>NC_143575.1:172844648-173151102 GCF_048544385.1 Mastigoproctus giganteus | reverse complement strand
TGGTAATCCACTTGATTATTTTTTGTAGTGTTCCCAAACGACGGAACACTAGAGGATACAACTTAGCCTCTCTGTGTATCGCTTTGTTGTTCACATATTCTTTCATAATTATCGCTGAAATATATGACGTGCGAGGAACATCCTGTGTGGTAGTTGCCGAACTTCTTTACTATTTCTTCCTCAGTTCTTTCTTATGGATGAATGCGATATCCTTTGACATATTGCGTTTACTGAAGAGGCCATTCCGCAATCTCCAACTAGTTCCGCAAACGATCCAATGGAAAAGGTTTGTGGCTTATTCTTCCTATTCTTGGGGGATTTCTCTATTGGTGCTCACTGTGGCAACCATACTTGACAACGTTTCTGGCATAGAAGATAAATACCGCCCAAAATTTGGAAACGAGACATGTTGGTTCAGTAACTCAGATTCCATACTGTACTACTTTATAGTTCCAGCATACACGTTGATTTTAATTAATATTGTGCTTTTTGTGTTATGTGTCTATGTCATCAAGTCAAACAGTATGACCTACCGAGGAACCCAAGGTAGGTCATTAAAGAAACGTTTTCTAATGTATGTAAAATTAGCACTTATCATGGGAATCAGTTGGACAATGGGTCTGTTGGCAAACATCGTGAATTTTCCAATTATTTGGTATATTTTTATAGTTCTGAATGCCTTTCAAGGTCTTTTTATATTTCTTGCCTTTTCATTAACAAGTCGCACACGTGCACTTTTAAAAAGGAAATTAACTATTAGTAACTTTTCTTCTTCCACTACTTACATGCTTCGATCCAGAACTATTATTTCAAGACGCTTCTTTACTTTCACTACCACTTCATCGTCAGATCTGCCTAATGGAGTTACCGCTTCGAGCGTCACATTAAGAACCCCTCGCCCCTTTACTATCTCCTGAGGAAAATGTATTTATCATCACAGAATATTAAGACATTTAGCAAACTTCGTTCTGTGAACGATAGCAAGTATCGATATATATATATATATCGGAAACAACGAGGTAGGAATTAAATCGTAAAGGACCAAAAGCTTGTCTCCCACTACGAGTGAGAATATACCTCCTTCGTTCATTTTAATGATCTCCTTCAGGGATTGTGCCCCTTATAATGCTTTCTTTGCATATATATCGATTACCCACCCTCAATCTGCTCGCCCTTATTTGAACTCTGGAGAAGACTTGCGTTTATTCACATTTAGTCTCCAAATTTAACACAAGCCAGTATCCAAAATATGGTGGGACTGTATTGAATAAAGAGTGTCAATAGTTTTTATCTTTTTTTTTATATCTTGTAGAATGTTCCCTTTTTAGTATTGTATTCAAATACGAGAACCTGGTCAATTTTGCCACTTTTTTATGTTGCTTTCTAAATGTCTTATGTAAAGATAAAATACTTTACTTTTCATGCAATAAATATTTTACAGAGTGAAAAAAATATATATACGTACTTTGTTAACTCTCTTAAGTTATTTTAATCTAAACATGGCATATCTACTAAGGTTAGTTTCTGTTCGAATAAACGCATTCCGACAAGACTGAACTGGATCAATCAGATCAGAGCTAAGAATAATATAGTATGACTAAAAAATATCTGTACTTGGTAGGCTAAAAAATAAAAAAAAAAACTAATGAAAACTGTAATAATATGATTCATAGGATTTGTTTGCCGGGGGGGGGGGTATAAACATTTTAGAACCTCCTTGAAATTTTCTTCTGGATAAAAATTGAAATAAAAATGCCAGATTTTAATCTGGCATTTTTATTTCAATTTTTTGAATATGATTTCAGGCCTAAATGTAATATTTACAGTGTGTACAGTATTAGAATTCCCTCTAAATTTAAGAGTAGAGTTTACTAGATCTTCACTGCAAGGCATCTCACGTTTGACTTTCTAAGTAGTCTGATTCTCTCTTCTCCTAAAATGTGTAAGTGGCATCTGTTCATCTACAGTTCAAGGAGAAGTCTAGAGGCTTTTGTTTCCCAACAGGAATACATTTCCATCGATTCCTGTAGCCTAAATTAGTACACATGAGTTGTGGCCCTCCAGGTGACAAAGTGGCCAGAAACAACTAAACATTACACACATTTTTGGCCTTTTACAGAGTTCTGTATTTAACACAGTGTACAAGGCGGAGTTTAACAGACGTTCAAGTGCTGTCCTACATAAGATACTATACATGCCTACATAGTTCATATGTAAAAGACTGGAAATGTAAGTCAGTTGTTGGGATATCAACTATGAAAACTACTAATGCTATGTCTGTTGGGAATTCCTTTGATTGCTAGTTCTTTCATTGAATATTCTTGCTCCACTTGGCTATGAGGCAACAAAGCAATAGGCCAACATTACATCACAAGAGAATAGTCTATAACATAGAAATTAAGCACTCCTCGCCGCTTTACAATTAAACCAGAGCTAATGATACAATTTTGATACTTGATGTCTTCTATATATTTGATATTTCCAAAATTTTCTGTAGAGAAAGAAGACATACTTGTGGAACTACAAGTTAAGCCATGAATTTTAGCATGAGAGAAAAGATATCCCATCACATCTCTTTTTATAGAATGTTTTGTTTACTGCAAAATGTATCGACAATGATAAGATACTATTTTTGTCATTTTCGGTACCTTCCTCCACACGTGAATGTCATAACCGCTTATGTGTGATACATTGATTGCTCTGCACGTAGATTTTTCTTCGTGCAGAAATATGTTTAGTTTTGTGGCAGAAATTCTCCAAAAGGCACCACTAACGTTGCTGTAAAATTTCTTTAAGTATTAAGTTGTAATTTCAGTGCCTAACTAGAAATCGTGATCAAGGAATAATAAAACTGAAGTTTTTGATTTGGCTTTAGTCTTGGTGCAGGACTATATGAAGTTCAGAGTTATTTTGACAAATTTACCTAAAAAGCTTTCCACTACAAAGAGTTCAGACTTAAGAAGACGTGAAACCTCTGTCAAAAAGAAATAGACCATGTATTTTGAAAATGGTATCCGAGAACTACAAGTCTCATTACTGCCCTATGTTAAAATTTGAAAAACTCAATATGGAAGTTTCGCTAATGTAGTTATTGTCATATGGTGTAAGAATACACCATATCACACAAGTGCAAGTTCCAGTAATTCTGCATATAGTGTCAATTTTAACAGTTAATACTGCAGCTTAGTATTAACCATCATTTACATAAAAATCCACGAATGAGCATTTTAAATCCATGTGTGTATACCCGTCGATATTTTGACTGCATTAAAGTCAACTGTATAAGAAATCCAATCCTTTATCTTACAATAACTCTTTCTTTTTTTTTTAACCAATCTTTCATCACCTTGTGCTTCGTAGATATAAAATAATAACGTGTCTGGTGTACTTCTTTCCCCATGCCTAGTCTGGTTGAAAATTCGAACGAATAGCGGAGAATGTGTTTAAAGCTATACTTCAGCAATGGAGAAGTATCAGAGAAGGCAAGATGCAATATAATAGGTGACTACATCTGGTGATTACGAAAGAAAATGCTAAAATGTTTAGCCTTTACATCAAATCGCCCAACTAGTCCTTTTGGCTGACCCCTAGCTATAGCGTTTTTTTTTTTTTTTTTTTTAGGTCCTTGCCACTGAAATCTCAGGAAATTAGGTGGCAGGACCTGCCAGAGTAAATAACTATAATACTGGTGTACCTGGTCTTCCCCCACGGGGCGGAGTGGGGCAACGTTGGGTCCCATTAGGGGCCCAGCGGCTAAATGACCAGAGGAACAACGATACACGACACTACACATACAAAAAATCCATACACTTTTAAACCTCTGGCACGGACTGTGTTCTGTTTCACACTCACAATGTATAGCACGCGGAGATGGGGGAAATCCGTGGTGCCGTTTGACACTAAACACACTCTACTCTATACTACAGGAACAACGCGGAGATATTCCCCTGGTGCCGTTAGACAGCTAACGTACTTTACACTCCAGGAACGTGCAATTATATATGCAATAGGGTCTCAAAGTACGCGAGGATCTTTCTCCTACCGAAAAACTCTTGTACTAAGGTAAAACTTGTTAGATTCCTAGAAACTTTATTTAAAAATTATGTAAAATCAATTTACAAATAAAGTACAGTCAGGCTGACTCCGTCCTTATAAAGGATAGGTCTTGAGAGTAAACCATGTGTGGACTGAAGATACATTATCGTCTTTATGAATACATATGTCATCTAATTCAAGTACGAAATGGTAATCTGCGCAATTACCATTTCGTACTTGAACTTAAGTTCTTCAACAACTTCTTTTCTCATTCCTAGTTTATACATTTGGTCTCTAAGTAAGAAGATCTGGTTGAAAATTCGAACAAAGAGCGGCGAATGCTTTAAAGTTACTATACTGTACTTTATCAAATGAAGTTAGGATGGCATAAGAAATTTTCAACTTATAAAACGGTCAAGCTTTATCTACGAGCCATGAACTTAAGTATGAATCGGAGATGGGGGGGGTCTAAGTAGGGCAACTCTGAATCTAGGAGGTAAGTACTTTGAGATTTACTGTGTGTATGTATCTATCTAAATATATGGCATCCAGCGAATGTCCGCCGCCATTTTGTGACACTCAAAATGTTATGTTCAATTATATTTCAAAAGAAAAAGCATCTTCCTCTGCGATGCAAAAATAACGGCGGTGTTTTGTAATGCTTAGCATATAGAAGGAATGTGCATATTCTAGATGACTTTGATAGTTGAAAATAATGACCAACAGTAAGCATCATTCTATGTCTGCTGAAAGGATCCAGTCACCATCTTGTGAAGCTCAAGAGGTAACATTCTATTTTATATACTATGAAACATGACAACATAAATTAATTTCAAGTGTTTTTTTTTTTTTTTTTAATTTAATATTTTTTCAGATAAGGTATGTTCCTTATTTTGTAGCTAAATAAGGTTTATGTCGTTATGGAATGTAATCAAAAACAAGTGCATTTAGCACTTAAACATTTTTCATTTCATTCATTTATTTGTACACGCACAATTATTACATATATATACAATATTTACAAAAAGATATATATACATTAGCATTCTCGTTACACATATATAAGACATTATATTATACCTCATGGTACACTTCGTACATGTATCCCAGAGTCAAGGCTGGCTCCTAGGCAAAAAGCCCATCTCCACCTAGTTCATCTGTTTTGGCGTAGAACCTCAACAAATCTTGCCTAAAAACATGTGCGAGGTATTTTACCACCGCCAATATAAGACAGCTGTGGCCCGGGTAAAAGCAACGCCAGTTATCTTAAGTTTCTGCTACAGAAATTGCAACTATCTTGAGTTCTCCGAAAAACTGGTATATGGCATAGCCACATCGTATCTTTCATTTGACATCCCTGTAGTCAAATGAAAGCAATGCTGCCAGTCGTTCTTATTATATACTTCTTTGTAGTTCGAGAGTAACGTACGAACTTGAATACAGCTGCCCTATCTATAAGTTTGTACTGCACTTACTATTTACAGTATGTACTGTAATAATAATGATTAGGATCTTTACAAATGAAACTGTAAAGAGGAATAACCTGGGTTATAACTTAAGAGATTATTGCAAATTAATGAGTTTTCGCTGTAGTGTTGTCACATCATGAATGTGGCGAAAATTTCTCTGATTCGTTATAGTGTACCAAAAATTAAATTCCTCTCGGTTTTGACTGCAATATTTTGAGTAATTCTTCAAGCAACAAGAATTATCAAAACATGAACCACAAAATTGTACCCAGCCCCTGTCATAAGAGTTCTCTGACTACGCATTAGACCGGGGTTCGAGCCCCTAACTACCACCAAATACGGAGGATGCGGAAAGGTCAGGAAATGACCACCGCATATTCCCGGAGAAATATGGCCTTAGTTGCAAATGCTCCTAACAACAACAAAATAAAATACTTTTTTTTTTTTTTTTTTGTAAAAAGTAGCATTATTACTTTGACGAGCTGTTAAGCTACCTTAACAGCATTTAGTATGTAAACATGAAATAGTAAGTTAGCACATCTGCTTTACGGCATCAAGTAGCCTAATGAGCAAGAGCTTCTGACTAGCTGAGTACTACAATGACGTGGGTTCGAATCTGCCCCCACCCCCAAATTTTGAAATTTATCAGAGACATTTCAACTCAGTTTCTGAGTTTCAGACCCTGGTTGTGAGGCCTCCTCCGGGTACTCTGGTTCCCCTCACAGTCCAAAACCGTATAACATACATGGCGGCAAACACCTACACAGAACAGGATCGTGCGCATTAGAAGGGTTTTTTTTTTTTTTTCTTCTTCCTCCTTCAAAATCCAGTCTGCATAATTTTGGACCGAATCTTCCCTCTAATTAGTTACACTTTGCTGTAAACACCTGCGTCACTCCCAGCCCTTGCATTTAACAGTTTTTTTTTTTAACTGCTGTTTTTATAGAATAACATGATTAGTAATATTTCTAACTGAGAATTTTGAGATCTAACATGGATGGAAAGACTAATACTTTAAGAAAACCAGAAACTGGTTCAAAAGGCGGAGTTAGTAATTCTCCAAAGTCGGTTGGAAAAACTTTATGGGCTTGGCACACTCAGGGTCCTGAGCTGGATATCATCATTCTTCTCTTTCTTGGTGATTCCCTTCTACTTTTGTCTCTCTCTCTCAGGGTAACTCGGGATTTTTTTTTTTTTTTTTTTTTTTGTGCTTGGTGCAGCATAAGCCTCAGGCTTCCTTGCATCATAAAGCTAATAATAACTCAAGAAAACATTAATGGAGAAGGTTCCATTTCTACTCTAGAAGTTGGAAGTTCTGAAGAAAAGGACAAGAGAGATAATCTGGATAAATCACAGGATCCTTCTATCCTCTATGAAAAAATGCAGTGAGCTTTCTCATGGGGGAGACCAACAAAGTTCCTAAAAAGGCTAGAAATACAATTATGGAAAAACGGTCAAATCTGAAGACTGTCATTACAGCTCTCTTAATTGATAATGACAGATCAAGAGCTATTAATAAAGAAATCGAAATCAGAGCCAATTTACTAGACAAAATTGTTCAAACTTTTTCAGGAAATATCAATAAAATGGATCATATCCAGGAATCAGTTACTCAAACTGCTGAAACGAATACAGCAGTGTATGAGGGATCACAGTTTCAAGTTGCTTTCTCTGTGAGATCATATGCTGATGTCGCTCGTGGGGCGCCTTCGGTGAAGGAAAAATCAGTAAAATCAAGTGAAAATGTTATAATATTACGAGCTTCGGAAAATAGTAATCTGAAAGCCAAGTATCGATGTAAAAAATTTAGTACCTAATACATTAAAGATAGGGTTTAAGAATGTAAAAATAAAATCCTTGAGATTATGCGTAATAAAGGCGTAGTGCTAGAAACTGCTTCCAAGTATGACGTGGTTAGCATGTCTACTTCAAATTCCTTGTCCTCTGCGGGCATTTCTACAGGGGTTCTCAAGAAAGATAATCCTGCAGTCTTGATATACGAGATACCAAAGGATTTAAGTAAAGAAGACACCGTTGGGGATTTATACAATAAAAATCTTAGGGACAACGGATTCTCACTAGAGGAAGTCAGAAAGGATACTACTTTCAGATTTATGACAAGATCTTCATCGAATGTTCACTGGATAATCAGTTTTACTCCTCGAATTTATAAATGTATCTCAACTATGGATAGGATTTTCTTGGCCTGTGGTTCACATAGACATCGGCCATTTACGATTGTTACAAAGTGTTTTTTATACTTGGGATACGGCTCAGTACCGTACCCACACATCTCCATCTTGTGGTCATGTCTACGCAGAATTCCGGAATAAAAAGGAATCCCCTTGTTGTGTAAATTGTAAAAGACGCAAAAGAAACTTTCAGTATTCTATTATATATCCCAGCTCCTGCGAATATAAAAGAGCTTTAGAACTGGCACGACAAAGGATTTCTAATGATTGAGTCTGTACAGACTGAAATTGACAGAGGTAATAATCAATCTACTATATTTCTACAAGTAAAAATGTAGCTGATGAGAATTCTATTGATATTGCAGTTATACAAGAACCTTATTCTGTTAAAGTAAATAATGGCCAATCTAAAATAACAGGTGTTCCTATAAACGTAAGGGTATTTCAACCGGTAAAAACTTGTATTATTGTTTTAACTAAAGAAATGATGTTACAGTGATCAATACACTTTTCTCTGCATGTGCTGCCTGGTTCTGGCCCCTCCGTAGCCAGGTGGGAAGGAGCAGCAGTGCGTAGCATACGCTTCTTGATTAGACCGGGGTTCGAGCCCGTCACCACCAAATACGGAGGAAAGGTCAGTGAATGACCACCGCATATCCCGGAGCAATATGGCCTTAGTTGCTAATGCTCCTAAATAACAAACAAACAAGCTGCCTGCGTTCTAATAACATACCATTCTATGTCATTTTATTTAATGACTCTCAGAATTACTTGAAATAAGCAACTTATAAGTCAAAAATATTCTTATATGTTAATGGTATAATAATAGCACAGACTTTCGAGGTCGTCTTTTGGAAGACTTTTTAATCAGTCACAATTTAACTGTGGTTAACAGACTTAGACAGTGTACAACCTATAGTAGCTCAACAGGCGAGACAAATATAGATGTCACTTTGGTTTCCTCTTCTTTTCCAAATCCTATATCAGAATGGTCAGTCTTTACACATTGGACTATTAGCAATCATCGTGCCATAGTTTATTTTGTTAAGTCAACACATTGCTATGATTTTCATTCTCAGTCACTTCCAAAACCGATTAGATTTTCTCTCAGAAAAATTAATTGGACAAATTTTGAAGACGCCGTTAATCTGGATTTTCCCGAAAATAAAACTTCTGTTGAACTGACAAATTACATTCAGGAATCTTTAATAAAAACATAATACAAGTCAACAAACAAGCTAACTCTAGGTAAACCTTGTTCTTGTTGTTATAATGAGCTGTCTAATTTAAGAAGACAAGTACATGCGGCTCGGCGAAGATACTAGCGCCATCGACATTGGCCTTCTGCTGAGGTTTAGCAGTTACATACATTGATTTTAAGAATACTTATACAAAAGCAATCATAAATAGCAAGGGCACTAACTGGATGAAATTAGTTCAATCATCTGATCATAATAATCCTTGGGAACTTCTATATAAACTGACGAGAGATGGGCTACATTCACAGTAAATTTTTGTGACAGTGTACGCAAATGGGAATGAAACAATTAATGTAATACTAGATAGGCTTTTTCCTATTGATGACGAAGGATTGGATACGGATTTTCATTTATCTATCCGTTCAGCTAATGATAACTACTTCATCAATGAAAATTCAGAGCTATTCAGTATTGAGATCCACTGAGTAATTAAGAAAAAAAAATCTTCTAAATGTCCTGGTATGGATCTTTTAGAAAACATCTTTATATTAAGATTTTACAAGGGTTTATTTCCTGCTATTTGGAAAACAGCATGTTTAAAACTTATTCCTAAGCCTGGAAAATCAAGAAATGATGTTAGGTCATATTGCTCTGTTGGCTAATATGGCGAAGATTCTGGAACGCCTTATGACTTCCAGAATAAATTCCCTCCTTTATGAGGCTAATTTAATTTCCCGTCAGCAGTTCGAAGTTATTTTTCACAAAGGAAAATACTGATGAAATCAAAATTTCTGTTTGTAGAGCGAAAGGTAACTCGAGAGTGCCTTCAAGGCTCGATTTTGGGACCGACCGTTAATGTGGCATATGGTACTACAGGAATGGTTAGCATGAACTTTTGACAAGACTAGACTTATTCCATATGCCTATGATTTAACTATTTTAATTGAAGGTAATTCCTGAAGGATTTTAGAGTCTTCTACCAACCATGTATTAAAGGATCTGTATACGTCGACACTCCAGAACAAGCTTACCATTAGTTCTAAAACTAAGATGATTATTTTTAAGACTAAATTAGATCTAAACAGAACTCCACAAATTAAAATTGATGGGAGTCAACTTCCTCTTGTAACTAAAGTGAAATATTTAGGAGTGACAATTGATTACAAGTTAAATTTCTATGCACATCTTTCTTCTTATATATCTAGTAAAGTTCACTGCAGATATTTTTAGGACATCGAAAACAGAGTGGGGATTGTCAAGAAAAACTTTGAAGGTATACTATGGTGCATGGTACCATAGGGCAATAATTGTTGGATTTCGACGAAAACTCATGTCATTGCAAAGGATAATGCTGTTGGCTGTTCTACATGTTTGTCGAACAGTATCGACGGTCGCTTTGCAGGTATTAGCTGGAGTTTTACCATTGGACTTTTACTTAGTATTTCGAGGGCTACGCGTTCATATCCGTAAATAGATTCCAACTGCATTTATGGGGATTGAGATTGACACACAATCAAGATGTTGGAATGAGTTGGTGAACAAATTGCAGGACAGATGGGATACATCCGAAGCTGGACTAAAAAATTTATTTCTCGGGTTTCTTATTTAATGGACACAAGAATAAATAAGTGGTTCTCTATGAGCATGTTCAGCTCTTATATTCTTACAGAACGTTGATCGTTAAATGATAAACTGTTGAAATTCGGCCTGAGCAATACACCTCTCTGTTTTTGTGGAGAGGCCGAAAGCTGGAGCTGTGTTTTGTATGACTGTCCACAATATTTGGACATCAGGACAGAATTATGAAACTACTGTAAGAAAAATTTCTCCTGGTCAAAAGACTAAACTTATTGAAACTCCCTTTAATCTAAATGCGCTTCAGAAGTAAATGGATAGCCATTGCACAAAACAGAAGGAACTGGAACGTTGCTGGAGTAAACCTTCATCCTGCACTGGATTGAAAATGGCTGATGATGATCATCAGTCAGAGGAAATAACTTAATCCATACAATACACGTTACTGGGCTTAACTACTTAATCATATAACTTGAATGAAAGAGATATCATTCACGTTAATTTTCTTTATATTATATTAATAAGCAGCGTAAGTATTGCATGTATTATTTATTAAAACAAAGTATCTTCATGTCTTTTTACAATTTCTCAAAGGATTCTAAAAGTTCTAGCTTCCAACGAAGACACTTGGCAACTGAGATAACTTCGGAAACACTATAAAATTTAGACTATCGCTACAATGTACTGCAATAATTGTAATTACATAATCGAATTTATATTTCGCTCTCTTTCCTTCAAAGATCTGCTAATGATTGGAAAAGTATCTTTTTGTTGTTTTCAGAGGAACTAGTGATTTTAATTTATAAATGGAAAAGATCACAATACCTGACATAGCTAAAAATAAATAAATATGATCTTTATTGTAAGTTTCATAGGTACACTCAGGTATGCTAACTTTACAAACCCTTCACGGCACTAAGCCAGGGTTAACAAGCAGCAGCAGAGATACTATCTCGCCAGAAATTTAATACAGGAGAAGTATAAAGCTTAAATACCAGTGAAGTTAAGGACAATTATGTGTTAACAACATCAGGCAAATTATATTAACTTAAAAATAATAAAATAAATTAGAATAACACCAGATGGTTTTCCATGAGACTGTTTTTGAGCCCTCTATACTTCTTGTTCTTCACCATTTTACACATGTCGGCATCCAGGAGTTGAACTAGATCGAGCTTCTGATAAGGGAGGAAACGATCTTTAAGATGTATCCTCGAAGAGAGAGAGCCCATATTAATATAATATGGGTGTACTAATGGTCAAATTGCTTGCAATTTGACCGTTAGTACAACCATACAGAAGAGTAGCATAACCACGAAGACCAAGTAATTAGGCTTACATGACGGAAAAGCACAGCTAATGAATCGACCTATTTTAGAGAGAGAGAGAGAGCTAATGAATCGACCTATTTTAGAGAGGAGAACGTCATTATCCAAATTAATGGAACCAATCAACCCTCTAGCACAATGTTCTGATGCACATCTAAAATCTGTCATTTGTATGATAACACTGAATGAATCTCAAATCGCATTTTTTCTGTAGAATTTAAATTTTATACTTACAATGCCCTTAATTTTAAAAAAAAATTAATTAGTAGCATAATTGAAACCCCACCCTGTACTTTGGCCTCCGTAATATTACAACGACGTTAGAAGTCGCTTAAACAAAGGAAGTAAGAGTTTGCAAACAAACACACCAAAGATGACATGATATCTAGTACCATACAAACTAGCGTAGTATGATCAACCAGTCAAACTTTGAGAAGAGTAATTATCATTCCAGAATTCAGAAATAAAATCTGAACTATCAAATAGTTAAGAAAAACAAAGAGATTTCTTTCTTCAAATGATGGAGTCAGCAGGCACTCCGTTTGGAGAAATTTATTGCTTAACTCAACTTAAAAATATTAGAAACATATCACGCTGTTGTTACTTCTTAAGTAGAATTAAATTCAGATGTATAGCACATTCATTTGCTCGAAACAATACCCTAAGTTTGTTGAGCTGGTCTAGTTAAAAAAATATATATTTCCTGAGTGGGAAGAATAAACAGTTATTACATGCAGACGGACGGACAAAGGAATAATAATTGTAACATTTCAATGATATTTGGAATGCTCAACAAATCTTTCTAAAGCTCCAAATATAAATTTCACGAATAGAATATCCCGCCTGTCAGTTGAGTTGTGGCAAAGTAAATAGACGTATATATGCTAACGTTCTTAAAAACGGAACTATATTTTACAAATCTGGCAGTTAATTGAATTGTTAAGGTACGTATGCTTACTTTTATTTATTTTTCATGTGAAAACATCTATAGTGACATCTAACAATGGAATGTAACGGAAATGCAAATGTTGTGGTCAAATATTTGTATTGTTGCAGTTACTACTGACGGAAACATGATTATGATGCTACACTCATACTTTCTTATTATTATGCCGATGTAGTCTCAATGTCACAATTATACTATTTTACAAATGGATTTCTCTAACCTCTTCCAAGCCAAGATGTTTTATGTGAAAACATCTTTCGTGCGTACAGGGTACACACGCTATATTCTAATTGGTTTTATAATACCTTAGCTAAAAGAGCAGACAGACACACAATAGAGACAATTTATTTATAGAGAGATATTCAATTTATCAAAATTAGACATAATATGATAAATTCCGTATACCTTCATCAAGATGAACACATTGGCTTAAAAACTTTTAATGATACAATACCATTCCCTGAAAGGATTTACACTCTGGGAATGAACAATGAATTAGTACCAAGGCAATATAGGTTAAATGGAGTCGGTTTATGACAACTGTAAATCTGCATGTGTTCCATAGCCAGTTTCTCTGTATATAAGATGTGAAAATTCCTTCAACTCAACATAATCCTCGATGAGACCCAAGTTTCTGTAATGGTTTTACAGGAAATAAGTGGCCTATGCAATAAAATTTCTTTACTCAATATGCCACGTTTCTCGCTATTCGTAAAATTTCAGAATTACTGAGAGCTGCTCAATCTTTTAAGGAAGACATGTTCATGTGAACCAATTGAAAGCGTGCAATTATAAACTATGATTAATTTTTGAATAACTTTCACTCCTAAATGTAAAAAAAACTGATGCATGTCCATTCTGCTAGATATTTTTTAATGTCCAGCAGAATGGGCCTTAGTAACTAAGGGTATGCGGGCGTCAATGTGTTGTATTTCTGAATAAAAAAATAGCGGAACCCGATACCGGCTTGAGGTATACCTTCATCAAGATTCATAACTAGAACACACTTCAAGATACTATTTTATTCAGGGCCCGGATGGACAACTGCTCAATGAATTAGAATGAGATGCAAACGGGCTTTGGAATACATATAGTTCGCAAAAACAAAGCCTACCAACAGAATGAATGAACCAGGATTCTTTTTTGGAGTAACTGGCCTGAATCGTGTGCGTTAGTTGATGAAAAGTTATAAAGGCAGCAACACCAAAACTTCGTTATTATATGAGAGAAATTGAATTTATCCACAGTAAATTATAAACTTACATACATGTTAATTTTTTAATACTCTACCAAGTTTTCATTGAAGACTAACATCACAGTATTTGACATTAATTAATTACAATTAAACTTTCGGATTTTAAATACAGTGCAAGAAAGAAAATCAGAATATCATTATCCACAAAAAAAAGTCTGATTAGTTCTCCCTTCTGAAAAATAAATCATTCTTTGCTGCAGTTCTACGATTACCAAGAGATTTGAACTCTTTCCCCCACACATAAATGCTTATTTTTTTCTAATTTGCCATTGCAATGCGTTTAATATAATTATATTCTATATACAGAGGTCAATACTTTTACTACTTAAATAATTTTTAATATTTACAAATGTACAAGAGTATGAACACGATAACACACGTGTTTTAAATAAAAACAGGTACGAATTTTCTGAAATACAGGCATTGTTGAATTAAACATCATAATGCCGAAGTAACTAAGTATATGGCGCGCTAAACAAAATCAATCTGCTGTTTTTCACAACAACATATGAAAATAAAAGGTCGATCGATGCTTAAATTTATGATAATACGCACAACTATATTATTAAAAGTTACTTATTTTAATTGTGAAGCAAAATGCATCACACTTATCAATATTAACACGTCCTTTTGGATGGAGCGAAATTTTCTTCCAGTGCTGTTAACTCTCATTTTAAATATATTTAGTACAGATAAATTTACTAAATCTTTAGACTAAGACAACTGTAATGTTTGGTAAATACGCAAAAAGATTATTTAATGCATATGTGAGTACGATGAACGAACCTCGCTGGCCGAGATATTAGTCTTGGCATGAATAAATATGGAATCTCTATCCTTGCCTGGGTTAAGGACTACCTTATAATGGTTGAGGCACTATAGGTTTTTGTCCCAAGCAGAAAAAAAATCTATATGATGATGATGATAGCGATATGGGGGTCTGGGCATTGTTCTATTAGAGAAATGGCTAAACAGAACCTTCACTAATACTGAAGCGGATTTGTCTTCATTCCACAGCAATGCTGGATTTCATAAAAGGTAACTTAATCCAAACCTCACACTCTAGGTGACAACTGTGGGCAGGGTCTGATTAGGAATTGTTTTTCTACCGCCGCATTCAAGGTTGGTTATGTTTCTTTTACTATTTGCCGTACTTTCTCCTGCAGTGTGGACAGCAATTACCGTCCAGTCTCAAAAAGCTCAACTGGGTATAAACTCATATATACGTACGTGCCAATGGCGCTGTAACTTGTTTGATCATTTGTAGATGTACTGATATGCACATTTCAACGATTTTAGAAAGATAGGCCAATTCTTCTAAAATGAAATGTATTATGAGGATTGAAAAATTAACTTAATGTTAGTTCATCATTATATACTGTATAAATATCAGTGATGATCTGTTTTGAACTATAGCACGGGGGAAAACTTAAGAGTTTTCTGATACCATCCACGTCTATCTATAAAATGACATGGAATTCACTTGAACATACATATTCTGAAGTATGCGAGATTAGAGTCTTGTTGTATCAGTACTTTTTGATGATAATGCAAGCACGGAAAGGGTTAATTTCTTTTTCAGAATCGTACGCACTTTACCTGTTAAAGAAAAAGCAAGAAATATAAAAAGACCTTGAAAAACGCTGAGGATTAAAAAAATATACCAAATAATATTAGAATTGGACAAGTTTGCTACTAGGCCCATTGTCCAACTAATCCCCATCAAAAGTGCGAGCTTTACATGCATCAAAAAACGCCTCGTTAATGACCGACCTGGGGTTTCTGTATTACTCACACTGCGTGACTTGATGATGTAGGCACATAACGAAAAAATCACAATATTGATCATAATTAAAGTGTAAACCGGAGCCGCAAAATAATACAATATAGAATTTTTATCACTTAACCAGCAAGTTTCGTTTCCAAATTTTGGACGATATTTGTCTTCGACACCATGGACGTTATCAAGTATGGTTGCGACAGTAACTATGACAAAAGAAAGACCCCAAGAATAGAAAGAATAACTTAGAAACCTTTTCAAATGGAATTTTTTCTGAGTCACTCTAAGATTTCTGCCAGTGAACTTTAGTGCACGCCATATGTCAAAAGCAATTGCATTCATCCATAAAAAAGAACTGAGTAAGAAATAGTAAATAAGTTCTGCAACTACCACACAAGATGTCCCTAGAACATCACGTATTCCACCAATGATTATGAAGAAATATGCGAACAGCAAAGCGATACATAGAGAAGCTACATTGCACCCAGCTGTATTCCGCCGGCTCCGAATGCAGAAAAATACAATCAGGTGGAGTATCAAAAAGAAAACTGATACGTATAGTCCAGTGACACTTAAATAGAATACTTCTGGCGCCTCCTTATTCACCTCCTCTTCTTGTTGTTGATACACAGAACATATTAACACATATCCGTTGATTATTGCATGACTCCAAGGTGGAAAAGTAGCAACGCTGTCATCAATCTTTACTGTAATACTTCCATCAGATTGCAATGATGTGTTTTCTTCTTTAAAACAAAATTTCGGGCATGAAATAAACTCTTCACTATAATAAGTAATATTTTCTTCCGGAATTAGCGTGTTACAGATGGAATCATCTTCGAAAAATGAAGTTTCGTCTGGAAAGGACGGTTCTGTAAAATTAACATTTTTCTTGTTTGATGATGATGATGTCGTCGTCGTTTGGAAATGACTCATCACAGGTTCATCTGATAATACCATTATTGAAAAATTAAGGCACAGGAAGGTCACCCATGCGAATTCTTGGTTTAGGTTCAAGATGAACATTTTTGTTTTCTACACGGTCGAATTATTAAGAAAAGACTTTACCAAAACCTACAGGAAGAGTCTGTCTCTCGGCATCCGATGATAACTTTGATGCATCTAAAAAAAGAAAACAGAAAAGATATTGAACATTTCTTTATTGCAAGTGGGTACAATAATTCAGGAACTTAAGCATTATGCAAATTCTTCAACTAAATATTAAACTATTCCTATTGGGAAAATGCCCGGAATTTTGAGCAATTGCCTACCTACGTAGGTAGCTGAGAAATGGAATGTTAGCTGCAACTGTTAAGTTTTAGGTCATTACACGATGTATGACTTCATTCTTCGTTACTGATAGGAGAGCACACAGTTATACTTTTATTGGATTTTAAAACTTTTTTTTCAGCCCAGTGTGGTGGTCCTTGTCTCTGTTAATTTAATCATTCCAAACACCTGCTTATATATTTTTTATTGCATTTTGATTTTGTTTGAATATGTTTTTTTAATTTTTTTATTCTTATTCTCTTTGGTTCTTTGAGTTATTTCAACTTTTACGAGGAGTCTTCCGTATTTAAGCAAGGACATCGTCAGTTTGCTTTATTACAAGCTGACGACTGCAATACGAAACATTTCAGGTAGAGTAGTTGATACAGCTCTGACGAAGAAGTTATTATATGTCACATATAAAGAATCATTACCTTATTCCTGCTGTTGCACCACTCTGTGCAAGGTTCTACGCTGTCGCACTTCCTTGAATGTGACAGTTTCAATTTCGTTATATTATTTATTTTTTTTTTTTGTTGTTGGAAAAATTATTTAAAATGTGGGAAACGGTCAGTACATTAAATAGGACTTGTATGTGGCCACCAAAAATTAGACTACTGAAACTGAATTAAGAAGAATTTGGAAACATTATGTGACTCACTCAGAATTAGTCGAGGCCTCGCAGAAATGAAACTGTCTTTAGACCGCCATAGGTGAAATTCGATGCGTTCGTAGGAAAGATTACGAAACTTTATTATAATATCTGAGAACTGAACTTAAGCAAAGAAAGGATAAAAGTCCGCGAATCTAGAATACACTTTTCGCTGATGTTCAATTGCGAAAATAACCTTTAACCCCAACAAAAATATCATACACACGACAGCAACGGAAGAGGCTGTATTTCGGAACGGAAACTCGTCACTTGTTGTCTTTCGTATGTAGGATGTGTAACGTTTTTCTCCGAAACCGGTACTGCTTCAGGGTACAGATACTAAACACGGTTCTTTCGAAATGTGCTTAATGGGCATCCTAATAGACGAGAGAAGAAAGATCAGCATTTCTTTGATTCCTGCGAGGGAAGCTCGCACTTCGAAACTCTAGAGAAAACGAAGCCATCCGAATGCGGGTTCTTGTTCAATAATAATCAAGTTTGGAAGTATATAGATCGAGCTGACAGACGCAAAGTTGCTTCCATTAATAAAGTTCAAATTTTGTTTGTGGTACGCTTAAAATATGAAAGCATTCTAACCACATTTTCTTTCCCGTAGTACCAACCCAATTATGGACAAGTTTTCTTCCGGTGCTCCCCATTCTAATCTAAACGGAATTATTAGCGATGGCAATTGATAAATTTCCTGTCATCGATATACTTGAAAAACGAACGTAAACCGATTTTATTTTTACAAAAAAAAAAACTGCTCTCGTACACCACATATTTTTTACTTAAAAATTGGTTAACATTTTAACTTACCCATCGATACTGACTTCCAAGACGATTGCGTTTGGTTTACAAAGGTTGGCGCAATCGCCAACCTTTGTAACATATTTTATTCCCAATAGGTAGTGTAGACTCGCGTGAAAACGAAAGTAGTCTACCCACGATATGAGAGAGGAATGTGAGCTTAATCCTCGTACATAAAGGAACCAGTCACTTCAAGGTTAAGAATATCTAGTAGGAATCGCTCGACTGCGTTCGGACTTCATGGGGCCACCATAGGAACAACTAACTGCCTTTACAGCAAGAGGTTTCTGTATAAGAAGACCGATGGTGAGTGTTACCGTCAAATCTGATGTGGACTATATTTGGTTGTGAACGCACATTGAAGACCATCTAATTGCGAAATTCGAGTTGAACGTTTTTACCGTAGTATGAAGTATTTTTAATAAAGAAATGTCAAACAGTTCTAGAAACAGGATGACCCAGTTTTTATATTCATTATTATTTAATAGATTGATTGAAAAATATATATATATAAGCGAACGCGAAAGAAAATAATCAAAGTTTTGTAACTGTCCCAGTGTTAGAGAACCACCACAATATAAGGAGACGACTAAGTGACATCACCGGGCTGAGAATTATATTGAACAGTGTCGTTGTAATAGAGTGATGGTCACTGTCCTCTTGTACCGTACCAATAAACATTGATTCTTACTTTTTTTTTCCAAATTGTAGTTGTCGAAATGCTTCACTGTTTTTTTATATATCCTGAATAAATATCGCCTCTGATCTGAGCGTAAAGAAGTATAATTATTACAATGATTTTACTCTTAACAGCGTTCAAGTTCCAGCTTCTTATCTTTTTATGTAATTGATAAGCAGCAAGAGATTGGTTTCACACTTAACTAGTAACATTACAGTTCTGAAGAAATAAACCACACTTTCCATTATTTCAAAAAGAGTTTTAAGAAGTCATTGCTACAGGCTTCTTCCAGTTCAATAAATCATTCGCGTGGCGCACTTTCAAGCGAGCCAATGCGGTAAGAACAAGTTCTAATGAAAACTGTACTATATGAATGAACTTTTTAACGTTAGTACTAGACGAAGAATTAAAAAGAAAAAAAAATACAGCAGAGAAATAAATAAAAAAGACACATTAGCAAATCATCAAAACGAACAATATTTGAGAATTGTTAAATATTGTGCTTACCAGAAAGTTCCTCATTGATGAATCAGTCAATATTTTAAGTTGTGAGATTTGGCTTCACGGCAACTAATGAGGTGTTATTGTGATGTATCTGCAAACGGAATATGTTAGAAAAGGCAATTTTCCAGTTTAAAAAAACAGGGGGTAGGAAATCCGCGGGTTTGTCCCCAAAGAGGAAATATGGATGGAAATGATTGGCACTATTTTGCACCTGCACGGAAACCGGGCGAATGTAGCTAAAACTTGCATCAAATAATTATGGTTAGACTACAGAAAAACCCAAAATAAATAATAGGCGGTAGTGTGCATATCATGGCTCTAAACAGGAAGTGTCGTGTTGGTCATTTATGGTACGTCATTTTGGTTAAAAACACCCTGATCGCTAGTCGGTTGATGAAACATAATGTTTTAAGTTTCATTCATCTACAAATGTTTCTTTTAACAAGCTCTGTTATCAGGTGAACTGAGATAAAACAGAAGTATATTTTGCACTCGGTTCAGTTATTTAGAATAAGCACAAAAGCAACTGAAGCGGCATTACTGTTGGGTTTCGGGGACAGCATTAGAAGAAGTGTTAGTTGGGAAACGATGTGACATTTAAGAATCGCTCTCAGAACTGGTGCTAATTAGGAATCTCTCTCTCAACCAGAGGGTCATTCACTTTTAGTGCTTATAATACCACCACTGTTTGTTTTTCTGTATACTGCGATTCAAAACGTAAATTTATCAGTGGAAAAAACCGGGTAGCCACCGACACCTGACTGACTAAATACGACCGCAGCATGGGAAGAAAAGCATAATGATTCTTCGAACCCAGGTCAATTTCAAGCAGTTGCAATCACTGTGTTTATTGAGAGGAAATCATGCTTCGAAACTTTGACATTCTATAATCAGGCTACTGTTCCCCACATAAATGTATTTTTATTAAAGTCTGAATTTCCGGAATGTATCCATCTGTCAAGACCGACCATTCATTTACTTCCTTAGGAGAATCGTACTGCTTACTGTGGAAATACCCCCACACATGCCATTACTAAACATGTTCTGCACGTGTATCTTACCACACTTAAGATTTCTGATAAACAGGAAAGGCGTTAACTTTTAGTCAAGGAAGTTGCACGCCAGATGACGATTAAGCAAAGAATTCCTACACCAGAATTGTTGAAAGCAAATGTGTCGCATACAAATCTTAGGAAACCTCAGATAGAAAGGTAACAACTATATAACCAAGAAATAGTCCGTTGCCTTCTTACACCTTTCTCGAAAGTAACGCTAACCGAAGAAAAGAAGTCATGGAAATGTTAAGTTAATTATAATAAGCTTTGAATGCTGTTGGAACAAAAAGAACTTTTTTTCTGTTCCTCATGGAGCAGAAACAACCCCTTTAACAGGGTTGGTTTGGTCGGTCACAATCTTAATGCAGGTTTATTATCGTGTTGTCTCCTTCTACGCCATCTCGAAAACAGATAGGAGACAATGACTTTTAGCTAGCACATCTAAACACCACCTAGAATAAACCAACATATTGCTTTCTTTAAATTACATTCGGTATTCCGAACACATAATTTAATGACGTCGAAACTTACTGCGATTATGCATGCAGCCAACCTACCGTGAATGTAATTAATCTAAACAGGGGAAGGCTATGTCGTTCTCTGCAAAACTTGCCAGGAAGCCTTATTATGGCATACCTGTCTCCATAAATCAGGCAGATTTCGAAATAATCCAAAAAAGTTGAAAATTAATGTACTTTTCCATTTATTTGTTTATTTAGAGAGAAGGAGGGACGAGTCATGAAATAAGATGACCATTGACTAGCAAAGATTTGTTTCTGTTTTAAAGGATATGCTGAATATGGCAGATATCTAAGAAAAGTGGAATAAAATCTAGCACACCAATTTTAACAATAAAGACAAATGTTTAAGAAAAATAAGTTAACTAATTTATAGAATTACTGAAAAAATAGCCCATCTATTAATTGACATGGCGAATTAGCATATATTCGTGTTGAAACCCACACTATGCCAAATATTTTTATTAAAGTTGAATAGAATAATCTTTAAAATTACGCCTCCTTCAAACTTGAATGTGGTCCTTGGTACTATAAGATCAACAACCCATATATACGTTCAGCAGGAATGATAATACGTCCCTTATATAAAAAAAAAAACAACTTTCTGCAAAGAGCATTCTAATGAAAAACAGCTAATTCGGTACCAATTTTCCAATCCCTAATGAGAACCTCTCCGTTAGTATTCAACAATAGTCTTTATCTCAAATTTCACAATAGAATCACCGTTGAGCCTCTGAAAAACCAGCTACTCAAGAGAATACCCATCGAGATGTTCTACCAGGATGTCCTCAGTTACAGAATAAATTACCATAGAACAAATTATCTTATCTAAATAGTTTGATGTGCTCTGTTTCACTGGGTCTTGGCTGAGATCCTGTCGGGAGTTCATTACATCTATGGCTCTCTACACTTCCAGTAAAAAAAAGTGGATCATCACTACTCTGTTCATCCTGGTAAACGGTGTTTCTGTAACATTGTCGAGGGAGTATAATGCCATGTTTAGGTTGGAAACCACCCCATTGAAAATATTATCATATATATACACACAACCCACACTTGAAACAATCCTTGAGTGAACAACTAGTTCTTTCATCACCGATTTTAACCTTCCATGATAACTGGACCACTTAAAGTCATTATCACAGTTTACTGCAACTGGCTTCACGATCGCTAATGAAGGCCCAAGAAGCGGCATCAACCATTTGGACATTAGCACTGTACCTCTTTACGTTCGACTGTCTTCAAAATCTTTTCAACCCTGACTACGGCCAAATCTTAAAACTGTTTAAAACTACTCTTTTACTGCAGAATGCCTGTGATAAAAGGGAAAAAAAATATATATTTAATGCCACCAAATGCACTCTAGCAGCATCCCCAATATCGTGGTCGATCCTCGAATCCTGCAAAGTTTAGTTAGCATTCAAACTGTTAACAGTATGCCCTGCCACAATCACCTCCCATTCCAAAGCTTCATACTTTCGAGTTGGATAAATTATCTTAATAAGCTTTTTAAATTAAAACGTCAATAACAGAATTTCACTCTCAGGCAACACGTACTAATTTTAACCGGAAAGACTTATTCCGATAGATTTTTGGATAAATTTCATCACACGATTCGAAGACAGAATTTCAAACCTTTGAACTTGTAACTAGACATAATCAGCAGAACCACTTATATCTAAACAATTCATAACAGCCTTGAACTCAATCCAATACATGCAACAGCTGGTGCGGACGGAATATCCTAGTTTATGCTGAGATTCCTTGGACAACACTCGTTTGGCCCTATTTAAACATTTTCAGTGCCGTTCCTCTTTTGTGGAAGTATCCAAAATTCCGAACGCCAACTAATCGTACCTGCGAAAATTATTATTCGAGAGGACTCCCCTTCCTGTAGTCACAAAGCAGCTCCTCTCCAAATTCAATTCTCATTAAAAAAGAGGTTGATGGTCTCCAATTTCACACTAAGCATAACTCGCCATTACTTATATCGAAATTGAAGACGCGTTCCATATCGTTCCTATGCTTGCTTGAAGAACATTCATTAATTGGTGGAGATTCGCTGTACTTACTGTTACCCCTTCTCCATACCCGCTCAGTTTACTCCCTGCTGGTGATAAAGTATATGCCTAACGGTTATGTACAAGAATCCCAAGGGGGGGGGGGGTTAGGAGGTCTCCTCTTTACAGCTACAATTGCCCAACTGTAAAAAAAGGCCGGATACACTAGGCATTTGGTGGTGATTTAAAAATCCTTGCACCCATCAAAAAACACGGAACAAATGAACAGTGTACTACTGTCATTACCCATTTACCTCAAACAGTTCGGCCTTAACATCTATCCCGCATAAGCAGAGTGCATAGTTTATGCCCTCAAGAAAGATCCGTGAATCGTCTCATCCACTCTCGGAAAAGCTTCAGCTGTACTCGAAAACTCAGACTCAGGAGGTGTTTCGAAACCAAGTTGATAAAATTCTCAAGTGGAGAAAAAAAATGGCACCTACTTCACGTTTCTGAAATATATGATGACTGTTCGTGTATCTTCGCTATTTTACCCTGCTGAAATGTGGTCATCAGCAGGACCAACAACCATCAGAGGAATACTGATGGTTGTTAGTGGTGAGTAATCCATAAACAGAGGATCCTACCTCGGCTCTAGATTCTTCTGTCATGGGAGAAAGACGATTCATCATCCTTGTAGACATGTATAGTATCTTATGTAGGACGGCACCTGAACGAAAGTTCAACTCCACCTTTGTACCCTTTTGTACATAGTTACAGAGCACTGTAACAGGCCAGAAATGTTTGTGCAATGTGTGTGTGCTGTTTCTGGCCGTTTTGTCACCAGGCAGGCGATCACCTGGAAAGCCTGCCCAGTGTCCGTCTACACCACGGGGAGGTAGGTCACAACTACGCATGTACCATGGCCAACCTCAACTGTCACGCACTGAATGTCCAAAGAGAGTTTGGAGCCATTCAAAAGAACCCCGCGCTGGCAACAGCGCACTCACACACTTCAT
Source organism: Mastigoproctus giganteus (assembly GCF_048544385.1). NCBI lineage: Eukaryota > Metazoa > Arthropoda > Arachnida > Uropygi > Thelyphonidae > Mastigoproctus > Mastigoproctus giganteus. The sequence goes on along the minus strand of NC_143575.1, from coordinate 173,126,817 downwards.
CATCCTTGTGTTGACTGGCCTCATCACATCTCTCTCTCTTATTCTGGGATCTTTAGGGTTGGATCATGTAATGGTAATATTCAAATGTCACGCCTCCACCCCACTCATCTCAACACCATAAGACTGGACCATGAATATGTCTAACAATAAAATGACCCTGTACACCTTAAAATATAAAAATCTTTTATAACTTTGATTCCAACTGGAGACTATTTTTTTTTCTTTTTAATATTTAGAGGCCTCATGTAAAACGTATAATGCTTTCGGATATAATAATTTAATCCGTTGCCTATTTAACTGCAATCCCAAGTAATAAGCAAAGTACAAGAAGTGAATAAATAAATATCTTCCTACAGGAGATAATTTTGACTTCAACTGTGCATCTGCCAGCTCTTACAGGCAAATTACATTATTTTCATAGTTTTGATTATGGATTTACTATTATTACATTAAACAGTTTGTGGTAGTCATCGGGATGTTCTTGTGTCGTTTCCCTCGGGTTCAGAATAAATATGCGATGGAATACTACCTCCCCAAGCACTATGACAGTGAAAGTCCATGATAAAGCCTACACAGGTAATGGACAATTATCACAAAAAACTCAATTCGTAATAAAACAATTTTCATGCACACATTTGGCATCTCATGCCAAGGAGCATACCAGAGAAGCAAATGTATACTTGAATCAGTTGCGAACCTATCGTCAGTGAAAGCGTAGTAACAGAAAATAAAATGCGTTTTTTATATATATTTCACTTGTTTATTAATTTAATTGAAACTAACGTTTGAAAGCTATATATCCATGAACACGTCAAAAACCGAATATAGGAAGACACCTCTTGCAAGCTATAGAAGTAACAACATTTTGAAACCCACTGATGCAGACAAACAATTCCATACATTCTGAGGGTGTTCAAAGATGATTATCAATTTTAAACTTACGCCCAATGGAATTTGATTTTTTTTAATTAATTAAAGCTATGTGATGTGAAGTTATTACGATGTAAACTGTATGCATTTTATGGCTAATTTGCCTATTTTTCTTTTGACAGAGGGAGACCCCCCCACCTGGCCAAGACCGACAAAATCGGAAAAGGTGTGAGAAAGGCCATAAGAATTCCTTCCAACGTGATGGGATTCGAAAACATGCTTGTCGAACTGATGATCAAACGTACATGCTACTAGATTTAAATAAAAGTAATTAATCGATTATCATACACTTCAGAAAACACGTTTATACACAATGTGTTTTAAACAGAATGCGACGAAGAAATTAATTCTGTCATCCAATATTGCTGATAAGGGAAACATGGTGTTTTACTACAACAGAATTGTAGGTTGTAGTTCCAATTATCAGCTAATTGTGTACTCTCTGTGGAAGGTGAATTGAAAATCGACAGATCTTCATTGTGTGATAACAGAGAAATACAGTACAGCTTTTCGATCTGCAGAGTTCTTAAACATTAAAGTATCAGTCATCATGATGGGTTGTGTGAAGATCTCCATATTCGAGGTATACAAAAAAGTATACACTCATGACTACCATGAAATCACCTCTGCAATGTTGATCTGCAACCACTCTAGCAGAAATCGGGTGAGCAACTAGCCATTCACTGTTTGATGCTCAAACGTACTATTCTTCGCCAGTTTCGGGGTTATATAATATCCAGGAACAAAGCAGAACTGATGTGGAGATACATCGTTGTTTGGTAGCCATATCAAACTGGAAAAACATTATAAATCACAGTATTAATACGCACTTATTTAATATATAAAGAAATGTTGGCAAAAACATAAAACCCTCAATTCCTGTCGCAATGAATCCATTGACAACGTTGGATTCACCACACAATATACATAGGAAAGAGGAAAAGAGTCAAATAAGTACGAATAGTGTATATAGGTTTTCAACTTCTGATATAATTTAAGAACACTAATTTGTCTAAGGAAGGTAACGATTTCTGAATTACCTTTTCTACAACACATCGTAGATTTTATTTAAAAGAAACTAACCAACGTTAGGTGGGTAAGATGCCACTAAGTTTAGATTTAATAAAATATAAAATAAGAATAATAAAATAATAATTAAATGGATCCAAGATTCGCATTTCTATATAACCTGACGCCTACTGATTGCCACTCATGCGTACCAGGCTTCGACTGCAGATATTATTGCTGCAACCAACATAGAAGTGATAAGAATGGCCCTTATTATTGTCAATGAACCTTCACAGAAACACTACAGAATAGTGCGAGTATCTTTCGGAAGGAAGGAATTCTTTTATCAACTCATTTTGACATTAACTCTTATAAATCCAGTAAGGTGAAGCATTACGGAAAACACCAATGTCTGTAGAGTAATAAACGCCGAGTACAACAAGAAATATACCGGGAAGGGAAGAATAAAACTTAGTTCAGGTCAAGAGAGGACAAAACCCGAATACTCATCGCCTACGATGATGATTGAGCACATACTGATAACACTGTATGATCGTAGCCTCCAATGAATAGGATTTTAAAATTTTAATCATTTTGTTATCGTCATACTCTTGGATTGATTAGCTGCACTCCTTTGCAATCATCGCAAAATTCTGGGTGCGTTCTACTTATCGCCAGTTGTTTCAAAAATACAGGATTTTTATGTTTCATTCAGACACATTCGGTCGGAATGGCATGTTCATGAGTAATTTGTTTGTGAAAATCACTTCTGACAAAAAGTTGCGGCAGAAGGGAATTCTCTCTTCATCAGGAAGGTTCTCCAAAAATTTTTAAAACGGTGAGGATGTCTATTCTGAACGTCACCAGCTGCAGGAAGACTATGAGGTTTTTGACGACAATTGCATATTGTCGTAAGTGGTGGGTAAAAGCTCAATCAACAAGTCCAGAAATGCTTTGTTCAATCCAAAAGAGTCTCGTATTCGGTGCAGAGGAATTTAGCAAGATATAAAGACGTTCCAGTGGATGACACAAGGCGAGTAATAGAAGTGGTGGGCATGGGCTGTCCCGAGGCTACCAGAGGTACACTGCACCCGGGAGGAAAAGTGTAAGAGGCGCCTAAAAAATCTGAAAGTTACGTACACAATGAAGAAAAATTTAAAACATGTTATTGAACTTTTGTTGATGTGTGCATAATGCTTGTCTACTCTAAAATTTTCTATATAAATTAACCCTTTAATACTTGCGCGAGGTCCAGGTGGACTCCAGAAACACTGTTCACAGTACCTTTCCATGAAATTTACGTTTTATTTTCAGTATCAACGTATCGATGGAGTGTCTTCGAACAATCACACTTAAACCTATTTGTGAAACACGATGGAATGTAGAACTGATGCTGTAAAAGTACTTAAATTCAAGCTTGGGAAAATATATGATGCTCTAGACAATATCTTTTCCCGTGATAATGAATCTAGAAATAGGTATTTTCTAGTGATATTTTCTAGTGGCAATTTAGTGATAATCGTGAAATGAAAACACAAGGATAAAGAAACGTTTGATTGTCAAAGAAAGAACCTGCACTTTTCAGCTGCTGACTTCATTTCCAGCCGAACAAGGCAAACTGCGTTATCATGTGATGACGTGCACGCAAAGACTTCAAGTAAGCGAAGTTGCAGAGTGTACGCAAGGGGCTCGGTAGCGTAGTGCCTTCGGCGGCAGCGCGCTTGCTGACTGAAAACAACCTGGGTTCAAATCCCACTCACCTGGACGAGTTTCCGGAGGTTTTTTCTTTCAGTACCAAGTTAGTCGATCTTGGGCCGAGTCCCGTGAGGGGGGTTTTTTCCCCCCTCACCAACCCAAATCGACCGATGTACACACACAAATACAGACCCAAACACCCCCTCTTTACTCAATCTCTATGCAATAACCATTTATTTAATTAAATTTTACTATTACTGCAGGGAGCTGAGAACATCATGTAGTTGAACATCCCGTTCAACTACATGATGTTTTCACCTCCCTGCAGTAAATTTAATTTTATTCAGCTACAACGTATTCTCCTTAAGGCTTAATAAATTTATTCAATCGCCTATTTTTTTTTTTAATACAGCCATGCAACATTTATTTCAATATGGGTATTACAAATAACTGAATATATTTATTTACTCTTTGATGGATTTTTATGGAATAATAAACAAATTGTTAAAATATATTTTAAACGACTAAATTACAAAAGAAAGATGCTAAATCTACAAAAATAAACTAACCTTTTCGTACAGCGCTCCAATCTTTTACGTCTCAGTTTCCACAAGATGGCAGCACATGCACTTCCAACCTGCAAGGGATGGAGATTAACAGTTAATTACGGCATTTAGTTTTTGTAAGGAGAATAACAGCAGTATTCGGTACTCGTTTTAGCTGTGAAATGGATGCTTTTGGCTCTCTCGCCGGAACTAACCAGGGTTAAAGGAAGATAAGTGTTTATACATGTACAAAGTGATTCTAAATTATTGTCGGGGTTTCCGTGGCCTATAATGTTCAAATCGTTAACAACAAAATAAAACTGCTTAAGGAATATGAAAGTGTAACTCAAAGTGTTATTTGGCAACGCTGTACTCGCCGCATTGATGTCTGGGAGATATCGACGGCATTACTTCAAAATTGCGACTGTTCAAGAGAAAGCAATGTCTGTACTTTAGTTTTTCCAAATAATAAAAGTCTGTTATCACAATGCAACTTCGTTACAGAAATCAGTATGGAAAAGATCCACCTTCAGATAATGCTACCCGACGTTTTTTCTATTCTATTAAAATAGAATAGAAAAGGAGCGGAAAGACCGAGCACTTCGCAGGAAGATGTTGATCGAATCCATCGCAAAAAAAAAAAAAGTTTTCTCGAAGCCCACAAAAATCAACTAGACAAGCTTTGCAGTTTGGAGGGTTGTTCATAACCGCCTTCATGCCTACAAACAGCAGATTGTGCAGGCTTTAAAGCCGAACGATAAACCCTGCAGTTTCCAGTTTGTCAAATATCGAAGCTGATGAAAATTACCTTCGGAGATGGAGATTTAGTGATGAAGCAAAGTTTTATCCTCAGGGAGGGTAAACTGCAGAATATGGGGATCATAAAATCCTCAGTCCAAAGGTCAATGTGTGGTGTACTTTGTCATGTTCGGAAGTTTTGGGGTTCTTTTTCTATGCACAAAAATACAGCGGTGACCTACTGGACATGCTACATCTGTTACCCCAGTTGGAAAATCATCAGCCAAATGTGGTGTTCCAGCAAGATGGTGCACCGCCATATTGGGCTCTTATTGTCCAAGAATTTCTTGACATGCATTTTCCTGGGCGTGGGGGACCGATTCCGTGGCATCCGTACTCCCCGATCTTACGCTGCTTGATTTCTTCCTGGGGGATACGTGAAGGACATTGTGTACAAGACCCCTGTGATCCCCCTCGATGAACTGAAGCTCAGGATTGTTGCTGCGATCGAAGCAGTTACATCGCAAATGCTGGAGAACACTAGGCGGAAAATTGAATATCGCTTGGACATCTTACGTGCCACGAAAGGTGCGCATGTTGAAGTTGTTTAGCATTCTGCAGTATTGATTCTATATTCCGTAAGCAGTTTTATTTTGTTGTTTCCGGTTTGAAAATTATAACCTCGTCCATAATTCAACAAGTGAATTATAGACGTAGAGCACTGCATCCTCAAACACTATTTAAAGGTATCTGACTCATCCATATCGGAAAGTCTACTTAAACCGAAACATCTAATAATCTTGCACAAATTCTATCTACTGTCTACGTTCTTCGCCGTGAATTAGATTAATAAAATACCACAATTTTAGCTCATACGTTAAAGATTTTTGTGACTTCAAACTACAGGGAAACAACCGAACCATCGTGAACTGGGCACGAATTCAAAGGATCTCGTCGCATTAGGACTTTGGTTGCACCTGAAATGAAGACTTCACTTCGAACTTCATAAAGCCCAAAAACATATGAAACCTTCTGGGTCATCCACCACGAATTAGTAGGTCACCACAACTGATGACGTTTAGATTCGGTGCAGAGGAATTTAGCAAGAAATAAAGACGTTGCAGTGGACGATATAAGGCGAGTAATACAAGTGGAAAACGCCCCCCCCCCCCCACTGAGTTTCCAGAGGTTTTTTCTTTTAGTACCAAGTTACTGAAAGAACCAAGTTTCGATCTTGGGCCGAGTACCGTGAGGGGGGAGTTTCCCCCCCCCCCTCACCAACCCAGATCGACCGATGTACACACAAATACAGACACGAACACCCCCTCTCCACTACCTCTATGCAAATGATTTATCTAATTAATTAGATTAAATTTTACTATTACTGTAAGGAGGTAAAATATCGCCAAAATCATGTACATATTCAGCTACATCGTATTAGCGATGTTTTCACCTCCCCGCAGTAATAGTATGTACATATTCAGGTAGATGATGTTAGTCATAATAATATCGAATTCGCTTTAATTAAGCTCCTTGGTGCTTAATAAATTCGTTCAACTCCCTATTTTTTTTTTTTTTTTTCTTTTAGTGAATTATTTAGCTTAGTAATCTTATTCGCCATATAGTACTAAAATTAACAATTTTGGCCGATTATTCAGATTACTTCTCCGGCAAAAAAAAATAAATAAAAAACTGTTTGCTGACGAAAGGTATACCTAACCTTTCGTTACAGTGAAATATAGCGTGCTGGTGGGAAACCCCCACCCAATCCAGGCCCATGGCGTAAATGCATTCATGCAGCAAAATTCCAATAAAGTTAGTATTATCATTCTAAAGCGGACTAATACAAGATCTTCACATACGCATCGCCTGTAATTTCTAATATGGCGTCTAAAATTCACAAACAAGTCCTGTGATGCTGAATTTCCAAGCTTTCTTAAATCCGACAAATTTGAGTGTCATTAATGTTGAAAAAGATTGTTTCAATATTTCCGAAATTGGTAACGATTTTTGGATGACATTATTGTATTCTTCTTGGTTACATGATTCACATGCATAAATATAATACTGTTGAATGTATTAATTTATACTTTTTATTAGTTGCGATTATGTAAATTTCGTTGTCAATAATTATAACTGTATTACTTTTGTTATTAATTATCATTATATGAATAAAAGTACAACAATATAGAAGCATTTTTGATGGCGAGGGGGTGCCAAATTGCCTAGGAAGGCTCCTGAGAAGTGGAATTAAAATCTTCGATTATTTTTGGATAATCTATTCTCAGTTTGATTTCAATAACCTCTTGCTTGATAATCCACAGAGCAGGAGTATTGAAATGTCCATCCCGTATGTGATCATCTTGTAACTTCCACTTCACTTTTTATCATTGTCGAGAGGTCTAAGCTACCCGTTTCCCATTTCTGTGAGTCATTAATGGAATGACAATCTCTCTCCGCCCGAATATCGATATTTACTCTTCAGCGCTTTACAGTGTCCTTTACTCTACTCCTCCTCCACATTTTATTGAGCACGTCACTTTCATCCAATAATTTTGGAAATTGGTGTATTTAAAGAATAAATAAATAGACAATGTTCATTGTAAAATAATAACTCACGGCTTACGCCAACATATACATTCAAATTGGGAATATAAAAGGTGAGATGGTTATAATTACTCGGATTTACAGCACAACTAATGGAATTCAGTGCTTCACGTTTGCAGTACTCAATTCCATTAGCTGACTTAACCACTTAAATTCCGAAAACTGACCACTCATTCGTGAAATAACGCATTCTGCCCTACAGCAATAGCCCCATCTCAGAGTTCATTTAAAGTCTGCATGATTTGGATACAAAATTCCAGTCGGTCAGTGCAATGCCTCTATATTTCATTCGTATATTGATTTGTCCCATTCCGAATTGGACAGTTCGTAGTTATTCTTGCTGCAATAATAAACTTCGGGAACAAGGATCCGATTATGCAGTCAATAGCTTGATCGATGGGAGGTGCTGCTGTCTTGGGAAAAAACCTGTCCAGTCTTCCAGATGTTTGGTTCCGAGCATCTTCATCATCGACCATTATTTAGATTTAATACAAAATTTATGCCTTTCATCTGTAGTTCAACCAAAATAAATTTTATATTAAATTATCAAATATGTCAACAAAACGAAACCATACCATCGATCCTGACAATGGCTTGTTTACTAATTAAAGGACTTTTTCAGTCCTTTAATTATTCAGAGACTATCTTCATTACTTGCCCATATTTTGTTATGGTTCGCTGCCTGTATCCCCCCCCTCCCAAGTCATCCTTCTTGAAATTTCTAAAATTGTAATATATTAAATACAATTTAAAGAAGATTTATTAAACATTTATCGGCAATGAACAACGATGTTGAAGATGATAATTTGTAAAATGGTCCTTATAAACTCTAAACGTTCAACTCATTGTCGCCTACCCTTCGAAATTTTTGCAAAATTGAAGGACCTCATAGTCTGTTTTACACTTTGTAAAACTGGTACCAATTGAAAACAGCGCTGGCTTCCAGCGCAGTTTTCAATTTGTATCCCGTGTAAGGGGTGACAACATGTACAATATGGCCTCACTATTCACAATTCTTTTTTAAAGGCAAGGTTATACGCAGATCAAAAAATTTCCTAACTTTCGAAAGTCAACAAAGGACTCAACAATACTTGTAATTACCTCACAAACCTTTGGTGCGCTTTTAAGTACTTATATCAGCGAAAAACGAATCCTTGTACTTATGTTGAATTCGGAATAGGGGAGGGAAGGAGTTGATAAGAATGGAACAGGGATACTCCCCTGTCCCATTATTATCTGATTACCTTTTGCGTGACTTAAGATATCTTCCATACTATCGTAGATATTAGTTATCAAGAAAGGAGGAAATAAAGTTAAAAGTAGGTCTATTATTGAAATGAACTGAGTTATGGTTAATAGCCCTCACACGAAATATTTTCCTGTCTTTATTGCACTATCGGAACAGCTTCACATTATTCTTAGACCCAAATTCATCTTCACATCATCTATAAAAGTTTAACTTCTCAAAACGGCAAGAAGGGTCTTAATTGCTTTCATTCCAGTCATTATTATAGAAAATATTTTAGGCGTCCAAATTACAAAATTCTTTCAAAAAAAAAAAAAAAAAAAACTAACCTTTTGGAACTGGCTTTCGCAGAGCGCTCCCATCGTCACCAATTCTCTCACGTGTCTCAATTTCCGAAAGATGGCAGCACATACACTGCCTACATGCAAGGGATGGAGATTAAATGTTTTACGGAATTTAATTTCTTTCTTTTTTTTAAAAAAATTGGGGGATCACGACACATTCGCAGACGTTCACTCCGAGAGGGTAGTCTGTATTGCTGAGACCTTGTACACGCTGGATATGGTAGGGGTACAGTAATTGTCGATGTAAAATTCGCCACACGCTCTTGCAGAGCAGCCCTCCTTGTCGAAATTCCTGGATTTTGTTCTATTCTTTCTAACTCACCGGATGGAAAAGGCCTTGGTTCGAATCCGGTCGATGACGCTAGGAACTTTAATGGGCTATTTTCACTCCGTGGCTGAGTTAGTCTGTCTCAGGCGTAGATATCAAGGATTTTCTCCCAGAAACTGGGATTTTTCGTCCAGCAAAACAGACAAATCGACCATAGAACATACGCAATTAACAGACATAAGACGCACAGCACGGCAGATGAATTAAATTATTCGGGTGACCTAAAAATAATAGTATATTCTTTCTAACACCCTTTCCTCAACATCAGGTGTTATGCTTCTGGGCCTACCTGCTCGTACTCCATGTGCGAAGCGCCAATGTTCTCTAAGGCGTTGATGTACCCTGACGAATGTGTGCTTGTTGGGTTTCCTTCGGCGGGGAAATTCTTCTTGGTACACGTGCAGCCTGGAGTGCACAGCCGTTGGCTTTACCATACATTAAGTGCATTTCCGCATACTCTTCGTTGCTGTAACCTCTTTCCATGTTGACTATCCTTTGACAAGTATTAGTATGCCTTCTACTAGGCTTTTTTGCATATTGTAATCTGTACAGTTCACCTTTAAATCATTGACCATTACTTTTGAAACACCCTGTATAATAACAACAATACAGATCTTGCGTTTAATTTGGTACTCGCTTTAGCTCGTTTTTAGAAAGTATTAACCAGTCTATTAAGCCTTAGGAAGTGGTTATTAATACATAAAAAAAATTAAATTGGTCACTCGGTTCCATAAAATTATGGAGATAGAGCACTATTATCTTCAAACACTATTTGAAAGTATCTGACTCTTTAATCCATATAACGGATGAAAGACAGATTAACTTACATGAACCCTACCAGAGGACTATATTACGAAAGGCGTACTTTAAGGCAGGCTGTTACTATCTACGTTCTTCGCCTTGAGTTTCACGTCATCTCATACGCTGAAGTTTTTTTTGTGACTTCAAACCATTGTGAACGGGACACGAATTCAAAGGATCTCGTCCAATTCGGACTTCAGTTACACTGATGAAAATTAAAACATATAATGCCTTCTGCATCATCGACTACGAATTATTATTTTTTTTTATGAAAACCCCAAACACGAAAGGTATCAAAACCTATAGTACTTAGTACCATGCATGGGTTGAAAGACAAGTATGGGGGGAGGGGGATGCCGGAAACTTTGCTCTAGAGACTAAACACGAATTAACAATGTAGTTAGGTTTATTAGCCATAAGATTTGAAGTGTCGTACACCCACATCGCTATAAGCCAGGTCATACAGCGATGGTGTGAACACTGGTGTTCACATTTCTAACCCTTTTTCGGATGGTATGTTACATTAATGACTATCATCACAAATCGAAATATAAACAAAAGATATTTATTAATAGTTAAGGCAAAGCTAAGTAACATTTGACAGGTGCTCTCAAAATATTCCAAAACGAGCATTTGCAACCTTTATACAATAGTTTTGGTAAACACGACAATTATGGGTGAAATCTTATCAGAAGCCTTCAGTTTATCATTTTAAATGGAAAACAAAATGAGAAGTTCACCAGGTGTAAACTAATATTTAGTTCAACCGCCTTTGGCCCTGATGACAGCAGCACACCGTCGAGGCGCTGACAAGATCAATTTCTGAAGATAATCAACTGATAGTTCGTGGTAACACGAACTATATTCCACACGATTTCCATAGGTCTGGGCTGTTTCCTCGCCAGCTGACAGTTGTAATGGACCGTTCTTCCAACCATATTTTATAAATGTTCAACATTACTGTCGAACTACAGAAGTGCCTACTTACACTTTTCGCCCGATGACAAGAAGCAGAGTCATCCTGAAAGATGCAGTTACTTAGGCAGATTGAAATGGCCTCTAAAGGTCTCTATTTGTTTTCCAATATAGAAAGGTATCCATTGACATTTACGGAAGCTTTTATAAACTGCAGGTGATGTAATGTACCCCCATATCATTTGGCTGGTAGGGAATTTTATTGTAGACACCATACAGTCTGGATGGTATTCTTCACCACGTCTACGGCGAATCGTTTGTCTCCCATCAGAGCCATGCAGGTTGAATTTCTTCGCATCCAAGGAAAATGATGACTTCCACTACTCGGGGATCCATTTGACATGCTTACACCAAATTAATTGGGCCTTTTTCATTTTTTTTTTTTTTTTGTGTGAGAAGGGGCTGCTTCTCAGGACGACGGGCTACAACTCCATTTTTGAAGAGGCGTCTTCTGCCTGTTACTGCATTTGATACCACTCCTGTATGTTCTTCCCATTCTCTTTTTAGCTCAGACGACAAAGTTTTACGGTTTTTAAGGCATAATGCAGTCCTATTTGGGTCCGATTCCTTTTTTTCCTATCAGAACCAGTATTCTTGAGTTTGGAAAAAAATCTACTCACTGACGACTGATTACAAGACACTCTATAAGCAATATGACTGGAAAAACATCCTTCCTCACGTAAAGCTTCGTGAGAAAGGATGAAACCTTTCTTCGTGGCGTCAATTGCACAAGCAATAAATGACTGCAACTCTTGCAGAGCGTGCTTATACAGGGTATCTCAAAAATATTGGTACAAACGTTTAGGGGAGGTAGGTAACATCTAAAGGAATGTGAATTGCATAGGAACCCATAACCGGAAACGTCACGGGAAAGTAGTAGCAGAGACACAAGAAGCAGAATAATCCTACTACCATTGGATGACACAAGACAGTAATTAGTGACAAACATTTATTTGCCATAATATTAACAATGGAGTACGATATGGATTTCATGATGTTACAACTGATGCTCGAAGGTTCCACCATGAGAAGCGATGCAGCATGGATTGGCGGACACGGTCGAACACACCTGGAGTTTCTTTGACAGTAGCAGCAGCGCAGGCGAGTCTCGCCACGAGATCCATTTCCGTCTCCACAGGCGATTCATACACGATAGATTTGAGGGCCCCCACAGAAAGAAATGAAGGCTCGATAAATCAGGTGAGCGTGGGGGTCAGGCAGGCAACGGGTCCACCACAGCCAATCCATCGACGCCCAAAACGCCTGATCAAATGGTCACGAACACACCTTCCATAATGGGCAGGCGCCCCGTCATGTTGCAACCAAACGTTGCGTCTCACATTTGCTGGAACATCGTCAAGTAACACTGGTAGAACTTGTTCAAGAAGGATCCGATATTTAGCGGAGTTCATGCGGGATGGTAACAGGTATGGGCCGACTAAGCAGTCGGCCGACAATACCTGCCCACACATTTATTGCGAAACGATGTTGTGCCGCTTGGGGGCGCACACCGTGTGGGTTGTCGTGAGCCCACACATGAGCATTGTGCTGATTGAATAAGCCTCATCCGTGACCAAAACATAGGCTGGAAAATTCAAGTCTTGAACACTTTCTTGGAGAAACCACTGCGCAAAAGTGTAAAGTGTATTTAGTGTCTAACGGCACCAGGGATTCCCCCATCTCTGCGTTGCTTTCATTTTAGGTGTACCAGTTCACTGGGAAGGCCAGAGATTTAAAAGTATATGGATTTTGTGTAAGTGTAATGTTATGTATCGTTGTTCATCTAGCCATTTAGCCGCTGGACCCCTACTGAGGCCCAACGCTGCCCATACTTGGCCCCGTGGAGGCAGACCAGGTACACAGTAGTATGAAGCTTTACTCTGGCAGGCCCTGCCACCTAGTTTCCTGAGATTTCAGTGGCTAGGGCCTACGTAAAAAAAAAAAAATTGTAATGCAACACGCGGCGATTTTCAGGGTAAGACGCTAAGAGATTATTAGAGGCCAAAAGGGTATGCGTGACTTGATTTGAACAATTAAAATTTTGGTAGTGTGGGGCATACGCTATGATATTTAGTCAGAGTGGGGAGGAGACTGAAGGCTGGAGGAAAAGTCAGAAATATGGGGTCAATAGGGAAGACGGCCCCAGAGAAGGTCAATGGGGCATGCCCATGCCCCACCAGAGGAAAAGAGGGGTGGGCGAGGGGGAGAGAAAAACAGCAGAGCCATCCCCTCTCTCCCCCGCCCAGGAATTGGGGTAAAAGCCCTGTGCAAGAGAGCACAGGTGTAGGATCGCCTTATGGCGTCGGCAGCAAAGCTGCGTGTAGTCCCAGTAGTTGAAGTGTCCAAGCCGTGAAAGTTCGTCATTCCTGGGACAGTCCCGACTTGTCTAGTTGTTAGTACTGTATATCCATTTTTGTGCAGGCGATACATGAGCGGGTATCCTCACACTCGTCATTCATATTTCCGCGTCTCTATCAGATAGGTTGTTGTGCTAAGAGTCCGCGAGGTCCCTCCTTATTGAAGTTTCTTATATTCAGAAGTTGTGTTTTGCGCTGGAGGGGAAAACAGCTCTTGCACGAGTTTCTCCTTATTATTGTGGTTCCCTGTGAACAGCAATTCGTGTTTTGCGCCGGGTGAACAACTGCTGCGTGAATTTGGCTAGTGCCTTGTACTCTTCGCATGAATCTAGTAGGTGCGACTCGAGATACCACTGCGCAAAAGCCACACGTGCAGGATGATCTTGGGAGAGCAGTAACTGAACCCTTTGGAGATGAAAGGAGTGTAAGGAATCGTAGTGCCAGACACGCTGTACACTGCAATGAGACACTCCTAAGGCAGAAGCAACGGCACGTGTGCTGGTAGTAGGATTATTCTGGACGGCATTCAACACACTTTGTTCGATGGCGGGAGTTCGCGTCGAACGTGGTCTGCCCGCACTACTCCTGTTACCTCTAAATGACCCATAATCGCACAAATTTTGATGCACACGTGCAAACATACGGTGGTCCGGTACATGTCTGTCTGGGAAGCGTTCTCCATAAATTCGTTGAGCGGCTCGTCCATTGCCCTCTGCTAATCCACACACTAGGTGCATGCCTGCCAGCTCACAGTTCGTATATCGATGCATGCTCTTATTGCGGCGACTACTGCTTGAATGAGTAAACAAGAAATTTTCCCTCTCGCGAACTGATGAACAGCGCCGTGTACCGTGACGTTACACGGCTATGGTGACGTTTCCGGTTATGGATTCCTATGAGATTCACATTCCTTTAGACGTTACCTACCTCCCCTAAACGGTTGTACCAATACACAGCTGATGTAATATTACATCACCTACGCGTGTCAATCTTGTCTGATGCAATCTGTAAGAAATATCGCCATATACTTACGTTATTCGGACGACAATTACAATTTTAAGGGGTGGTGCACTTTAAGGGATAGTGCAGTGTATAAATAAATACTTTTACAATAACACAGATCCTGCAGCAATTCGGATGGATTTCTCATCTACTGCGGTGGGTGCATAAATGTCATCTACAATATTTAATTTCTAATTATTTCAACTGAAGGAAATTTGTGAAATATACAGTTAGGGCATGTATTGGTTCTCTGTGCATATTCTGCCATCATGTTATTCTACAAGTTACTGGTTTTTATATATGAAATGAAAACAAGAGTACAGTGAAGTGTGAACATTCAGACAATTAATAACAGTTGTAACTAAAATACAGAAATTGATGATTATGAAATAAAAAAAAAGTTTTTTTAAAATACAAAAAAGCAAACGAAGTGAAGGTGAAGAATTCTCAGAGCGTGCGCGAGAGAGAGAGGGTGTGTTAAACGAAAAGAAATATTCCGATTGCAATTTCATTGAAAATGTAAATAAACTGATTCAAAAAGAAAACACGCCTATTGAAGATATCAACAAAACAAGTTACGCTATGCTAAGTGTATTAACGTATACCTTTGCTGCTGGAGCGATAGAATCGCGTTTCTAGATGACTAAAGCATCCCTGTTTTAGCGAGATGAGATTGTGTACCGATACAGCAACTATAATACTCTCTAGAGCGCCTTAATGGACTAAGAATGATTGAAAAGGCTCGGATTGTAGCCCCCGTTGGATGCATTATCATTCCACATCTCTTTGTTCGGTTCTACGCTTCGCTAGGATTTAATGATTGCCATGAAAATCGTGACTTGACCAATTTCAAATTCAGACGACCTCCTACTTTCTTAAGAAAATATCCACCACAAATCTCATTTGGACAAATGAGATTTGTGGCGTATATTTTCTGGATATCATCACTTCCACTATAACGGTGATGCGCCTGGTCTCATACTTCCCTTCAAAGACCTCCTAATGAATTCAGTCGAATTCATTTGTTGCCTTTATCACTCCTAATTTTGATTTCTTTCTTTGAAAATCGACATTCTCCAAACATACTTTCCAAACGGTGAAGTAATTTTCCTCTCTGTTTTATTATTATTAAATAATTTCTTCCTGATGGGGGAGAGTTTCCATACCGTGACGCGTATTGGTACCAAATGCACAAGGTGCTTGTTATGCCCTGATGTCCGTATGTATTACGGTACCACGTATGGCTTCATTCTTCAAAAAGTTTATTATTATTACCTTACAGGTTCACCCTCTGAACAGACTGCAGGCTAGAGGGGTGTGCACTATCAGCAGTTCAAATAACAAACCTCGCACATTACATAAAGTGGGCACAAACAAAAATTTCAAAATTACGAACAGATCAAATTACAAAAGTATATACAGAAAGTCAATAATATGTAACTAATTAGCATAGTACCATGAGAAACGTTGATACTATTATGCAGTGTAGTTCATAATAAAATAATCTATATGCTCATCAGGCCTTATAGGGCGGCTTGACCGTAGGTTTCTTCCAGCTTCTGTAAGACCTATCATTGACAATGCTAGGAATTTTTTCTGGTAGCAAATCTCGGAAGCATACAGTGGTATGGGTGTGAGACATCTCTCCAAATACTGGCTTATTTAGTTCTTGGCGGATGGCCCAGAAGGTATCAAATTTTTGATATCAATATCTCACTGGGATTTTGTAAAAAGAATATGGACAATCAAACCACAACTAATTGTTAATCTTCTTAATTCGTGTTTGGCTGATGGGCGTTTTCCAACTCTCTGGAAGCAAGCCAATTTTAAAATTCTGGTTAAAAATTCTACCAAAGCCCTCAATGTTCCTTCCACTTATCGTCCTATTGCATTACTACCAGTGTTAGGCAAGATTTTAGAAAAGGTTATTGCAACTAGATTTATGAAATATTATAAGGCTAAAAATCTACAAGTAAACACTCAATTTGGCTTTACAAAAGGCTGTTCAACTGTTGATTCTATAAAGTTTGTAATGGATTCGGTCTCAAATATGTCCTCGGCCTCTTTGTGGACTTCAACGGGGTCTTTGACACCTTATGATGGCAGGTCGAGGCGAGGTGTCTGCTCCCCTTTATCGTCTATTTTCTGATTATTTGCATGGTCGTACCCTAGTGATGTATTCTGGTGTCTGTTCGCTTACTCGTGCTGTTACTCTGGGTTGCCCTCAGGGATCAGTCCTAGGACCGGTCTGCTGGAATGTAGTTCTTGATGGGTGGCTCGGAGTACAGCGCGACAAAATTTTGAAGGCGGCATATGCAGACGACTTGACCATATTGGATTTTGGAGAGTCTCATAGGGAACTTGAAGAACGTGCAAACGAAACCTTGGGAGACCGTGATGGTTGGTGTAGTATGCACAAACTACATATTTCTATTAAAACTAAACAAATGCTTTTCAAAGGTTATTTGAACCTGAATAGATCCCCCCCCCCCCAATGTTAAAATTAATAATCAATCCATTAAAATTGTAAGAACGTATAAATATCTTGGAATAACGATGGACGATAGATTTAGTTTTGTAACCCACGCAAAAAATATGCTGAACAAAATAAAAGTCTTAACTGGTAAAATCATTAAAAAAACTAAAAATGTCTGGGGAATGAAACCCGCAACTTTAAAGTTATACTACGAGTGCATTTTTATACCAATAATTTGTTATGCTGCAGGTGCATGGGGTTATCGTGTTAATAACTGTTTAGTCTTGAAGTATTTGACTCAAGCACAACGTTTCTTTCTTCTTGCAATCACAAGAAATTGCAGAACAGTGTCAACAATGGCACTCCAAGTACTGAGTGGAAAACTTCCCATTCAATATGAAGTTATTTACCACTACTTACAATATTATCGTCGGAAAGCTCTGCCTGCAAGGGTGAGCAACTATTCAATTAATTTAGACATGCCAACTAAGGATGATAATTGTAGAATTAGAAGAGAGTTTGTTAATAGTTGGCAATTAACTTGGTCCAATGCAGAAGTTGGTAGAGTTACTTTTAGTTACCTTCCTAACATATTAGAGTTTACCAAGCAACGGTTGGCCTGGTTTTGCCCAGGTCTGAATGTATCTTTTCTTCTAACAGGGCACGGCAGCTTGAACTCCAAATTGTTCACTTTGGGGTTGGCTGCCTCTCCATTATGTAAGTGTGGTGCTCCTGAGACCATGGAGCATTTAATATTTAACTGCTATCTCTATACAGACTTAAGAAATAATCTACAGCTCAATGAAGATGACCTACCATGTTTTGTCAATGATAAAGGAAATTTCCTGGCTTTTTGTAATTTTGCAGATATTGTTTGCACGTAGGAAGAGACTAATTGGAGCTGATCTGTAAAGAGTGATGCCAGAGTTTGTGTTCAAGGACAAGAACAATTTTTCCCCCATTAAATATGTTTTCTGTAAATAAGTCCTTAGTTTTCTTTTCTTAAGTAAATACAGTGAAACTTCTCTTTAACGGACAGCCATGGGGAACGAGAATGTGTCCGTTAGAGAGAAGTGTCCGCTAACAAGAAGTCTGAGGGAGAAAAAAAAAAGAAAGAAAGAAAAATCGTTAAACGTTTAATGTAAAATTAAATTAAAATATATACAGATTTTGCACAATATTTTTGTAAATAATATACATACAATTGCGCTATGCATATTATGACTTTATCTTAAGAAAAATTCATACAGTAGTCACTTATTTTCTTCTGCACCTTCTTCCGGCTGATGATTTTGTTTTCAACATTTGTTTGGAGTGAAGAAACCATCGAAAGTCCTTCAGTATCTTCTTCAGCGGCGGAAAACATTTTTAAACGATTGATTTGTATGAGCGTTTCTTCTATTTTCATCGGTGGTTCGTCGTTAATATGTTCTTCGACAGAATGACCTTCCATTTCTTCATCCTCATGAGGAACTTCTTGAAAAATATCGATGATAATGTCGTTGATATCTAGAGCACCATCTTCTGTAGTGAGGTTCGAGTCTATATCTTTGTAGCCAGGATCACATGTAGCGGAAGTATCGTACATTATCAATAGATGTTGAAGTTCTTGTTCTTCTTGGTGCTCCACATTGCTGTTCACAACTTCTTTGAGAAGCCAGACTTTACAAAACAGTTCACGACAGTTTGTTTTCTAATTGCGTTTACTGAAGAGGAAATCCACTGAATCGCATCTAGGATGCTGAGTTTCTTTGCAAGGTCACTCGCACATGTTACATCGTTCATGTTTGCAATGAGATGTCTTAAAACACGTTTTCTGTAGTGAAGTTTAAAATTTTTTATTATTCCTTGATCCAAGGGCTGACACTCTGCAGATGTGTTTGGTGGCAGAAAAACGATTTGAATGTTGGACAATTCAATGTGCGGGTGAGATGCAGCATTATCCATGAAAAGAATAATTTTTCTGTTTTGACGAATCACGTTTTAGAAGAGCTTTAAAAAACAACCCTGTTTCGTCACAGTTGTAAATATCCTTAGCTTCAAAATCACGACATAACTCATCCAATTTGACGGTCCACTCTGTTACAACCCCAGTATCAACAGATCCACCTTCACCACTTAAGGTTTTCCAAGAAATTTTATGCCGAGTTTTGAACTTGTCTAGCCATCGCACAGAAGATTTGAACTCATTTACTCCAATAGATTTCGCAACCTCCAAAGCCTTTTCCCTAATAATAGGCCCATTAATGGGAATTTTTTTTAGCACGTGCGCGACAAAAACCACTCATAAGTAACATTGTCAATTTGAAGTCCAACAGTTTTCGGGAATGATTTTTGAACCTGATCATTTCCGTGTTGCCAAAATTGTTTGAACAGTTCATTTTTTTTTTCCTTTAGGATGTCGCTTACCTGCGTCTTCCCGATTTTGAATTTTGCAGCGAGATTGCGAACACTATTTTTTTGCCGATCATACGCATTAATGAGTTCGACTTTATCTTTTAAAGTTAAATGTTTACGAGAAGACATTGTGCACTTCACATAACACTGAGCAAAACTGAAACTCAAAAGACGAAAGGCCGACCAAATTCCCCCCCTACACACACCGAATTCATCAGAAGTTTTACACGTGCCTTAAAATTCTTGAAAAAGGGTTTAGAACCGCGACGTAAACCTTGATAAAATTCAGAGAATCGCACACGATCAGAGAATAAACACACGATTGAGGTAATACATGGAAGAAATGTTCCTAGAAAAAGAGCCGTGAGCTCGCCCGCTGTCCGTTATGAGGAGATCAAATTAAGTGCTAATCTAAACGAAACAGTGCAGATTGCCTGTCCGCTAGACAGAAGTTGAAAACACGTTAAAACCAATAGAGGAGAGTTGGGGAATTTGAAAATGTCCGTTAAAGAGAGGTGTCCGTTAGGAGAAGTTTCACTATATATATATATATTTCACTTGTTTAATAATTTAATTTAAACTAACGTTTGAAACCTATATATCCATGAACACGTCAAGAAAATGGCTGCATCTAAGAAATTCAAGAAACCTGTAAAATACCATCAAAAACCAAATATAGGAAGACACCTCTTGCAAGCTATAGAAGTAACAACATTTTGAAATCCGCTAATGCAGACAAACAATTCCATACATTCTGAGGGTGTTCAAAGATGATTATCAATTTTTCACTCAAAATACAATTATCGAATCAATTTTAAACTTATGCCCAATGGAATTTGATTTTTTTAATTAACTAATGCTATGTGATGTCAAGTTATTACCATGTAAACTGTGTGCATTTTATGTCTAATTTGCCTATTTTTCTTTTGACAGAGGGAAACCCCCCACCTGGCCAAGACCGACAAATTCGGGAATGGTGTGAGAAAGGCCATAAGAATTCCTTCCAACGTGATAGGATTCGAAAACATGCTTGTCGAACTGATGATCGAAAGTACATGCTACTAGATTTAAATAAAAGTAATTAATCGATTATCATACACTTCAGAAAAGACGTTTATACACAATGTGTTTTGAACAGAATGCGACGAAAAATTAATTCTGTCATCCAATATTGCTGATAGGGGAAACGTGGTGTTTTTCTACAACAGAATTTTAGGTTGTAGTTCCAATTAACCTGTTCACCACCTTTATCATCTAATTGCGTACTCTCTGTGGAATCTGGATTGAAAATCGACAGATCTTCATTGTGTGATAACAGAGAAATACAGTACAGCTTTTCGATCTGCAGAGTTCTTAAAGTATCAGCCATCATGATAGGTTGTGTGAAGATCTCCATATTCGAAGTATACAAAAAAGTATACACTCATGACTACCATGAAATCACCTCTGCAATGTTGATCTGCAACCACTCTAGCAGAAATCGGGTGAGCAACTTGCCTTGATCACCCATAAGAGTAGCCATTCACTCTTTGATGCCCCAAACGTGCTATTCTTCGCCAGTTTCGGGGTTATATAACATCCAGGAACAAAGCAGAACTGATGTGGAGATATATCGTTGTTTGGTAGCCATATCAAACTGGAAAAACATTATAAATCACAGTATTAATACGCACTTATTTAATATATAAATCGGGAAGGTTCTCCAAAACATAAATTCCTCAATTCCAGTCGAAATGAATCCATTGACAACGTTGGATTCACCACACAATATGCATTGAAAGAGGAAACGAGTAAAATAAGTACGAATAGTGTATACAGGTTTTCAACTGCTAATATAAATTAAGAACACTAATTTGTTTAAGGAAGGTAGCGATTTTTGAATTACCTTTTCTAAAACACATCGATTTTATTTAAAAGAAATTAACCAACGTTAGGTAGGTAAGATGCCACTAAATTTAGATTTAACCTGAAAAACAAAAAAAATAATAAAATAATAATTAAATGGATCCAAGATTCGCATTTCTATATAACCTGACGCCTACTGATTGCCACTCATGCGTACCAGGCTTCGACTGCAGATATTATTGCTGCAACCAACATAGAAGTGATAAGAATGGCCCTTATTATTGTCAATGAACCTTCACAGAAACACTACAGAATAGTGCGAGTATCTTTCGGAAGGAATTCTTTTATCAACTCATTTTGACATTAACTCTTATAAATCCAGTAAAGTGAAGCATTATGGAAAACACCAATGTCTGTAGAGTAATAAACGCCGAGTACAACAAGAAATATACCGGGAAGGGAAGAATAAAACTTAGTTAAGGTCAGGAGAGGACAAAACCCGAATACTCGTCGCCTACGATAATAATTGAGCACATACTGATAACACTGTATGATCGCAGCCTCCAACATGAATAGGATTTCAAAATTTTAATCATTTTGTTATCGTCATACTCTTGATTGATTAGCTGCACTCCTTTGCAATCATCGCAAAATTCTGGGTGCGTTCTGCTTATCGCCAGTGAGGAAATACAGAATCTGTATGTTTCATTCGGTCGGAATGGCATGTTCATGAGTAATTTGTTTGTGAAAATCACTTCTGACATTTAAAGTTGCGGGCGATGGGAATTCTCTCTTCATCAGGAAGGTTCTCCAAAAATTTTTAAAACGGTGAGGATGTCTATTCTGAACGTCAACAGCTGGCGGAAGACTATGAGGTTTTTTTTAAATTGCATATTGTCGTAAGTGGTGGGTAAAAGCTCAATCAACAAGTCCAGAAATGCTTTGTTCAATCCAAAAGTCTCGTATTCGCGTACACGCTAGCACAGGAATTTAGCAAGATATAAAGACGTTGCAGTGGGTGACACAAGGCGAGTAATAGAAGTGGCAGGCACGAGCTGTCCCGAGGCTACCAGGAGTGCACTGCACCCGGGCGTAAAAGTGTAAGAGGCGCCTAAAAAATCTGAAAATTACGTACACAATGAAGAAAATTTTAAAACATGTTATTGATGTGTGCATAATGCTTGTCTACTCTAAAATTTACTATATAAATTAACCCTTTAATACTTGCGCGAGGTCCAGGTAGACTCCAGAAACACTGTTCACAGTACTTTTCCATGAAATTTTTTAGTATTGTCCATAAAATTTACGTTTTATTTTCAGTATCAACATATCGATGGAGTATTAGTATTAGTATTAGTAACAGCCGTATGGTGCAAGAAAGCCTATGGCTTATGCTGCACCAGCCAAAAAAAAAAAAAAAAAAATCCGAACAAAACAATGATAAAAACAAAAATTAAATAAATAAATAAATAATAATAATTAATAAATAAATAAAAATAATAAAATGAAATTAAAAATTAAATAAAAAGGAAATTAATCCTATCAACCTATGCGCTTCCCTTACCCGAAAGTACTATCCAGATGACCTTTGAATTTCCCCAAACTGTCGGCCTCTACCACCCATGAAGGCAACTTATTCCAGTAATTTATAACTCGCTGGCTAAAATAAAACTTCCTGCAGTCCAATCTAAACATTTCCCCCCGTAACTTGAATTTATGTCCCCTAGTTCTAGCATCATTTATAATCTTGAAAATTTTGTCCTCATTCATTTTACTGATGCCTCTCAGAGCCTTAAACACCTCAATCAAATCTCCTCTAAGGTGTCTAGTTTCCAAACTCTGCAACCCACATATTCGAAGTCTTTCTTCATAAGGACGCCCTTTTGCCGATCTCACCAGGCGAGTTACCCTTCTTTGCACCCTTTCAAGAAGCTCGATGTCTTTCTTTAGGTGCGGTCTCCATACTTGAACACAGTATTCCAAGTGTGGTCTAACATAGGCCTTATATAATGGAATTATCACGTCCCTATCTCTACTTGCAAAAGTTCGATAGATCATCGATAGGACACCATGGGCCTTCCTTGCAACCTGTTTACAATGCTCAGAGAATTTCATGTCTGACCGTATCGTAACACCCAAGTCCCTTTCCTCCAGTACTGGGTTTAGTTGAACTCCACCAAGTGAATAAGTTATTTTGGGATTACTGTTTCCCAGGTGTAATACCTTACACTTTGTTGGATTAAAGCACAGCTGCCATTTTTCTGACCATTCTTGAAGTCTATCTAGGTCTCTCTGAGTGTCTTCAAACAGTCACACTTAAACCTATTTGTGAAACACGATGGAATGTAGAACTGATGCTGTAAAAGTACTTAAATTCAAGCTTGGAAAAATATATGATGCTCTAGACAATATCTTTTCCCGTGATAATGCATCTAGAAATAGATAATGTAACTTCTTTGTAATCAAAATAAATTTTCTTTCCATAAAGAAATACAAATTCCGTAGAAAATTTTCTTTGATTATTATACAATTTAGTGATAATCGATCGTGAAATGAAAACACAAGGATAAAGAAATGTTTGATTTTCCTTTAAATATGGATTGTCTAAGAAATAACTTGCACTTAGAGCTGCTGACTTCATTTCCAGCCGAACAAGGCAAACTCCGTTATGTAATGACGTGCACGCAAAGAGTTCAAGTAAGCGAAGTTGCAGAGTGTACGTAAGGGGCTCGGTAGCGTAGTGCCTTCGGCGGCAGCGCGCTTGCTGACTGAAAACAACCTGGGTTCAAATCCCACTCGCCGGACGAGTTTCCGGAGGTTTTTTCTTTCAGTACCAAGTTAGTCGATCTTGGGCCGAGTCCCGTGAGGGGGGCTTTTTCCCCCCTTACCAACCCAAATCGACCGATGTACACACACAAATACAGACCAAAACACCCCCTCTTTACTCAATCTCTATGCAATAACCATTTATTTAATTAAATTTTACTATTACTGCAGGGAGGTGAGAACATCATGTACACGTATACGCTAACATCATGTAGTTGAACATCACGTTCAACTACATGATGTTAGCGATGTTTTCACCTCCCTGCAGTAAATTTAATTTTATATACATATTCAACTACAACGTATTCTCCTTAACGCTTAATAAATTTATTCAATCTCCTATTTTTTTTTTTAATACAGCCATGCAACATTTATTTCAATATGGGTATTACAAATAACTGAAAATATTTATTTACCCTTTGATGGATTTTTATGGAATAATAAACAAATTGTTAAAATATATTTTAAACGACTAAATTACAAAAGAAAGATGCTAAATCTACAAAAATAAACTAACCTTTTCGTACAGCGCTCCAATCCCTTACGTCTCAGTTTCCACAAGATGGCAGCACATGCACTTCCAACCTGCAAGGGATGGAGATTAACAGTTAATTTTACGGCTTTTAGTTTTTTTTTTTTTTTTAAGAACAATAACATGTACGAGGTGATTCTAAATTATTGTCGGGGTTTCCGTGGCCTATAATGTTAAAATCGTTAACAACAAAATAAAACTGCTTAAAGAATATGAAAGTGTAACTCAAAACGTTTTATTTGGCAACGCTGTACTCGCCGCATTGATGTCTGGGAGATATTGACGGCATTACTTCAAAATTGCGGCTGTTCAAGAGAAAGCAATGTCTGTACTTTAGTTTTTCCAAATAAAAGTCTGTTATCACAATGCAACTTCGTTACAAAACTCAGTATGGAAAAGATCCACCTTCAGATAATGCTACCCGACGTTTTTTCTATTCCCGCTCCTTTTCTATTCTATTTTAATAGAATAGAAAAGGAGCACTTCGCAGGAAGATGTTGATCGAATCCATCGCAAAAAAAAAAAAAGTTTTCTCGAAGCCCACAAAAATCAATTAGACAAGCTTTGCAGTTATGTATACCACAAACGACAGTTTGGAGGGTTGTTCATAAATTCCTTCATGCCTACAAACAGGAGATTGGGCAGGCTTTAAAGCCGAACGATAAACCCTGCCGTTTCCAATTTGACAGTTTGTCAAACATCGAAGCTGATGAAAATTACCTTCGGAGATGGAGATTTAGTGATGAAGAAACGTTTTATCCTCATCATAACTGCAGAATATGGGGATCATAAAACCCTCAGTCCAAAGATCAATGTCTGGTGTGCTTTGTCATGTTCGGAAGTTTCGGGGTTCTTTTTCTATTAGCAAAAAAAAAAGCGGTGACCTACTGGACATGCTACATCTGTTAACCCAGTTGGAAAATCATCAGCCAAATGTGGTGTTCCAGCATGATGGTGCACCGCCATATTGGGCTCTTATTGTCCAAGAATTTCTTGACATGCGTTTTCCTGGGCGTGGGGGACCGAGTCCGTATCCCCCAGAAAGAAATCAAGCCGCTGCTTGATTTCTTTCTGGGGGATACGTGAAGGACATTGTGCACAAGACCCCTGTGATCTACCTCGATAAACTGAAACTCAGGTTTGTTGCTGCGATCGAAGCAGTTACATCGCAAATGCTGGAGAACACGGTGGGGGGGGGGGGGGGGAATTGAATATAGCTTGGACATCTTACGTGCCACGAAAGGTGCGCATGTTGAAGTTGTTTAGCATTCTGCAGTATTGATTCTATATTCCGTAAGCAGTTTTATTTTGTTGTTTCCGGTTTGAAAATTATAACCTCGAAAATAATTTAGAATCACCCTATATATAAAAAAAAATTAAATTGGTCATTCAGTCCACAAGACAACCGAATTATGGACGTAGAGCACTGCATCCCCAAACACTATTTAAAGGTATCTGACTCATCCATATCTGAAAGTCTACTTAAACCGAAACATCTAATAATCTTACACAAATTTTACCAGAATTAAGGTAGGCTGTTACTGTCTACGTTCTTCGCCGTGAATTAGATTAATAAAATACCACAATTTTAGCTCATACGTTAAAGCTTTTTGTGACTTCAAACTACAGGAAAACAACCGAACCATCGTGAATTGGGCACATATTCAAAGGATCTCGTCACATTCGGACTTCGGTTGCACCTGAAATGAAGACTTCACCTCGAACTTCATAAAGCCCAAATAGAAAACATATGAAATCTTCTGGGTCATCCACTACGAATTAGTAGGTCACCACAACTGATGACGTTTAGATTCAGTGCAGAGGAATTTAGCAAGAAATAAAGACTTTGCAGTGGACGATATAAGGTGAGTAATACAAGTGGAAAACGCCCCCCCCCCCCTCTGAGTTTCCAGAGGTTTTTTCTTTCAGTACCAAGTTAGTCGATCTTGGGCCGAGTACCGTGAGGGGGAGTGGCCCCCTCACCAACCCAATACAGATATGAACACCCCACTACCTCTATGCAAATGATTTATCTAATTAATTAGATTAAATTTTACTATTACTGTAAGGAGGTAAAATATCGCCAAAATCATGTACATATTCAGCTAGATGATGTTAGTCATACTAATATCGAATTCGCTTTAATTAAGCTCCTTGGTGCTTAATAAATTTGTTTAACTCCCTATTTTTTTTTTTTTTTTTTTTTTTTTTTTACTGAAGCCATGCTGCATTTCATAACATTATCGGATATTAAGTTCAGGAATTCATTGAAGTTGGCAAGAATTTAGCTGCCGAGGCCTTAGTAATCTTATTCGCCAAATAGTACTAAAATTAAGAATTTTGGCCGATTATTCAGATTCTCCGGCAAAAAAAAAAAATAAATAAATACAGTGAAATATAGTGCTGGTGGGAAACCCCCACCCAATCCAGCTCCATGGCGCAAATGCACTCATGCTGTCCAGCAAAATTCCATTAAAGTTAGTATTCTCATTCCAAAAGCGGACTAATAAAGATCTTCACATAAGCATCGCCTGTAATTTCTAATATGGCGTCTAAAATGCAAAAATCAAAAAAAAATTAAACAAGTCCTGTGATGCTGAATTTCCAAGCTTTCTTAAATCCAACAAATTTGAGTGTCATTAATGTTGAAAAAGATTGTTTCAATATTTCTGAAATTGGCAACGATTTTTAAATGACATATATTTAAATGACATATAAATATAATACTGTTGAATGTATTAATTTATACATTTTATTAGTTGCGATTATGTAAATTTCGTTGTCAATAATTATAACTGTATTACTTTTGTTATTAATTATCATTATATGAATAAAAGTACAACAATATAGAAGCATTGAAGTATCCCGTGTAAGGGGTGCCAACATGTACAATATGGCCTCACTATTCACAATTCTTTTTTAAAGGCAAAGTTATACGCAGATCAAAAAATTTCCTAACTTTCGAAAGGCCTCACAATACTTGTAATTACCTCACAAACCTTTGGTGCGCTTTTAAGTACTTATATCAGCGAAAAACGAATCCTTGAACTTATGCTGAATTCGGAGTAGGGGAGGGAAGGAGTTGATAAGAATGGGACAGGGATTCTCCCCTACTCTCAACAAAATAAATCTATTGCTAGAAATCTACCTAAACCTAGAAATCTACCAAAAACTGTCTATAGAAGACAGTAACTCCTCTGACCGTTTGGTCGTCCCGGAGTATAAACAGAAAATTTATTTATTTATATTATTATTTTTGTCTTTTACCATCTCTCAACCATTATTATCTGATTACCTTTTGCGTGACTTAAGATATCTTCCATACTATCGTAGATACTAGTTATCAAGAAAGGAGGAAATAAAGTTAAAAGTAGGTCTATTATTGAAATGAACTGAGTTATGGTTAATAGCCCTCACACGAAATATTTTCCTGTCTTTATTGCACTATCGGAACAGCCTCACATTATTCTTAGACCCAAATTCATCTTCACATCATCTATAAAAGTTTAACTTCTCAAAACGGCAAGAAGGGTCTTAATTGTTTTCATTCCAGTCATTATTATAGAAAATATTTTAGGCGTCCCAATTACAAAATTCCTTCAAAAAAAAAAAAAAAAAAAAACGAACCTTTTGGAACTGGCTTTCGCAGAGCGCTCCCATCGTCACCAATTCTCTCACGTGTCTCAATTTCCGCAAGATGGCAGCACATACACTGCCTACATGCAAAGGATGGAGATTAAACGTTTTACGGAATTTAATTTTCTTTTTTTTTTTTTAATCATTATTCTACAAGATGTTTCAAAAGTGATGGTCAATAATTTAAAGGTGAAAAGTACAAACTAAGTCCCAGTGAACATCGAACCAAATGAACCGTTTTCGAGATAATGCACATTTTCTGCACGAGTTTAGCAAAAAAATCCAAAAATGTATTATCTTATGTTTAATAAAACCACCGTTAGTAAAAGGGTGGTTTTATTAAACATAAGATAATACATTTTCAACACCACAAGATTTAGGCGCCTCCGTAGCCAGGTGGGAAGGAGCAGCAGTGCGTAGCACATGCTTCTTGATTAGACCGGGGTTCAAGCCCGTCACCACCAAATATGGAGGATGCGGAAAGGTCAGGGAATGACCACCGCATATCCCGGAGCAATATGGCCTTAGTTGCTAATGCTCCTAAAAACCAAATCACAAACAAACAAAAACCACAAGATTTTACAGATATTACAGTTACAGGATATTACAAAAGGTGTTCAAAATGCTGTCCTTGCATCCGTCATCCTTGCATTGAGTTGCAAATCCTCTCAGGCATTCCTGGGTCATTTGTGATTTTCTGAAAGGCTTCTTCCACCCAACGTTGTAATTCCTCAACTGTGTTATACACCACAGGTATATACACAATGTATACACCACTAGGAGTATACACCAAGCTTTTTACATGGCCCTAGATATAAAAATCCATAGGATTTAAGTCTGGTGATCTGGGAGGCCACATTACAAGCCCACCTCTACCTATCCACCGTTGACCATACCTTCTAGTTACAACTCGAGAAAAATGTGCTAGTGCACTATCATGCATAAACCACATGTTCTGGGTTTGCTGAAATGAAACATTATCATCATCAAGGAGATCTGGAGGTACTGAAGGTACAGCTCTCCTGTTTGCCTGTTTGGCAGAAACTGTGGTCCGATTAGACGGTTTTTCTGGACGAAAAACTGGGGTTTTTCGTCCAGAAAAACAGACAAATCGACCATAGAACAAAGCACAGCAGATGAATTTAATTATTCGGGTGACCTAAAAATAATAGTATATTCTTTCTAACACACTTTCCTCAATATCAGGTGTTATGCTTCTGGGCCTACCTCCTCGTACTCCATGTGCGAAGCGCCCATGTTCTCTAAAGCGTTGATGTACCCTGACGAATGTGTGCCTGTTGGGCTTCCTTCGGCGCGGAAATTCTTCTTGGTACAAACGTGCAGCCTCGAGTGCACAGCCGTTGGCTTTACCATACATGAAGTGCATGTCCGCATACTCTTCGTTGCTGTAACCTCTTTCCATGTTGACTATCCTTTGACAAGTATTAGTATGCCTTCTACTGGGCTTTCTTTTGCATATTTTAGTCTGTACAGTTCACCTTTAAATCATTGACCATCACTTTTGAAACACCCTGTATAATAACAACAATACAGATCTTGCGTTTAATTTGGAGCTCGTTTTTATTATTAAGTCTATTAAGCCTTTGGAAATGATTATTAATACATGCCAAGAAATCTCTGGAATACATAAAAAAAATTAAATTGGTCACTCGGTTCCATAAAATAATGGAGATACAGCACTATTATCTTCAAACATTATTTGAAAGTATCTGACTCTTTAATCCAGTCTGCTCTAAAACACCTAATTAACTTACATGAACCCTACCAGAGAACTATATTAGGCCTGACGTAGCCCAGTGGTCAGGAGCGAGAGTGCATAGCACGCGTTCCTTGAGTGGATCGGGGTTCAAGCCCGTGACGACTAAATTCGATAAATATTTGTATTGACGATTTATTGTAAACTCTACTGACTTGGTTGTCGTGCCGGAGTATAAACAGAAAATTTATTTATTTTTATTACGTATCGGCTGTTACTATCTACGTTCTTCGCCGTGAGTTTCATGCGCTGTAGTATATGTTACGTAAATGTTATCTCATACGCTGAAAAAGTTTTTTGTGACTTCAAATTAGAATAAAACAACCATCATGAACGGGACACGAATTCAAAGGATCTCGTCTAATGCGGACTTCAGTTACACTGATGAAAATGAAAACATACGATGACATACGAAAACATATCGACCACGAATCAACAACGTAGTTAGGTTGCCACAACCTGACTATTATTAGCCATAAGATTTGAAGTGTCGTACAAAAGCCAGGTCATATAGCGAGTAAGGACTCCATGATAATCAGAAGTCTGTACATACACTGGTGTTCACATTTCTAACCCTTTTTCGGATGGTATGTTACATTAATGACTATCATCACAAATCGAAATATAAACAAAAGATATTTATTAATAGTTAAGGCAAAACTAAGTAATATTTCACAGGTGCCCTCAAAATATTCCAAAATGAGCATTTGCAACTTTTGGTAAACACGACAATTATGGGTGAAATCTTATCAGAAGCCCTCACAGTTTGCCTCAGTTTATCATTTTAAATGGAAAACAAAATGAAAAGTTCACCAGGTGTAAACTAATATTTAGTTGAACCGCCTCTGGTCCTGATGACAGCAACACACTGTCGAGGCATTGACAAGATCAATTTCTGAAGATAATCAACTGATAGTTCGTGGATCCAAACAAGAACTATCAGTTGAAGTTCACGAAGGGTCT
Source organism: Mastigoproctus giganteus (assembly GCF_048544385.1). Taxonomy (NCBI): domain Eukaryota; kingdom Metazoa; phylum Arthropoda; class Arachnida; order Uropygi; family Thelyphonidae; genus Mastigoproctus; species Mastigoproctus giganteus. The sequence goes on along the minus strand of NC_143575.1, from coordinate 173,095,789 downwards.
TTGGTTTCTTTCTAACAACTGCAGATTCCACACGATTTGCATAGGTCCGGGCTGTTTCTTCGCCAGCTAACAGTTGTAATGGATCGTTCTTCCAACCATATTTTATAAATGAAAACACATTACTGTCGAACCTCTAAGGCAGAAGCTACAGAAGTAACTACAGAAGTGCCTACTTACACTTTTCGCCCAATGGCCAGAAGCAGAGTCGTCCTGAAAGATGCAGTTACTTAGGCAGGTTGAAATGGTCTATAAAGGTTTTCTTAGGTCTCTATTTGTTTTCCAATATAGCCAGGTATCCATTGACATTTACGGAACCTTTTATAAACTACAGGTGATCTAATGTACCCCCCCCCACATCATTTGGCTGGTAGGAAATTTTACTGTAGACACCATACAGTGTGGATGGTATTCTTCACAACGTCTACGGCGAATCGTTTGTCTCCCATCAGAGACATGCAGGTTGAATTTCTTCGCATCCAAGAAAATAACTGACTTCCACTACTCGGGGATCCATTTGACATGCTTACCCCAAATTAATCGGGCCTTTTCCATTTTTTTGTGTGAGGAGAGGCTGCTTCTTAGGACGACGGGCTACAACTCCATTTTTGAAGAGGCATCTTCTGGCTGTTACTGCATTTGCTACCACTCCTGTATGTTCTTCCCATTCTCTTTTTAGCTCAGACGAAAAAGCTTTACGGTTTATAAGGCATAATGCACTTCAAAACGCAGTCCTGTTTGGATCCGGATCCTTTTTTTCCTATCAGAACCAGTATTTTTGAGTTTGGAAAGAAATCTACTCACTGGCGACTGATTACAAGACACTCTATAAGCAATATGACTGGAAAAACATCCTTCCTCACGTAAAGCTTCGTGAGGAAGGATGAAAACCTTTCTTCGTGGCGTCAACTGCACAAGCAAGGAATGACTGCAACTCTTGCAGAGCGTGCTTATACAGGGTGTCTCAAAAATATTGGTACAAACGTTTAGGGGAGGTAGGTAACATCTAAAGGAATGTGAATTGCATAGGAACCCATAACGGGAAAGTTGTAGCAGAGGCACAAGAAGCAGAATAATATTACTACCAGTTGTTAATTGTTATTGTTATTTGGTTTTTAGGAGCATTAGCAACTAAGGCCATATTGCTCCGGTGCGGTGGTCATTCCCTTACCTTTCCACATCCTCCGTATTTGGTGGTGACGGGCTCGAACCCCGGTCTAATCAAGAAGCGTGTGTTACGCACTGCTCCTTCCCACCTGGCTACGGAGGCGCCACTACTACCAATGGATGACACAAGACAGTAATTAGTGGCAAACATTTATTTGACATAATATTAACAATGGAGTGTGAGATGGATGCATTTCATGATGTTACAACAGATGCTCGAAGGTTCCACCATGAGACGCGATGCGTGCGTCACACCGACGCAGCATGGATTGGCAGACACGGTTGAACACACCTGCAGTTTCTTTGATAGCAGCAGGGCAGATGAGTCTCTCCACGAGATTCATACACGATAGATTTGAGGGCTCCCACAGAAAGAAATCAAGGCTCGATAAATCAGGTGATTTATCGGCCAATCCATCGACGCTCAAAACGCCTGTTCAAATGGTCACGAACACACCTTCCATAATGGGCAGGCGCCCCGTCATGTTGAAACCAAATGTTGCGTCTCACATTTGCAGGAACATCGTCAAGTAACCCTGGTAGAACTTGTTCAAGAAAGATCCGATATTTAGCGGAGTTCATGCGGGATGGTAACAGGTATGGGCCGACTAAACGGTCACCGACCATACCTACCCACAAATTTATTGCGAAGCGATGTTGTACCGCATGGGGGGCGCACACCGTGTGAGTTGTCGTGAGCCCACACATGAGCATTGTGCTGAGTGAAATAAGCCTCATCCGTGAACAGAACATAGGCTGGAAAATTCAAGTCTTGTTGAACACTTTCTTGGAGAAACCACTGTGCAGGATGATCTTGGGGGAGCAGTAACTGAACCCTTTGGAGATGAAAGGGGTGTAAGGAATCGTCGTGGCAGACACGAGATATTCCTAAGGCACATGTGCTGGTAGTAGGATTATTCTGGACGGCATTCAACACACTTTCTTCCATGGCGGGAGTTCGCGTCGAACATGGTCTGCCCGCACTACTCCTGTTACTTCTAAATGACTCATAAACGCACACATTTTTGTGTGCGATTATGGGTCATTTAGAGGTAACACGCGCAAACAAACGGTGGTCCGTTTGTTTGCGCTTGTCTGTCTGGTAAGCGTTCTCTAATCGATACACTAGGTGCATGTCTGCCAGCTCACAGTTCGTATATCGATGCATGCTCTTATTGCGGCGACTACTGCTTGAATGAGTAAACCAGAAATGTTCATCAGTAAACCGAACTGATGAACAGCGCCGTGTACCGACTTACGGTGACGTTTCCGGTTATAGGTTCCTACGCGATTCACATTCCTTTAGATGTTAGATGTTACCTACCTCCCCTAAACGTTTGTACCAATATTTTTGAGACATCCTGTATACCTGAAAGTAACAGCTGATGTAATATTACATCATCACCTACGCGTGTCAATCTTGTCTGATGCAATTTGTAAGAAATATCGCCATATACTTACGTTATTCGGACGACAATTACAATTTTAAGGGGTGGTGCACTTTCTTGGAACACCAGTGTATAAATAAATACTTTTACAATAACACAGATCCTGCAGCAATTCGGAAAGCTCTCTCATCTATTGCGTGGGTGCATAAATTCCATCTAGAATATTTCGTTTCTAATTATTTCAACTGAAGGAAATTTCTACCTATGTGAAATATATAGTAAGGGCATGTATTGGTTCTCTGTGCATATTCTGTCATCATGTTATTCAACAAGTTACTGGTTTTGTATATGAAATAAAAACAAGAGTACAGTGAAGTGTGAACATTCAGACAATTAATAACAATTGCAACTAAAATACAGAAATTGATGATTATGAAATAAAAAAAAAAAAGTGTCGAGTGCTACATAACTTTTACATTAGTAAGACAAAAAAGCAAACGAAGTGAAGGTGAAGAATTCTCAGACCGTGCGAGAGAGAGAGAGGGTGTGTTAAACGAAAAGAAATATTTCAATTACGATTTCACTGAAAATGTAAATAAACTGATTCAAAAAGAAAACACGCCTATTGAAGATATCAACAAAACAAGTTAGGCTATGCTAAGTGTATTAACGTATACCTTTGCTGCTGGAGCGATAGAATCGCGTTTCTAGATGACTAAAGCATTCCCTGTTTTAGCGAGATGAGATTGTGTACCGATACAGCAACTATAATACTCTCTAGAGCGCCTTAATGGACTAAGATTGATTGAAAAGGCTTGGATTGTTGCCCCCGTTGGATGCATTATCATTCGACATCTCTTCTCATCTCCTTGTTCGGTTCTCCGCTTCGCTAGGATTTAGTGATTGCCATGAAAATCATGACTTGACCAATTTCAGTGAAATTTCAAATTCAGACGACCTCCTACTTCCTTAAGAAAATAACCACCACAAATCTCATTTGGACAAATGAGATTTGTGGTGGATATTTTCTTGATATCATCACTTCCACTATAACGGAGATACGCCTGGTCTCATACTTCCATTCAAAGACCTCCTAATGAATTCAGTCGAATTCATTTGTTGCCTTTATCACTCCTAATTTTGATTTCTTTCTTTGAAAATCGACATTCTCCAAACTGTGAAGTAATTTTCCTCCCTGTTATTATTATTATTATTAAATAATTTCTTCCTGATGGGGGAGGGTTCCATACCGTGACGCGTATTGGTACCAAGTGCACAATGTCCGTATGTATTACGGTATTCTTTACCGTAATATTGTAAGATACACTATAATTTTGTTTCACATAAAGCGTGGTTTGTTTCACTATTAGCATGGAATCATTTTGGAATAATGTAGTAAAGGCTGGTTCTGTAAAATTAACATCTGTCTTGTTTTCCGATGATCTTGTTGTCGTCGTTCGGAAATTACTCGTCACAGTTTCATTTGATAATACCATTATTGATAAATGAAGCACAGGACGGTCACCCATGCGACTTGTTTTATTAGGTTCAAGGTGAATTTTTGCCAGAGTTTTTACTCAAACTGAATATTTTCTTATTGATAAGTACACCTAAAAGTCTGCCTAAAATCCTTATCCCATTCTGTCTCTCAGACTCCAGTGATTACTTTGATACATCTAAAAAAAAAAAGAAAATAGAAAAGATATATTCCATATCTTTATTGCGAGTGGGCACAATAATTCAGGAACTTAAACATTATACATAAAATTTAAGAAGCATTATAAAGAACAAACAGCCTAAACACTCAAGAAAATTACCAAAGAGAAATAAATAAAATGGTACTGAATTAATCAACGGCAACCGAGATTCACTCTGGAAAGCGTAGCAGAAAGTGAAGCTGTAACCGATAATCCTTAGGTGATCAATACTTCAAAAGGCTTCATTCTTCAAAAAGTTTATTATTATTACCTTACAGGTTCACCCTCTGAACAGACTGCAGACTAGAGGGGTGTGCACTATCAGCAGTTCAAATAACAAACCTCGCACATTACATAAAGTGAGCACAAACACAAATTTCAAAATTTCGAACAGATCAAATTACAAAAGTATATACAGAACGTCAATAATATGTAACTAATTAGCATATGCATAGTACCATCAGAAATTAATACTATTATGCAGTGTAGTTCATAATAAAATAATCTATATGCTCATCAGGCTTTATAGGGCGGCTTGACCGTAGGTTTCTTCCAGCATCCGGCGTCTGTAAGACCTATCATTGACAATGCTAGGATTTTTTTCTGGTAGCAAATCGGTACTGAGGACCAAACCTCGGAAGCATACAGTGGTATGGGTGTGAGACATCTCTCCATATACAGGCTTATTTAGTTCTTGGCGGATGGTCCAGAAGGTATCAAATTTTTGATATCAAAGATTTAACTAACTGGGATTTTTTTTTTTTTTTTTTTTTTTTTTTAGTACTTGTATCCTAAAGGAAAGTGAGCACAGATTGGTACTAAGAAATTTGTTCCTAAAGCTGATTTTGTTTCAAGTTTTCCCGTGGTTTACACCCTCTATGACCACATCTTATTTACTTACAGGTCATGGTGCCGACCGGGCAGCCGGTTGGGTAAAGTGCCTACCTAGCAACCCAAAAGTCGCGAGGGTTCGAATCCCGCCTTGGGCTTGGATCAAAGTACTGTACTGCAAAAACCTTGGGACCTGCATTATGGCCACAGAAGCCGATGCGCCAAGAACTAACTAAAAAAACAGGTCATGGTTCCCTCGGTTCAATGCTCTTCGAAAGAGGATTGGAACCTGATCCTTATTGCACCTGCGTAGGATTGGAGACGTGGGATCATGTACCTTTTCCATTGCCTATTATACTCAAAAGTCAGATTGGACCTACAAACAGTAGTTCCAGATCTCATGGAGGCTAATGTAAATCTTGTGGAAAATAAAAGTAATTTCAAGGCATTACAGATTTTCTCCACCTTGGCTTTCAAGAAGAGAATTAATAGATCTTGAAAATCTAAAGTAATAGATGTAAATCGTCTTTGGGGCATAGTTGCCATATTGTGCCAAGTCACCTAACTTAGAACCACATTATAAAACAACGGGTGCAATTTCTACATCTAGTGTGACTAGGACTCGATTCTCAGTGACTTCTTGGACGTGGGCTTCAGGCGAAAAGCGTTCGACGCGTTGGACAAAACTGGAGACAAAAGAACTTTCTGCTTTTTCTGTGTTGGATATCATCTATTGGACACATCTGATCCGTTTTGGAGACCTCAGTCTCCAGCGAGCATGTACTAATTAAACTACAGCTATGCTTTTGTGTAAGTACATGGCTCTTAGGAGAAGACTTAAAATGTAAGATGCTGTGTTGTTTGCCCCAGTTGGGCTTTGGCAACAACTAAATGTTTATATTGTAAATAGTGTAGATGGTGTAATGTTAAAAGTCATACTCGTTTTGGTGCACACCGGTATTGCACTTCCTCCGGTGGGTGCGGGAATTTGCGCACATAAGCACATATAGGTCGGTAGACCAGTTTCATCTTGCCTGGGGACGGGCACCAGGCGGCAGCTTCCCAGGTGTTCGCTGCTCCCTGGTGGAGAAGTGGCCTAGTGTTTCTACACCAACACAGAGAACAAAGGTGGAGATGGGCGCTACTGCCTTGGAGCCACCATGATACACGTACGTACGTACATACATACACACACACACACATACCTGGATTACACCTAGATGATGGAAATGTATATATAATTGTATATAAATCTATGTAAGTTTTGTATATATATGAATTTGTATACACATTCATATATATACAAAATATATATCTAGTATCCTAAAGAGCGTATCAAGGAGATTTGAAATCATGGATTGCTGCTATAGAAATGCATGAAGGTGACGAGTATTTCACTATCGCTGGGTGTATAAATTTTTCAAAGATCTTTCAAAGAAATTTTTCAGACAATGGAGAAGGGACGAAAATTCTTTGGGGTGCCTAATTTTAGGTATGGGCTTCACATAATAAGTTCTTCACAGAGATGAGATGATATCAGTTTTAAGTATGCATTGAAGATTTTTAACTGCAAATAGGGGGGAGGGGACCACCAGGTCTTCTGTAGGTCTGTTAGGAAGGCTATTAATTACTCTTATCAAATTCTCCAATATCGCCCATCTTCGATATGTTTGCTAAGATCCCATTATGGAGAACTAGTGTTATATGAAGATAGTCCTATTGGTTAAAGGTTATATCGGTCCCCTGCTGGAAGAATCTTCTGCTAATGTCAAAAATTGTGGTTCCGGTGGAGAATTCTCCAATGAATTTTCATCCAAAAGATGATGTACGCAAGTTGTGCTCTTCTTTTAAGTCTGAAAAAAATGGCTCTCGTTTCCTTGTATGTTTCAAGGTCTATAGTCGCTCCAGACCTTGTCCGCTTTTTACATGACTTCTGTTTCTGCTTGAAAGCTTCTTCGATATTTGGGTTGAACCAACGCTGTGATACACCAAATATGGCAATGTGCCTTAGTTAATCAAGAAGAGCCTGCGTTGCTTCCTCAATCTTCCTAGTGAAAAGAAGTTCCCAGTTATAACTTGAGAGGTGATGGATCGCAGTTTCAGACTTCAGGAATTTAATAGAGAACATCAGCTGAAAAGACGAGGGACCTCCCTGATTTTCAATTTGCGTAGTATTCTTGGGAGTAACAGGTGATCAGCGAGTGGTCAGAGGAGAAAGTAAATGAGTTTGGTAGAATTTATATATCTGGGAGATTGTGAAAAAGCAGATCTAAGGGTTGATTCGAACACCACTAACAAGAGATAACGAGTTACCTCTTGTTAGTGGTGTTCGAATCCCCCTTGAGGTAAAATGTGCTAAAAATTAAGGTCAGATCCGAAAGGGCTGCTGCATGCCTTGGGATAGGCTTATTAAAGTCCACACCAACTACCTCTGGTTGGTGAAAGACAGGTTACTAACCACGTCTGGAGGCAAGAATACATATATTATGATTGCAGAAATGGCTTAAAATCCATTTGACCAACTTATTTCCATTTTAGTTGTGTGCGAGTGCTGCGATAAATACCACCACCTCTCTTATCAACCCTTGGATTCCCCATACTCATGTAGGAAGTAGTTTGTAATAGTAGATGAATTTGCCTCTCCTCCTTCCGAGTTGGCTTGGTCAAGATGAGAAACAGATTGAGTTCCATCCAACGTACAATGTTACTGGCTACCCTGAGAGTTTGCAGAACAGTTTCTACAGCAGCCATCCAAGTCATAGCTGGAACTCTTCCTCTGGATTTGTATGCTGCTTACAGAGGACTAGTATTTAGAATCAAAAATAGCATCCCCACTAAGTTCCTTGACATCGAGCTTGATCTTGACACTGATCCAAAAGCTGAGAAAACCAGATGCTACAACGAGTTAGTGAACATCTGGCAGACCCGATGGGATACATCCCAGGTTGGAGTGGTTACTAGAAGATTCCTTCCTGATGTAACCTTTACATCCTCTAATTTGGTCCAATCCTGGCTTTCCCTCACCATGGAGACTTCCTTCCTAGTTACTGGACATGGCTCTCTTAATGAAAAACTGCACCAACTAGGCCTCTGCACGACTGACGTGTGCTACTGTGGAGCAAAGGAAAACTGGAGGCACCTCCTTTTTGACTGTATTCTGTACGAAGACTTGAGACAAGATTTAGTGACCACCATCCCAATATCAGAAAACCAATTAGACCAGTTACTCCAAACCCCTGAACGTTTATTTGCTGTTCACAACTTTGCTATGGAAGTCTTTTCTCGAAGGAGGAGATCATATAGAGTGGTGAACACCCCTGGCATTGGGCCTGAAGTGGATTAGACAATGGTGCTTTTTTTTTTTTTTTTTTCTCCTCTCCTGCTCCTCCTTGCATTCTGTTTGGAGTCAGCCACTCCACACTTACTTTTATTATATATATATATATATATATTTTTTTTTAATTATTTTTCTTTATTTTATTTTATTTTTTTTTTTATTTATTTATTTATTATTATTATTTTTCTTTATTTTATTTTATTTATTTATTTATTTTTTATTTATTTATTATTATTATTATTTTATATATATATTTTTTTCTTTTCTTTTCTTTTCTTTTTCTTTTTTTTATTTTGTTTTATTTATTTATTATTATTATTATTTTTTATTTATTTTTTTTTTTTTATTATTATTTTTTTCCCCCCATTACCAACACCATGGGTGGGTTTTTTTTTTTTTTTCCTTCTTTTTGTCTGCCTCTCTGGAATGGGCCCCCAGAGGATCCTGACCTACCTGCTGGCAACATCATGTGGGTCAGAGTCTCTTTTGAGACAGTACGTGCATTACTGGGACTGGCCCACCTTCCCATGGTGTGGACGAGTACCCAGAATCATCTGTCCAGGTGATTGATGCTTCTGGGTAGCTAAGTGGCCAGACACAACAACAGAACACACACATAATACACACAAACCTACGTCACACACATCTGGCCCAATTGTAGTTGATACTGTTCTTCACAGAGATACGAGGCGGAGTTGAACAGATGTTCTAGGTGCCGCCCTTTACAAAAACACATGTCTCCTCCTTCGGCCAGATCTCAGTGAGGCAAATAATGTCGAAGGAAGTCTGGAGTGGATATAGTTCATTCGATAGGTTTCGCACATTTTGTAAAATATAATGAATGTGGGCAGTGGCAATTTTTTTTTTTTTTTCCCGTTACTTCCCAATCTTTTTATTATCCGCTGACAGGATACATAGATAGACCTAGAGCAGGAAATACACGTGATGAGGATTTCCGCTTCCTTACAATTAAGCAAATCAGTAGTTTCACGTGACCTAAGATTAGTTGATTTTACATCTGTGTTGAAACACTGTTAGTGAGAAAGGGCATAATCATATTCGCAAGACAGAGCAGTTCAAGGTGGATAGGGTGGTCATTGTATTTTGTATTGTGTTGTTTTCGCTTCCTCTGTGCGTAATTGTGTAGGCGATTTTGAACTCGGCTTTGTGTTTCACAAGACAATACAGAGGATATTCGTTATCGGAAATATTCAAATAAATATTTACCTGTTGTGCTTTGCACATGGAATGTACATCTTCCTAGACAGTTCTTCGAGACGCAGTTTTACAATATTAATACTAAGCCTTACTAAAGGTGCACTGCACCCGGGCGCCAATTTTCAAGAGGTACCTGAAAAAACGTACACACTAGAGGTCGGCATGGGTAACACGAACGTTATTCAGGCTCGGGTCAAGTACAAATAATCGTAATGAATTGTCATTTCGAACTCTTTTTAAAATATTTTTTATGCATTTAAATTCTGAAAGATTTTTTTTTTCAAAAAAATGTGCATTATTTGTCTGTTGACACTTAATTTGTCAACAGACAACGTCTCCAAAATTCACCGAAATTTGTACTCTTTCATGTGCAAGTTTCAAAAGAAATTTGAGTGCAGCAGAACCAATTTCAGTAGCGACAGTGTTGACTTATTTCTGCACAGCAGTTTGCAATAAAAAGCGTGTGAAGAGATGTTGGCTGGTAGAGGAGGATATCGATATTCGTTTTGGAATTATATTAAATATGGTAAATTGAAAATTTATTACGTTCTAATTTTTTATAATTAATAGTAATAATTATTTTGGATAATTATTGTTCTATTATTAATACTGAATTTTGAATCTAAAAGGTTATGCTAGCGATTTTATTTATATAAAAAGTGAGGGAGCTGGGAAAAATCAGTTAGGGTGGGTCAGGTCGAGTAGAGCCGGGCTGGGCGAGTAAAAAAAAATGTAGGCGTGCAGACCCCTATTAGGCACACATATGAAGAAAATTTTAAAACATTAGTGAACTTTTGTTGATGTGTGCATTATGTTTGTCCGGTCTAAAATTTACTATATAAATTAACCCTTCACTGTTCACAGTATCGTGTCTTAAAATCGAAACTTCCAACATGAAACTTAAACCTATTTGTGAAACGTGATGGGAATGTATAATTGATGCCATAAAAGTCCTTAAATTCAATCTTGCTAAAATATATGATGCTCTATATACAGATATTTCCCTTGATAATGATTCTGGAAACTTTGATAACAAAAATCAAATCTTATATATTTATTTCAAATTGATGCAAAATTTAAACACGTTAGTACCATGAATTAAGTTAGCATTTTAACGAAGAACAGATAGTTTTCAAAACTATCTGTTCAATGACGGCGAAACTCGTATATTTACAGACGTCTCAATTATACGACCACGAAAAAAGAAGAGAATGTTTCTTTATGAAAGTAATTATGAAGCTTGGCACAAAATACATTTTTATTATGTCATACTAGACATAACAATATTACAAATAGAAGAGAGATTCGAACAATCTCTTTTTGTTCGAATCATGTTTCCTCCCACTTAAATAATTAACCAAAACAGAAGTCTGCAACACTGCCGACTACACCTCTGTCTAGTTTGGCAAGAGATTCCAAACCACCAGACAGAGGTGGTTTGGAATCTCTTGCCACGACTGTCTACAACACGTATGCACTGAAATTTTTTCATTCATTCCTTCCATAACACGGTGAAGGGCTACTATCTTTATCATTTATTGCCAATTATGAATAGATAATGTAACATCGAGGAATGACTAACAAATTGTAGCATTTTTTTTTTCATAAAGAAATGCAAATTCCATAGAAAATTTTCTTTCATTATTATGTCATTTAAAAATAAAAAAAACAGAATCATAAATAAATTATCGATTTTTCCCTTTAAATGTGGATTTGTGGGATCTTGAAGCCAATTGTGGGAACTTTGTATACAATTTTAACTTCTATCTACCTTGGAACCTCAATAGGCTGTTGCTTTAAATTTAAATTCTGGAACAGGGGTCCTCACTTCCCTTCCAAGGTCCACAAGCTATCTGCTGCTCAATAAATTAATTCCATTTAGCCCTTTTTTACGTCAGAAGATTCCATGTAATGAGGATTTTATTTATTTTTTTTATATATTTCCCCTTCCTGGATAATTCCGGATACTTGCTATAGAGCTGTGGTGTTTCTCCCCAAAGATAAGACATATGTTACCAACATAACAAAGTTTATTTCACCCTTCTAGTACATGATCAAAATACACACACTAAATAATTCAAGATATCAAAATTTCTCACAGCTCTCTTTTTTACTATACATAATACATATAATGCTCTCACCTTTCCTTTCTTTCAATGAATTCATAACCATCTACAACTTTTAAACAATACAAAGTACTAACTAACATATGCAATTATATATATATATATATATATATATATATATATATAATTACATTATTTTTCCTCTCTCCCTCTATGCACATGAACATCTAATTGGGCATATCCTTCTGAGCCTTCGGTGGGCTATACACAACTAGAGGATATTTCTCCTCTGCTATTTCTAACACATCTAATACATTCCTTTATTTTACACATACTTTAACACAGATAGGTAACACACTCACTCTCGCTGTCTTTATCTATATTCTATTGTCCCCCCCCCTTTCTATCTTTTACAATACAATATTCAGTTCATCATAAATCTCCTCTAACTGTCCTATTCATTTCGCCCCCGTTCATATTTTCTTTATAATTACAGTATAATTGAAGAAAGTGCAAACTTACTTGCACTTTCTTCTCTCTCTACCTGGATGGGTGTTTCCCGTTTCAGGTCTTTTCCAGCGGTCGTCTCTCTGGGCTTGGCCTTTGCTGATCCACTAGGCGCACATCTTTATACTGCTCTCTGTCGGTTCTCTCGACGCACAAAGACTTTTTTTTCAGGGTTGCTGCCTTGGCCATCTGTTTTTTATTCTGATTTTATTCTCAATCGTCCCCCCCCCTCTTTTCTATAACCAATACCCACTGAACTGTGCCATTTCTAAAACTCACCGTTTAACAATTCCCACACACCTCCAACACCATTCTCACTCCCAAAAAAAAAATTCTCTCTCGCTCTCCAGCGATTCTCTTTGACTTTTTCTCACGCTTCTCTGTCTCGGACTCGCTCTTTCTCTGCCCCATCACCTTTTTGTTCATCTCCCTCTCTCCCCCTTTTCTTGACCAATCATCTTCTATTTCTCTTTCTACATCTTTATTCTTATTCGCTCATTTCCCTTTTCTGTTGTCTCGGCCCACGTTCGGGTAGGTCGCGCTCCCCTTTTCGTAGCGGGGGCATCCGGACACTATGAAATTTCTAGAACTTTCTTCTGACCATCCTTGTCCACTTATCCCTTTCGTCACGCCCCTTTTTAAGTGACCGCCCTTGAAATTTATAAGAGCGCACTTCGGTCGGCCTGTTTATACAGCGCTATGATACCCGATCTCGGCTTGCTCTATGATCTCGAGTCTTCCCTCTTTGGAGTCTGAACCCTTTCTTGGGTGGTTGGGCGTTCCTTTGTCTCTTTTTTTCCGCAGTGCCGCTCCCGCTCTACTTACCGTAAACAAAACTGCTTCAAACTAGCTAACACTCATATTGTTCAGTTTCAGTTCGAACAGCTCCCCCCCCCCGTTGCTAACGCTAATCCGTTCTCTACTGAAACGAACAACAGAGGAGCGCAAGCAAATTGCCTAATGCCGTCTGTTTAAAATATTATTATTAGGAGTTGTAAGAATGGGTTCTTACAGATTGTCCAATAAATAACTTCCACATGGAACTGCCTTCATTTCCAGCCGAACAACGCAAACTCCGTTGTGTAATGTAAGCACAGTTCATGTAAGCGAAATTGCAGACGGTACACAAGTGGCTCGGTAGCATAGTGCCTTCGGCGGCAGCGCGCTTGCTGATTGAAAACAACCTGGGTTCGAATCCCGCTGGGCGAGTTTCCCGAGGTTTCTTCTAGGTGCTACAGTTTCCTCTCACAAGCCAAAATCGATCTGAGAACGGCCACCTACACAGAAAAGGATGAGCAGCTTGGAATTTGAAGTTTTTTCCCTTCAAAATCTAACCCGCGCAATCCTGGTTTAGAACCTTCTCCCCCTTGGTACCGTGGATGGAAGCATTCCACCCTCCTATAAATGACGATATTATTATTTATTTTTTGGAGTTGAACCTCCAAAATATCCTCATTTCATATTATTATATTAATGTTTGTGTTTTTTCTTTCAAATTTTAGGTGGCCCGTACGCAGTTAATTAACTGCTTAATGTTAACATCATTTTGGAACTTATGCATTGGCAGCACTGCTGGTGCACAAGTTTAAATAAAACATACAAATAAACAAAACAATACAGGAATCAGCAGCAACAGAGGCTGATGCACATGTTTCAAAATGACGTTAAGATGAAACAGTTAAGTGAAATAAACTAAGATAACACATTATGTATATACATAATATGACAACACGTAATATGATAACATATACATATATATGATATACATAATATGTTTGAGATTTACATTATGTAAATCTCAAAATAACAAAACCGTGTACATTAATCATAAATAACAAAAGTTTCCTCAATATCCATGAGATGGCAGCACTAACAGCATCTTTCCATAACAGACAAATTGCATTGTGTTCAACACTGGAAAACGATGCAACGTTTAGGTTTCTTATTATTATTAGCCATACGGTGCAAGGAAACCTGAGGCTTATGCTGCACCAGCCAAAAAAATTTCCTGAATTATCCTGAGAGAGAGATCACCGAGAAAGAGAAGGATGATGATATCCAGCTCAGGACCCTGGGTTTGTCAAGCCCATACTCACCAGATATGTTTTTTCTTATTCAGATTTCTTCTGGAGAGAGACAGAGAGAGAGGGGGGGGGACACAAGTTTGAGAAGAATGAAGCAAAGATAAGATAATCGATAATTTAAATAAGCATTGCATAAGAAAGGTATTAATATAGAAACCAGAGAGTATAGGAATGTAATTAGGCGTACGCGGGAACGAATATAATCAGCAAAATGGCACGGAACCCCCCCCCCCACCCCGATCACGGCTAGCGCTATGACAATGACGGTCCTAGGTGTGATGATGGACAATCATCACAATCAAACAATCACTTAACAACAACAAAACTCAATTCGTAATAAAACAATTTACTTTTCGACAGTGAAAACGTAGTAAGAAAAAATAACATGCGTTTTTTTTTTTAATATCTTTCAGATGTTTATTAATTTTAATTAAAACTAACGTTTGAAAGCTTTATTATTGATGCAGCATCTAAGAAAATTACGAAACCGGTGAAATCCATAAGAAATAAAAAAGATTGGAAGCCACCTGTTGCAAGCAGAAAAGCATTTCAACGGCACAATAACATCTTAAAATATTTTTCTCAAATCCTCAGACAATGATTGATCGGAGACAGAAATTTTCCAACCATAAAAATCTACACACTCATAAAAATGCACCCACAAGTGCTTAGGGCCCAGAAAGTCCTTGATCCGACCTTGTCCATTAGTCTACTAGACGTTAGGCGATTACGTACGAGTAATGATAGTAACACGAGAAATAAGCCCGTTCCTTGAACTTGTCTTAAAGCAAATAACTGCTACAGAAGATCGTTTTGAAACTCGCTGCTGCAAGCAAATAATTCAATACATTTATGAAAGTGTTCAAAGATGATTATCAATTTTTCACTCAAAATATAATTATCAAATCATTTTTAAACTTAAGTCCAATGGAATTTCTTTTTTTTTCTTTTCCTAAATTTCCTAAATAGACTGCGTGTATTCTATGGCTGGTTTTCCTACTTTGCTTTTGACAGATGGAACAAAAATCCTTCTGTCGAAGTCGACCAACTCGGAAATTCTGTGAGAAAGCCCATAAGAATCCATGCCTATGAAATTGATAGATTTTTTTTTTAAAAAAAGTAATTAATTGATCATTATACACTTCATAAAACACATTTAGACCCGATAGATTATGCCAGACTTCTCACCTACTTATTTTATTTCAACTATGTAATAGTTTAGTTTCTATTACGCCAACCACCGCTGTCAGAATTCATTCTCAAATGGGCTTACGAGCAGACTTGAATTCAACCATAAGGGCTTGCTTAATCAGCATCATGCATCTCATATTTCGAAACAAAAGAATAACATTCATTTCATTTACAATTATAAACACCAGAGCATACTCCATTTAAATTCCTATTGTTCTTGTATAAACCAGTCCATACAAAACTGATGACCATAAATGGTGTCTACCAAATGTATTTGAGAAATGAGTTACATCTGCTGTTTGGCATTTCAAATTTACGTAAAATTTAAAATTTAAAGAAGTTTTGATATTTAAAGAAGTTCCACAATTGGACACGTCAATGTCGAGAGTATGCTGAGTGATGAAGTCCGTAGTGAAAGGCTATTCTACGAAGTCCTGCACGTGGACCGAAATGGAAGCGCACATAACAAGCATCTCGCTTCGTAGCACACTGGCACTTGGGCATGCAAAGATGTTCATTATTCATTGTTTGACTTCAGTAATTAGCTCAGTTATGAATTAATCATTTTGCTTAATTAATTCATAAGTGCTACCAAGTTTCGCCATTCCTTACAGATGACATACAGTCATTATCATAATATTGGATCTCCACGTACGAGAGCGGAGATGCGAAGCGATGCCAATATCACGAGATTGATGGCCATTTTAAAATAGTCTCCTAATTCCCTCATTGTCACATCGCGGCTTGTGCCGGTATTCTCTAATTTTCATTGGTCAATAAATTCACACTCAATAAATGTGACTTTGCCAAAGGACAGCATTTATGACGAATTAATGCGAACAATATACTACTTAAAATGCCTCAGGCTACGTAAATAGTTTAACTGATGTACAAGTTAGTGCATTTGCATCATTTCTGTACATACCCAACTACATAAGTAGTTATAAATTGGCATCATTAAGTATATCTCATATTGTGAATTGGCTATGTACAGAAATGATGCAATTGCACTAACTTGTACACTACTTAAAATGTTAATGTATAGATTTTATTTAACTATAGATTTTATTATAAAACTTCACCACCCCACAGTTCGGGCGAAATGTACTGCACAACCTATTGAAAAATTACAATACTAACTATGATATAAGTAAAAAATCTTTATGAACAACTCAAGTGGATGCACAATTTAGTGGAGAATTGAACACTCCTTACAGTTTTGTAATATTCTCATCCTTTCAAAAGAAATTTAACATACATATAAACGCAAACGATTTATTATTCGATTATAAGTACTTGTGAGAGCCAGTGTTTCAATCTGTTTTTAATTGCCTGGTTACCTGGTAACAGACAAATCTTGTACTAACTTCAACCCTCCACCCAGGAAAGACGACTCTTCAACAAGATTATGCCAAGAGCTGAACGTCTACGCAGTTACTGCAATGGATATTTTATGATGGTATTTGAGTTTCGCCGATGGCAGTTAATAATCAATGGGCACTCTGCCTTCTAAAAGCAATTTCTTCAACATGCTGAGCGAATCGAAAGTAGGGAATAGATCGCAGAATACTACTAATTCAATTTCGGATAGTGCATTATTTCAAAAATTTATAACGGTGATGTTTTTTCTTTTTCTCAGATTTGCCATATCGAAAGCACTGGCAAAAGTATCTCAGTCCAACTGGTAATCATCCGATCCGTCAGGGAACACATGAGTTCCCTAGGGGTCGGACACCACTTGAGATAAGCACTGATATTGTTAATTCTGCATTTAAAATTGATCAGTTTGGTGGACGAACGATGTTGACAACAGCTTCTGATGTTTTACACACTATCGGAGAAAGCTTTATATTATCTTTGCTCAAAGTAAAGAAGATAAAAATTGCAAATTAACAAATATAAATCGTCTTGGAGTTAATCAAAAAATCCTCAGAAATGTGCGTTTGAACGTCTGTTTTTTTGTGATCATTTTGTTCATCTCGAAATTGGCCACACATTCCTTGCTGCCTCTTCTCCACTACCTATATGCACTGGTGGCATATCTCTCTCTCTCCATGCAATTCACTAATCAATAATTCTATTCCATTCTATTTTGCACTGTTCTATAATTGTGCATTAACAGATTAGATAACGTTCGTAGGTTCGATTCTACTAAGAATAGATTTAACCCGAAGAACAGAAAAAAAAAAAATAATTAAAGGAGGGATCCAATAGTCGCATTTCTATCTACCCCGACGCCTAGAGATTGCATGTCTTGAGTAACAGGCTTCTGTTCTGCAAATATTATTGCTGCAACCAACATAAAAGAGAAAGAATGGCTTTTATTGTCAGTGAACGTTGCTAGAAACACCACAGAATAAAACTAGCGTGAGTATCTTTCGGAAGAAAGGAATTCTTTCATCAACTCGTCTCGCACTTTGACATTAACCCTTATAAATCCAGCAGGTGAAGCATTATGGACAGCACCAAATGTCCGGAAAGTAATAAACACTAAGTACAAGAAAAAGGATGCTGGGAAGGGAAGAATAAAACCTAGTTAAGGTCAGGAGTGGACAAAAGCCAAATTCTATTCGCCTACGATAAAACGTGCACATGCTAATATCACGGAATGATCGTGGCCTCCACCATGAATAGGTTTTCGAAATTTCACTCATTTTGGTATCGTCATAATCTTGGATTGATTGACATCGCAAATCCAAGATTAGATTTGCGATGATGGCACTCCGTTGCCATCATCGCAAAATTCATGGAGCGTTTTGCTTATCACCAGTGAGAACATACAGGATTTGTACGTTTCATTCAGACACATTCTGTCGGAATGGCATGTACATGGGTGGATTTGTTTGTGAAAATCGCGTCAGACGTTCAAAGTTCTTAAGTTTGATAGCGACTTAGTTACAGGCGACGAGAATTCTCTCTTCATCAGGAAGGCTCTCCAAATTTTTTTAAATGGTACGATTCTGAACATCATCAGCTGCAAGAAGACTATGAGGTTTTAGATTGCATATTGTCGTAAGTGGTGGGTAAAAGAGCAATCAAGAAGGCCAGAAATGGCTTGTTCAAGCAAAAAGATTGTCGTATGCGGTGTAGAGGAATTTAACAAGAAATAATGAGGTTGCAGTGGACGATATAAGGCCAGTAATACAAGTGGCAGGGGCGAGCTGTCCTGAGGATGCAAGGGTTACTGCACCCGGGCGCCTGATAACTTGACACTTACATACACATATGAAGAACATTTTAAAAGATGTTACTGAACTTTTATTGATTATTATTATAAGCCATATGGTGCTGCACCAGCCAAAAAAAAAAAAAAAAAAAAAAAAATTCCCCGCATTACCCTGAGAGAGAGAGAGCCAGAAGTAGAAGGGCATCACCAAGAAAGCAAGGAGAAGAATGATGATATCCAGCTCAGGACCCTGGGTTTGCCAAGCCCATACTCACGAGAGGTCTACTCGCGAGAGGTCCAGCACATACTGTACTTTCTCAGTCAAAACATTTCCAAAACCACTGTGCACGATTTTTTAGCATTGTCCATGAAATTTACGTTTTCTTTTCAATATATCGTTGGAGTGTCTTAAAATCGGAACTTCTAATAATGACACTTAAACCTATTTGTGAATCTGATTAATAACTTGCACACAGAGCTGCTCACTTAATTTCCAGCCGAACAACGCAAACTCCGTTATCATGTGTGATGTACATGCACGCAAAGAGTTCAAGTAAGCGAAGTTGCACAGTGTACGCAAGGGGCTCGGTAGCGTAGTGCCTTCGGCGGCAGCGCGCTTGCTGAACGAAAACAACCTGGGTTCGAATCCACTGGACGAGTTTCCACAGGTTTTTTCTTTCAGTACCAAGTTAGTCGATCTTGGGCCGAGTCCCGTGAGGGGGGGCGTTTCCCCCCTCACCAACCAAAATTGACCGATGTACACACACAAATACAGACCTGAACACCCCCTTCCCACTACCTCTATGCAAATGATTTATCTAATTAACTAGATTAAATTCTGAAAATTAAATTTTACTATTACTGCAGGGAGATAAAAACATCGCTAACATGATGTTAGCGATGTTTTCACCTCCCTGCAATAATAGTAAAATTTAATTTTATGTACATATTGAGCTACATGATTTTACTGAAAATATAGCATATTCTCCTTAATAAATTTATTCAACCCTCTAATTTTTTTTTTTTTTAACTGCAGCCAGTTAAATTCTTTAAACACATTATTTTTATTTTATTCTAGGTGTGGAACATATTGGCGTGGTGATCCATCTCCTGGCTGAATTTCGTGTCCTTTGCTGTACTCCTGCACATTTTATTGAGCAAGTCACTTTCATCCAGTAATTTTCCAAATTGGTGTATTTATAAATAAATAGATAATGTTTATTGTAAACACATAACTCACGGCATACACCAGCATTTAGGTCAAATTGGGAACTAAAAAGATGAGCTGGTTGTAAATACTGTGATTTCCAATTAAGATTTACAGCACTTATAATATATCAAGTGTTGCTTGAATAGTAAATTTCAGGAACAAGGATCCTGCTGATGCGATCACGCAGACACTACACTACGAGAATGCCAGAAGATCATGCAGCATCTTCTCTCATATAGATGAATTTGTGAAAATCGCAATCTGGAGCTTGAATGGTGGGGTCAGCTGTCTTGGAAAAAAGCTGTCCGACAGCACCAGTCCTGCAGGAGCGACTCAATGAACAGAGCTTCCCGACGTTTGGTCCCGAGAGATCATACCCATAACATCTTCACAAGTCTGCTACTAGTGAAAGCAATCAAACGATGCCAAAAGTCGTAATAATAGTAGTCATCGTCTGATGTGGGGAGGGTTGTGTGTAATCCATCGAGGGAGCAGACTTTGTCGAGTAAATGCGCCTTCTGTTAGTGAATGCTGCTGAATAAACACTATTCCTTGCTAGATAATTCATCCATCAAGTTTTATAATATATTATGCACGTCTTATATTGAACAGTTCTCTGTTTAGGGTTTACTCCAACGACATTACTTTATCTAATGTAGTTGGTATCCCTGTTTATTTGCAGTTTTGTATCTCGTGTTAAGTGGAAGCGCTGAATACTCTAGACAGATGAGGTTTAGAGCATAATTTAGTTTTAAAATGCAATAAATACAAAATTAATCGCTATTCATCTGTACTTCAACTGAAACTTTATACGTTATCAAATATGCAAACAATACGAAACCATCGATCCTCACAATGGCTTGTTTACTGTAGACATCCATAAAGTTTGCTTACTAAGTCACTTCAATTATCCAGACCATTCTCCCTCCTTGCCCATAATTCTTTTATGGTTCGCTGCCTGTATTACTCTTTGATTCTTCTCATTCTCAATGATAAGATAGCGGTGGGAAGGGTTCTTCCCATTGCTTCCATCTCATCCTTCATAAAATTACTAATCTATTGAGGAGAATTTAAAGAAGATTTATTAAACATTTATCGGAAATGGATGGAGTTGTCGAAGTTCATAATTTATGAAAGATACATATTGGTCGACATAATCTCTAAACTTCGTTCAAACAAACGATTACTCATTGTCGCCTCCCCCTTCGAAATTTTTGCATAATTGAACGACTCCATTGAGCATTTCCCGAAGAATAGACTGTTTTATAACGAACTATCTATTTCGTATTTCATAAGTGACCAGGAAAAATTCACACATTATTAATATAATTTAATTGCTAATTTGGCTAATACAAATTAGAAATTAAAACTCTGACCATTTAATGATTCTATTCGTGATGTTAAAAGATTGATTTGGCGAATACACTATTCAAATGTAAGCCATCGTAAATTATCGAACGTTGAATTATTTATGATAGCTGTTGTAGCAATAAAAAACATGTAACAAAAAGACCAATGACTACCGTGAGGAACACGGAAAAATATATGCGACCCTTTATTATCGAAATTAAATGTCTGTATAATTAAATTTGTTTTCAAATTCGAAGCTGAAACGCGAGTGAAAAATTTCACTCAGCTACGCTGGGCTCCAGCAAAAAGGAGTTCGAGTGGTTAAATTAGTTTTCAATTGGTAACATTGAGAGTCTTGGGAGTGGCAATAGGTATTATATGGCTCCAATATTCACGATTCTTTATAAAACGTGATATATACACGGATCAAAAATTTCCTGACTTTTGATACCAAAGGACGCACAATACTTGTAATTATCTCACCAGCCTTTGGTGCGTGTTTAATTACTGATATTAGCGAAAAACGAATCGCTGCACTTTTGTCGAATTCAGGGCGGGGGAGGGAATGAGTTGATAAGAATTTCCCTAATGAGACAGAGATTTCCCCCCCCCCCCCATTACTGTCCATCAAAATAAATATACGTAGAGAAAAAACTATTACAAGCTAACAAAATAAATTTGCTATAGAAGATAGTTTACTTTCTCTTATAGTAGCTCAAAAATTGGACTCTCTGCCTTCTCTCACCTGCTTGATTAACTTTTACGCGATATCAGACGATATCAGATATTTTACGCGTTCAGCTAGTACTGTCTTTATAGTACTAGCTGAACAGCCATGCATCATTCATCTATAAAAGTTTAACCTCAAATTTTCGTTACTGTAATTCTCAAAAAGGCAGGAAGGGCTTTAATTTCGGTCATGTTAACTTCTATGATCCTTGTAGTTTAATAAATTTATACAATCTATTTTAAACGATGCTAAACCTACAAAAAAAAAAAAAAAAACTAAAAGTTCCTAACCTTTTGAAACTGGCTTTCGTACAGGCCCTTTCACGTCTCTTAGTTTCCACAAGATGGCAGCACATACACTGTATACATGCAAGAGATAGAGATTAAACACAAACTCGAGATTACGGCATTTAATTTCCTTCTTTTTTTTTTTTTTTTATGAAAACCCCAAACACAAAAGGTATCAAAACCTATAGTACATAGTACCGTGCATGGGTTGCAGGAGAAGTATGGAGGGAGGGGGATGCCGGAAACTTTGCTCTAGAGACTAAACATGGGTTTCACCACTTCAAGCCTCCAATAAGCAAAGTGGTGATATTTCACCGGTTGATGAAAGTCATCTACCACCTAACAATAACAGCAATATTATAGATTCTATATTTAACCTTCTATATTTGTTTTAGCTAAGAAATGGAGTTGGGGCTTGCTCGCCGGAAATAACCAGGATTAAAGTAAGATAAGTGTTTCACCCTAATATCTTAGCATTAAGGCACGTATGAAAAAGTGTCTGTTAGTAGTTAAAAAATATGTATAAATATAGCGCAAATGCATCAGGAATACATAGCTGTATCTGAATAAATCAGATTATTAATAAAACGGCATCGTTTTAAGTTATATCTCATATTGTGAATACCTTCACAACGAGTTGCCATGATATTGGCAACTCGTTGTGAAGGTATTCACAATATGAGATATAACTTAAAACGATGCCGTTTTATTAATAATCTGATTTATTCAGATACAGCTATGTATTCCTGATGCATTTGCACTATATTTATACATAGTCTAGACTCCTTCATAGTTAAAAAATAATAATAAATAAATATAAGCAAAAGAAGTTCACTACAAGTTCATTAGTTCACGTATTTATTTTCGTAATATTATACAATCGTTAACTTAAAAAATATTCCAATATATTCAGAAAAAAAATTATTCGGGTGAAAGAAAGACTTAACAATGTCCCAGTGAAAATAGGAATAAATAAATTCTGCGAGGAAAATATTCACCGAGCTATTAAGTCTTCAGAAGTGGTAATTAATGCACGCAAACAAATTTCCAGAATAAATAATAAAAAAAACTAAGTTGGTCACTCGGTTCCATAAATAGAAATATAGATGCCGAATTATGTAGATCGGTCTCTATCTCTTCAAACACTGTTTCAAAGTATGTGACTCTTTCATCTACATAACGCAAAGCCTATTTAAGCTGAAACACCACGAAGCTTGCATGGATCCTACCTAATAGAACTATTAATATTACGAAAGGTGTTGTACGTTAAGGTAGGCTATTATTATCTCGTTCTTCGCTGTGAATTTGAACTCAATCCTTGCATACCTAAATTTTAGCTCATACGCTGAGGAAGTTTTTGTGACTAGAGGAAAACAACCAAACCATCGTGAACGGGACACGAATTCAACGGATCTGGTCCCATTCTGACCTCGGTTGCACTTGAAGTGAAGACTTCACCTCACCTTTCGAGAACTTCATAAAGACCAAATGAAAACATATGATGCCTTCTGGCCCATCCACCACGAATGAACAGGTTGCCACAATTTGGCTCTATTTGAAGAGATGTCGTATACCCCTATCATTGTATGCCTAGACTAAATGCGACTAGAATAAATTCCTAGCAATGGAACACTAGATCTTATGGCAGTTTAATCACAGGACAGTTAACTAATTCAGCCCATATCCGCTTTATCAAATCATATGGAGAGGAAAAATCGATGATAATCAGAATACCAAAGTATCAGCAATCTGATTTGTTATTGAAATAGTAATATGTATATATATATATATAAATATTTTTTAGAGCAATCCAGATGACTCTCTCCTCGTCTACTGCGGTGCATGAATGTCATTTAGAATTTTTAGAATCTTGCATTTGTAACTATTTCAATTGAAATGCATGTAGTGGCGCTATCGTTCTCGCTTTCTCACTCTGCATGTTTCGCCATAATATTTTTCTACAAGTTGCTGTTTTTCTTATAGTGAAAAGTACAGTGAAGTATGAACATTCGGACGATTAATAACAGTTGTAAGTAAAATATAGCAATTGGTGAATATTAAATAAAAAAAGTTTGAGTGCTACATAAACTTTACATTAGTAAAATAAAATAAATAAAACGATGTGAAGAATTCTTAGGGCGTGCGCGAGAGAGATCGAGAAAGAGAGGGTGTGTTAAACGGAAAGAAATATTGCAGATCCATTTTCATGGGAAATAAAAAAAAAAACGCCTATTGAAAATATCACAATGCAAGTTACGCTATGGTAACTGCATTATTGTCTACCTTTGCTGCTGGAGCGAGAGAATCGCGTCTCTAGATTACTAAAGCATCCCTGTTTTAGCGAGATGAGATTGTGTACCGATACAGCAACTATAATACTCTCTAGAGCGCCTTAATGGACTAAGAATGATTGAAAAGGCTCGGACGGTAGCCCCCGTTGGATGCATTATCATTCCACATCTCGTTAATCCCATTAGAGAGTTTAATCTCTTCTCATCTCCTCGTTCGGTTCTCCGCTTTGCTAGGATTTAGTGATTGCCATGAGCTTCGGCTCCGACTTGTCTTTGTCATCGGGAGATTACAAGAACACTGTTGCTAATTCACTTTTTTTTTTTTTCAAAATGAATAAAATTTAGCTGAGATTGAACCATGATTAGACTAATTTCAGTGAATGGAAAATCACCAATTCAGACGACCTCCTACTTCCTTAACATTCATATTCATACATTCATTCAACATTTCATGGTTCTGGTAGAATTTCACTTCTAATAAGCTGAAAGCAAATTAAGAAATAACTGTGACTATAAATATCAGCTTTTGTGCCTTTGTCCACAATGTATCATCAGCAATTGAGATAATATCATCACCACACTTTAATATTATAAATCTATTTCAGCAAAGTTCTATTCTGTGTTTGGTACAAAGCAGATGTATATATTCCCATACGCAAGCTATATATATTCGTAGATGTATGTATTCCCATACTTCCAAACAGTGAAGTAATTTTCCTTAATACGATGATGATGATGATGACTGAAATATTATTTTTACAACATTCTATCAATTTTCCCAGTTCAGATTCGTGTCAAAACATGAACACATGAATATATTAATGATATACTCATATGTGAAATTCATGTCAACTTCTAACTCAACTATGATGTTCGATTAACTGGAAAAACCCAAGTAATCAATACCCTCCTCCTATATTATCCCAAACATTTTACAAAATAAATCCTGCTCTCCTAACTCTTAAACTAAATGCTCTCCAAGACCAATGCTTCCACTCGACTAGTTCTTGCTCTTCTCACCTAAGCGATAAGGTGAGATATAACGTTTAAGGGAAGAGGCTCAACTCTTTTTTTAGATCGAAGTTCAGCTCTTTGCCGATAATTTACGAAACCATCTGTAGTGCTTCACTACAGAACTGCGTGGATCAGAAACTTTATTAGCCACACGAGAATTTTACGATCTTGAATTTTGCTAAATTTCGCGGACAGCACAGTGATGTCCTTCTAGACTTGTTTCACACTGTGGTCAAGTTAGCTGGTCTCGAAGAGGGCTACACAGTTTTCCACCTGGAAAGTAGGGATGGGGGTTATCCGCAAAGGGTAATTCTAAACATAATACACACACATTTTCAACACACATAATGAGGAAAAAAGATCAAGAGTGTCGGGTGTGTGGTTAGGATTGTCAGGTATTCCAGACAGTCTGTGCAGTAGATCCTTGACTTTAAAACTGAAAACTTGAAACTAGTTGGAGTTGTGAATATTAAAATCGTCAAAGAAAAATTCCAAGTGATTAGTGGAGTTGGGAGGTCGACAGATGCAACAGATGAATTTGACAGTTCGATGTTGAGAGAGATTTTAAAGTACAGAAGATCGAAAAGGGGAGATTTAAAATTGCTAAGTATTTGACAAGGAATATTAGAGCGCACATATGCACAAGTATCACCTTTAAAGCAGAAGGAATCGTAGTGGTTGAATCAACCGATCATTGGGATTCTGTCTAGTGGATTCTAGTGGAAATGGACATCATTAAGAATGAATGAATATCTTAGCATTTAGGATGTTTAGATCTTTTCACGGATAAGTTGTTTCTATTACTTTAACTATTCGTGATGTATTCAGTAGTAAAGAAAAGGTAGGAGGAAGAACATGTATAAAATAATGAAATTTTTGAATATGGCATACATACAGCAAGAATATACCCAGCTCCTTGACATAACGTGGCCTTGACAATCCCCCCCACCCACATATACAGTGTTCAGCCTCCGTTGGTCACTCTCTATCAGGATGGACGCAATGGGAATGTACACTAGCTGATCCGGATACCTCCTAGGGAATTCGATAATAGGTTCGGTCTGGCGGACTATCTAGCGCCCGGCCTGCGAACGCCGTTTCAGAGCTGTACCCTCGAAATGTAAGGAAGACTGTCTCTCTCGCCATGATGCCATCAAAAGGCAGAGTTGACCTTTCGTTCTCGTGCCGTCCTACATACATGTCTATACATCATAACCTCAAAAGACATCAATCATACTGCATGATGGAAGAGATCGGGATTGTCGGAGTTTTGTTCTGGAGACTAAACACCACTTTTTACCACGAGTTTCCAGGAAATAAAGTGGTGGTATTGCACTGTTTGATGAGCGTCATCTGCCCCTCAGTATTGCCTTGGCGGCATTCATCTGTGTACACACCTGGGTTGGCACCTGCAGTATACTAGATGCAGTATTTTAGGACTTGCACGCGGGGGGTTATACCCAAGGTTAATTGGGTATAACTTGACTGACAAGGGCCACCTGAATATCAATACCATCAGCGTTTAAGACTCCCAAGTAGCAAGCCTTAATTGTCATTCCTGAGAGAATGTTTGTAACATGTCTCAAGGAAAAGATCGTACAGATTTCAAGATATTCGAAATTTCGATTGTCCAGTAATCGAGATGTATAATTTATCTTACTTCAAAAATACATAAAAGTTCTCTAAGAAGAATTTGTTCTTTTGTTCATGGCTACTACTTTAGTTCAACACCGATGGCGCCACTTTCTATGAGTTTTAACGGTAGACTGAAACCCTATCAATATCATCGTATTGATATGGTATATATATACCCTATCAGTGTTGAGATGAGGAAGTTGTCCTGAATTTGCACCAAGGCAACTAAAACCATGAGGTCAGTATATTGTATCTATGAACACCGTATATTCCATGACCAGTTTGCCAATTTTTGGGATGAAAACCCCATATGAAACAAAACTCAAAATAAAGAAATAAAGTTACTATCCATTTAAATACAGATCTTTTGTTCAGATTCTTGAGCGTTGTTATGTGAGGAAACTGCCTGAGAGATATTTCCACGTTTTGACAATAGACGCCATAAAGTGGCAACGTCTTGTTTCACAGACAACTAAATTCAACCAAAAAAGATGGATGAACACAAAAAGCACAAGCCAAAAACGTGCCGGTATGGGGAGGCTTTTGTGTGAAGGGTGATATATTTAACGTTTTGTTTACTTTCAGCAATTGTGTTGTTTTCTATTGTTACTGGATCCCGCAAATCTTTAGTGCACGATAAAGTTTCTTATGTGACCACACAAAAACGTAATTATAAACGTACTCGAATGTTAAATAAGATAATTAGAATGATGGGTGCGTTGCAGCATGATGAAGAACAGGAGTGAGGTTTTAACAGTTTAAAACATTAGAAATTCTTTTGAGAAAAATGATCACGTGACTTGTCTCGTGAATTGGCACGTACAACGAAAAAGATTAAAGAATAAAAAATAAACCTCAAACAGGTGACCAGGTCTACAACTTAATCTGATTTCGCAGTGACTTTTTTTTTTATACGTTCTGCTACTGTAGCTTGGTATCGATTTTTCTTGAAGAAAATTGTGTTTACCCTTAGAAAACAAAAAAAAAAAAAAAGAAGGGAAAAAAAGGAACTTAATTAACGACGTCAGTTTTCCGTATGGTTCCGAAACTTGACGTTTTTCCTTCCGCTCTTTAGTGCAGAATTAGGCGAAGATATATTTTAATTAGTCGCTTGTTACGTCCCTCCCTTCAAGGTGGACGGGTTTTTCCAGCCATTTTCTTTTTTCGCCCTTACGAACATTAACCGCGGTCCTGACAATCAATGACTATTAAATGCTCCCGTTCCAGAACTATCAGAGGTTTAATTAAATTATTTCTGTTGGTACCTGCTGGAATTTTCCAGTAGGAGATTTAATTTACCGAATTAGATTTTATTTCCCTACATCCCTTTTTTGCGGCCGTCTATCTCCCTTTTTTCTCCATAATTCTCTTAAGATTGACACGAATTAAGAATTCTTGTCTATCTCAATGTAGAAAGGAAGACCTTCTCTTAGAGAAACGGATTACTCCACCACGGAGCCGATGGATCAATTTACAACCAGATAGAAACTGGGATCCTGACAGTTGACATCCGACAAGGAACTTTTCCAAGTGAAATGCGATTAACGAAGCGAGCGAGCCACTTTTGGCTTTGAATTAGATGGAATTTAACAAGCTATTCGGCTCCTCTAACTTTTGCAATTCTAACATAGCCTAATCTAAGGAGTAAATTAGCTATTAATGTTGGAAGGAAATTAAAACTTTCCCGTTTAACATAGTTAACTAAACGAGAAGGAGGGGTATGACTTTTTTATGCAGGTGCATGATTTAGTCCAGCGTAATCGCACAGTGATTCTACTGCTGATAGACAGAGATGCCGAGATCTCTTGGATCAGGACAAATCTCTCCATATGCAAATATCCTCCCCCCCCAACCCCCATGTTCTAGATAGCTTTCAGCTGTATGAAAATAATTCAGTTTCCCATTCCGATCGCAGTAACTTATATATTCTATTGCTACAGCTTATATTCCCCACTACCGGGAATATCAGCGTCTTTCGAGAAAGACCTTAAAAAAAAAAAGTAAAGTGCAGCCATTATCAACCCACTGCAGGGTGGAAGCCTCCTCAACAATTCATGCTGAGGGAAAATGGACCATAATCTGCCACGCTGGTCCAGTGCGGGTTGGCAGATCGACCTGTATTCAGCAGTCAGGGGCTTGAACCCCGGTCTACTCAAAGAGCGTGTGCTACTGCACTCCCGCTCCTGCCCACTCGGCTACAAAGACCTTACCAGAGTTAAATCTGTCAGTCCGTTGCTGCAATGTGGACATGTGTATATGTAAGGGGGCACCTAGAACGTCAGTTCAGCTCCGTCTCGTATCGCTGTGAACAGAATCAACTGTAAAGGGCCAGAAATGTGTTGGTGTTAGTTTGTTTGTTTGTTATTTGGTTTTTAGGAGCATTAGCAACTAAGGCCATGTTGCTCCGGGATATACGGTGGTCATTCCATGCCGTTTCCACATCCTCCGTATTTGGTGGTGACGGGCTCGAACCCCGGTGTAATCAAGAAGCCGTGTTGGTGTAGATTTGTGTGTATTGTGTGTGTTCTGTTATAGCCGCTTGGCTACCCAGAAGCATGGATTCTGGGTACTCGTCCACACCACGGGAAGGTGGGCCAGTCCCAGTGTACTGTCTCAAGGCATCCTCTGGCCCACCTAGTGTTGCCAGAAGGTGGGCCAGCTTCCTCTGGGGGCACGTTCCAGAGGGAGGAGGAAAAATAAAGAAGAGGAAAAAAAGGGGAAAATATAATAATAATAATAATAATAAAAACCACCAGTGGTGCAGTTAGGAAAAAACAAAAATAAAATAAATAATAAGTTTAAATTGGGCAGCACTGGAATGGAAACTCAAGGCAGAGCGCGTGAAGAATAAAAAATTAAATAAATAAAAAAATAAAATAAATGATTTAATAAATAAATAAAGAAATAATAATAATAATAAAAATAACCAATGAAATAAATAAATTTCATTGGTTATTTTTATGTGGGAACTCAAGGCAGAGGGCGTGAAAAACAAATTAAATAAATAATAACAAATTAATAAAATAAAAAATAAAATATTAAATCAAAGAAAAAATAAAATCAGTGCAGCTAGTTTATTTATTTTCATTTTATTTTTTCTTTGATTTAATATTTTATTTTTTATTTTATTAAAAAAAGGAGAAAGAAAGTGGTGGCCTGCGAATATGGATCTCTTATACTTGGCACAGCCTACAGCAGGGTCTTTATTAAGTCGTCGTACAACCTGCATTCGAAAAGAAGATGTTTCCAGTTTTCTGGCCTGCCGCAGAAACAGCGATCTGTTGGTAGCAAACCCAGTAGATGTAACTTTTCGTTGAGGAACCCGTGTCCGGCAACCAAGTAGGAGGATTCCAAAGTGAGGGAAAGCCTGGTCTTTGCCGTGTTCGAGGTTCTGAAAGTGACATCAGGGAGGAATTTTCTGATAACGGAGCCTGTGTGTGTGAGGTATTCCATCTAGACTGCCAAATGTTGAAGAGTTCGTTATAACAGCGAGCTCTTTCTGCTTTGCGGTCAGCATTGAGATTTAGTTCTATGCCATGTATCTTCATTGGTATTTTTTTTTTAATTCTGAAGTTTAGTCCTCTGAAGATTGCAAATAGATCAAGCGTCAAAGTTCCAACTATCACCTGGATGGCAGATGTAGACACTGTTCGGCATAATCTGTGCGTTGCCAGGAGCATAGCACGTTGAAACATAGCACAACGGACCAAAATAATAGCCCAAGGATCGAGCATTTGGGGAAAACCTCGAGTAACCAGTCTGGTGACTTGCTCGGACCTAGTCGAAATCAAGACTTTACCGTGGTTCAGATTAATGCACCTGGAACCCTAGAATGTCTAAGCCTGCTGAGAATACTAGGCCACCACAGCCTATCAAAAGCGTCTGCGAAATTTAGTTGGTGTTTCTTTTGCCGTGGTAGTCAGATATTGTAACGTATCTTCTGTGCATGAACCTTCCTTGAAGCCAAATTGCTATTGGGAAGAACGCCAGAGTTAGTATAGTATTTATGTAGTCTGAATTTACGTTATCTTTCTAGGAGTTTAGCAAGTACCGAAATTAGGGCTATGGGTCTGTATGAGCTGGGGTTTTCAGGACTTTTCAGGTTTTTTCCGGACTTTTCAGACCGAATTAATTTCAGATTTGCCTATTTCCAGATGTTTCAGAAAGAGATCAGTGTTCAGCCACTTATAGTACATGGCCAGAAGTGTCTGTGGAAATTTGTTGACAAATTTCTTAATTATTTATTATTTTTTTTAACATATAATATACACAACAGGCATGCACCCAGTTAAAGTGCACACAGCAGAAAAAAGATAACAGAACAAAGATTGTACAAAACATAAAAATAAATAGTGGAATAACACACTTTGTACAATGAAAGTTTATTCAAACGGGAAAAGTACAATTCACGGAAATAAAAGAGGTATTCATGACGTGAAGTCCAGTGCCCAGAAGAAAATCGCAGAGAACAGGTTGCTGCAAGAGACATCATCACATGCATACGAATTAATCAGGACATCATTAACCCAGAACTCATCCGTCAGCCAGTCAACCTATTGAAAGTAGTTCTATGAAACTTTCTTATTCACAGCCATATTCAGATCAAACTTGTTCATGAGTGCCAATGTTCTTTTGAATAAGGAGTTTCTGTATATCTCTAATCTAGAGTTACCGATTGGAGTGTAGTTTCTGTCTAGTAGCCACCGCTGGAACGTGAAGATCAATATGCCACAGAAAATCCGGCAGGTAGATTGAACCAGCGAAGATATGGTACAACAGTTTTAGATCAAGAACAGTTCGCCGAGTTTCCAAAGATTGAAGCTTGAAGTAGGAACAGATATTCCGGTATAAGATTCTCTGGTAAAACATGCGATTACGCCTGGAAAGATAGTGGATCAATGTCATCTGCAGCGATTCTATTTGCTGTATCAAGTACGCATAGTGAAGCAAACTCCAGTAGAGGGAGTACAGTTGCTTGGAACAGGAGCACAGAGAAATGAGGATCTTGAAATCTGTACGTCTGCCGTTTAATGAAGAAACTTTGTTTTTTCGCTTGGTTTAATATATTTCTAACATGTTTATCAAACCCACATCTAGCGGTAAAAGTAACCCCCATATCTTTAACTTCGGCAACTCTGGAAATTGGCATCTCCTTGATGTAATATTGATTAACTCTTTCAGAATAACCGATGTCTGAGTCCAACATGTTAGTCGAGTTATAGGTAAATAACAAAATTCCGAAGTAATGAAGAAATTCGAATTTGCAAGACAAGGCCTTGATGGCTGGATAGTGCCTCTCTGTGAGCAAAACAATGTGTCAATTGTTCGTGAAGGATAATCTGTCTAGAGACAATGTCATTTCAAGTTCCTGTCACACTGTAACTCTTCGATGTTTTTTTTCTGGAATACCACTGTTTTTCGGTAACATTTCAACATAATAATACAGTTTATCTATACAAAACACCAGAGTGAAGCACGTAGATCCTCAAAAACAACAACAATTATTGTTCACCAACGCCTGCAACCACTAAAAGCATCACAAACACAAAAATTGCCATTAGAACGAGCTGCCCGCTCAAGGTCACAAAAGGGGAACCACTCCTCCCGAATCAATTGCAGCCAGATATGTTCGTGACAGCAATAGCTACTCTCTTCAATTCCGTGTCTATAGCGGTGGCCTGACGCACAGACAAAGGCGCCGAATAAATAACGAGACAGATCTGGCTAAAATCGTAGTACACTGCTCGACAAAATGAACAGAACACATAGAAAACGTGCTGTAAGCCGTGCAGTTGCTATGAAGAGGGACAAAATTTGGTATGGTGGTGTAAAAAGTAAAAGTAAAGTGCAGCCATTATCAACCCACAGCAGGATGGAAGCCTCCTCAACAATTCATGCTGAGGGAAATGGACCATAATCTGCCACGCTGGTCCAGTGCGGGTTGGCAGATCGACCGTATTCAGCAGTCAGGGGCTTGAACCCCGGTCTACTCAAAGAGCGTGTGCTACTGCACTCCCGCTCCTGCCCACTCGGCTATAGAATAACTATGAAATAAGACAGCGAGAAAATTCGGACAGGTATAGGTGACATTTATAGAGGTTGTATAAGAATTACCAAAAAGGTCACATTACAGAAGTCGATATAAGTTGCTCGAAAATACGGTCACATGACATCAGTACGGCCTATGATTCTCTCCAACAGATAAGCATGCTGGGTTCTATAAGATTCTGTGCAACAAATCCCATTCTTCTTCCAGCGCAGTCCATAGCTCCCCAAGTGACCGAGGAGTTCGCTGTCTGCGTGCAATGCGACGCTCAAGGGCGTCCCACACATGTTCTATCGAATTTAAGCCTGTGAATATTATCACGCCAAACAAAGTTCCTGGAGTACCCTAGTGGAGATGGAAGGCAATAAAAACCCTTGGGGGTTTGGTTCACAAGCCATTAAGGAACAAAGTAGGGTCCATGCATATCATAAATTGTATCCGTTCTGAGGACTCCTCGGAGACGCTTTTCTAGGAAAAGACAATGAACAAGACTCTAGATGGAATAATCTACCAAGACAATCCTGATCGTGACACCAAAGTACAGAGAAATATCATCACTGATAATCAGGGCTACTTGTCCTCGGCCACAGAAGAACCTTTCACGCATTAGCCATAAATAAAATAAAAATGGAAAAGTTCTCGCATTGGACCTCATTGAGGGGGAGTCCGCCTAACACATTTGATCTGTTGCACCCGATGTTCTAGTACAACTATTCAACACGTGTCTTAATGAAGGTTCCTTTCCTACACGTTGAAATAAATACCCAAAGATCCAAATAGTCCCACAAGTACAGCCACAGCATACCGTCCAAAAAAAAAAAAAAAAAAAAAACAAAACTATTATATTTAAGCCACCTGAATAATTAAATTCATCTGCCGTGCATTCTGTATTATGTCTGCAAACCGCGTGTGTTTTATGATCGATTTGCCTGTTTTACTGGACGAAAAACCCGAGTTGCTGCGGGAGAAACCTTGCTATCTACGCCTGAGACCGACTAACTCAGCCACTGAGTAAAAAAACCCCATTAAAGTTCCTCGCGTCATCAACGGGATTCGAACACCGGCATTTTCTATCCGGTGTGGAAAGAAAGGTGATGATACCACTGTGTTACCTACACAGACTAAAGTATACCGTCCAATTGCTCTCTTACCAATATTAGGAAAAGTATTCGAGAGGTTGCTTCTCATCCATCTTCAATCTCTCTCTGAAACCAAAGAACTCGCCTCCCCACTCCAGTTTGGCTTCAAGCAGGTGTGCTCAACTATTGATGCACTACTGAAAACTACTCAGCTAGTTTTCAGTAGTGCATCAATATAGCAGATAATTCTGATGTCCAAAGGCGCTTTTTATAGATTTTAAGGGAGCTTTTGACACCGTCTGGTGGCCAGGGATGCTGCGGCGAGCCAGAATATCTGGCTGCTCCTTCAATATCTTCAAATGTCTTACATTTGAAGATATTGAAGATTAGTTGCCTAACAGAAAAGTTACGATGAAAACAAAATTTAATAGTATCACCCGCCAACTCAACAGAGATTGCCCGCAGGGCTATGTTCTGGGGCCAGCTGTTTGGAAGACTTTCATGCCACATCTAAAGTTCATGAAAGAGAAGGCCAAAAATTATATCAATATGCTTGCTCGCTTCAAACGCAAAGACTGGGGTCTTAAGGGACCTGCACTCCACTTTCTTTATTCAGCTGTTCTCGTACCGTTCGTAACATAAGGCGCTGCCGTATGGTTCTATCGTTTGTCCATCATCAACACTAGAAACGTCATCCTGCAGATACAACGGTTAATGTTATTAAAAATGACTCAGGCTTGTAGAACGACATCAACAGCAGCCCTACAAGTATTAACAGGCTGTATCCCTCTTGGCCTGCAAGCGGCCTTCAAAGGGCCGTCCCATGCTATCAGAAAAAAGACAAAGAAACTGAATTCTTGGGGATAAAAACTATTGTCGATGCAGATTCGAAACAAGAACGCCGCCGTACTTGGCAGGAACTTGTTTCCCTCTGTCAAATCCGTTGGGATGATTCCACCAAAGGCAGTACTACCAAGCTATTTCTCCTATCTCAACAAACAAAGACTCCGCTGGTTCTTCCCTAATTTACATACTACCTTTCTTCTGACAGGACATGGGTAGTTCAAAAAGCGACTTCAGGACTGTGGGCTCGTAAACGATGCCCATTGTGCATGTGGAGAGCTGGAGGACTGGCACCACGTAATGCACTCGTGTAACATCTACCTGGACATACGCAATCAAATGTTACTGGATCTAAATTTAACCACACTTAGTCCGGAGAAAATCTGTTAAAATCAAAAGAAGAGTTTTTAGCTTTTAGCAGGTATGCCTTAGCAGTCTTCAAGAGGCGTTTGTATCATCTCTCCACATCTGATCCCACCACATAGACATCCAGACCAGACACCGTATGAGCGCTCCTCGTATCTGAAACTGTTCGTTTTTGTTCCTGAAACCGCCTACATCTCTCCTCGTACCTACTCTTCCCTCATCACCGGCCACAAACAGAACTAAATGAACACCCAACAGGATATCCTCCTCGTAGGAATGACGGCACTGAATTGAAAGCAATCAAACTCACACACTTCCCATTGCACCTACCCAACTTTGCAGACCTCCCTTGTTCTGCAAGCTCTCTTCCTGTCCCTGGCCTTCGGTGGGCTCCTAGACCAGGGGTGATTCTTACTTCTCCCTTCTCACCTCTTCTTTCAGCTGGAGGATGCCTTCTTTCCTCATCCTCCTCCTTTTGCCTACTTTGACTCCACCGACTCCACCACTTGTACTATACGGGTGTGCAAAATTTAAGGAGCAGTCAGGTTTTCACCTGCAGCTTCTCATAGGAGTGGCCTGGATATGGGAAAAGCATACCAAAGGAACCTCGTGAGGTACAGAAATGATGAAGGAAACAACTGTGACACAACAACGGAAACAAAACGGTACAGAGGGACTTTATTCAAAAATGGCAACATAGCACTGGCTGCCACGATACAGATGAATCACTGCCAAAGATGGAACAAAGGGAAGAGGTGGTCCTCATAGGAGATATGGACACCCTTAATGTCGATGCAGGCTTTGTACCGGCTATCCATACTTAGAACAATGTTGTTGATAAGTTCTTGCGGTAACATCGTCCAGTCCTCTGTCAGCGCCATCTTCAGCTGGTAAACATTTTCTGGTGGGTATGGACGTGCCGCTAGGCGTCTCCCCAGAGCGTCCTACATGTGTTCGATGGGATTTAGATTGATGAAATGGGCAGGCCAATCCATACGAACAATGTCCTCACTTTCCAAAAGCATATCACAGCTGCAGTGCGATGGGGTGTGGCGTTATCATCTATAAACACGAACTAGGGGCCAATGGAACCTCGAAACAGACGCACATGGGGAAGGATTACCTCAGTACAGGAGCGTGCACAGGTTGCAGTACCCCTTCCAGTATCTGGAGTTGTGTACGTCCATCCAAATACGTCCGCCTCCCCAGATGAGAACACCTCAACCGCCATATCGATCCCTTTCAGTGATACCGTGTGCCAACCTCTCGCCAGATTAGCTGACGTCCAGAATCGCTGCTGAAACTGAATCTACTCTCATCAGTAAAGAGTACGTTAAGTAAAGATTTTGTGGTTGTAATCTTTAGAAATAATAAACTTCTTTATTGCTGCTAAGTACGGTACGTGTACCAGAAACAATAATTCTCATCACGGCGACATGGCCAGGAATTTTACATTATATATGTGATTAAATTGGTAAAAATAAGTTACATGAGGAATTATGGGTTACACAAAAATTAAAACATGTAAAAATGAAAGGAAAATATAAATAGGAAAATAGGAAAAAATAGGAAAATATAAAGAGAAACAGAACGGAACATTGTAACACAATTTGGAAGAATTTATCCCAATTCAACAACTGCGATCCACTCGAGGAGAATGCGACGGTATTTGTTGTCGGTAGCCATTTTCTGCAGGTTAACTCCAAGGCGGAGCAGTGCCTGAATTTTGGGGAGTGCCTGGGCAGGTAGAAAACAATTACAAAGTTTCAACCGGTTGTATTTGAGGATTAGTGTGGGATCTGACCACAAGGATGGCAGAGGATTGTGCCACTGACATAAATCCCAGATATTTTGGGCATTTATCACTGCTATGTACATTTTAATGTAGTCATTAAACGCCTGCTGTCAATTAACCTCGGGAGCCAAGGTATATTTAGCTGCTGAGCCATGTCAGTTTTCTCAATTGAGGGGATCGGCGATGCTTATTTGTGGCCCATTTCACGTTCCAGTATTTACACGAGAACACCGGTTTTTGAAGTGAGGAGATGCCCAAATTTCAGCAGCGTATATAACCGGATAAACAGTGGTTTGGAGATATCTGGTAGTGGTTGCGGCATTATTGGAATGAAGTAAGTGTTGCTTCGTTCCCCAGCGTAGGGCGTTAAATCGCTTCCAGAGGTATGCTATGTGAACATCAAATTTCAGCTTCGGATTAAAATAGACACCGAGGTCCTTTTGGCAGGTAACCACTGGGATGAAAGTACCCAAAACTGATGGTTGCTGTTTCAATGAGTAAATCATTATTGCAGATTTTGGACGGTTAAGGTTTAACCGAAACATCTTCAAGTACGTTGAAATAGCGGTAAAGTTTCTGTGATTGAAGGCGTAATTGCCATTGGATTTGCAGACGGTGGGATTAAGGTAATAAACTTTATATCGTCGGCTATATTAGAGCATCATCATGGGGATGCATGAAAAGAATTAGAATGACCAAGAAAAGAAGGCCCGACAGGATGCCACCTTGTGGGACTTCTGCATTGATTTTTTTTTGTAAAGTGGGGCGTCTTCATTGTGAGGTAGACACTTCTGTTCCTCAATAAGGCGGTGAAGAAAGCTAGTAGGTCTCCATTAATCCTGAAGAAGAATTACAGAAGACTGAGAAGGGCTGTGACGTCTAGGCTGTCGAAAGCAGCTTCAATATCGGTGTACACAATAGCTAATTCGGATTTAGTTTCGAAGGCTTGAAGAACTGATGTCTGTGCGACCATGAGGTTTGTTATGGTGGATCTATTTGCGACTGCGAAATGGAACTTTTCGGTTTCTGTGGCATCAGCTGTTTGTTTAATGCTGGAAGGAGTACCTTTTCAAGAAGTTTGAGGAGGGTGGAAGAAGTTGAGATTGGTCTGAAATCTTTTAGGCTTGTTGGCGCTTTAACCTTAGGCAGTGGACGTACAGATTATTCATTCCATTGAGTAGAGAAAATTCGTGTGGAAAGAACCGAGTTGTAGATTGAGAGCAATGCATTTAGGATGTAGGGGCTAAGGCACTTAATTATGAAGTGAGGTATCTTATCTCGGCCAGCGGTACTAGATGGACGCAGGGAGTTAATAGCATATATCAGTTGCTGTCTTGTGATGGAAATTATGGAAAGGTCATCAGTAAAGGCAAATTGAGTTTTGGAGAGGAATATTTGCAGAAGCGGAATTGGCTTTGAATCTTGAAATGTAGTCCATATAGTTATCTAGATCAAGGTTTGAATTAATGAGACTGTGTCTGGATGGGTATGGCGCTTTTCCTTTAGACAAGATAGCATCGGTGTATTTCTTTATGGCTGATGCCTTGAGTCTGTTGAAAATAGCTCTTGCTCTGGAATATAGGATCCGCTCTTGGGTTGTGCCAGAGATTTTCGATTGCCTGTGAAGGTACTGCTTGTTGTGGAAACTGCGTGCTAGATCTTTGGTCCACCAAGCTCTGGTCCTTGGAGAAATGCGTACGGTTTTGGCTGACGCATAGAGGATGACTGTATTTATCCATCTTGTGATTAGATTAACTGCCAGGATTGGGTCACATCCGTCAAGCACGTGCCATGGAATAGACTGAGCTGCCTCGAGGCACTTTTTGGGATCCAGAAAAGTCGGAGAAAATATGATTTTCTTTTCTACAGTATAATGGCAATTGAAGCCGGGCATAGGCAGAACAAGAAATAATGCAATTGGGTCGTGATCTGATTTGAAGGACGTTTCTGGTGGAATGTCGACTCTGGAAATGCCAGAACATTGAATCAAGTCGAAACGATTAGTGCCTCTCGTTGGCTCCTCATTGATAATCGTAATCTTTAATGTACAGAGATTGTTCATTAGTCGCTGAAGGAGAGGGCTCAGATGTGGTGGAAGGTTAAAATCGCCGCAGAAAATGTGAGTAGCAGAAGGGTGTAACTTACTCATTAACCAGCCGGTAGCATCGTCAATTGTTGCAATATCTGGAGCTGGGGGTATGTAATAGTGTTGGTCCTTAGGTTTTGCACACCAGTGTATTTTCCTCACTCTCTCTCTCTCTCTCTCTCTCTCTCTCTCTCTCTCTCTCTCTCTCTCTCTCTCTTTTTTTTTTTTTTTTTTTTTTTTTTTTGTCTCCGTCCAGAAAGCCTGGCTCACCTCCCAGTGGTGCTGGTGAGCAACGTAGAATCCCACTAAGGGGCCTAGCCAGAGACACAGCAACAGAACATAATACAATACTGCATAAACCAGACACCAAACTTTTTTCTGGTTTATGCAGTAGTTCTGCATTCCATCACAGAGTACATACGAGCCCTATGTGCAGGGTCGTTGTTGCGCATGAAAAGAAAATCTTGCCTATTTGCACACCTAAATAATTGCACATAGGGTTCGAGGATCTGTACTCAGCACCTCTAAACTTTTATGGTACCCTATTAAAAACATGAAGAGGCTGTTGATCATTATTGGACCCCACAGGAGAACACCGCTTCCACAGTAAGTGTTCCTTTCTGTGATGTTGGAGGGATGGTACCGCATTTCTTGTTGTCTCCAGATGAAATAACGTCTAGAAGCTGTTTGTAGGCCAAAATGGGACTCAAAGAACAGAACGTACCCCTTTTGTCAGGGCTCCAAGTCATATGTTCATGACACCAGTTTAGACGAGCTCTGCGGTGGATTGTGGTTAATGGGATTTTTGTACTTTGTTGCGGCCTCCAGGGTTCCCCTATACGCCTGTGGTTAATGGGATAGAAACCACTGGCTTCCTTGCATAGAGTAAACCTGAATTGAGCCTTTTTGACATAGTCCGGCTGGAAATGTTTTCACCTGTGTCCGCAGCAACCTGAAGAGACAGTTGATGGCAGGACATCGTAGTCTTCCGTCTTGCTAGTAGAGCCAGAGAGCGGTCTGTTCTGATTGACATAGCCTTCAGGCGACCTTGGCCTGCTGTTCTTGTAATGGTTCCTGTCTCCTGAAACTGTTTCCATAGTGCCGATACCACTGCGCGACACATTAAACCAACGTACCACTCTGCCCGTGACTGCCTGGTTACAAGTGTCTAACGGTCCGCCATCTCAGAGAATCATCTAAACGACAATGATTTGCCATCCTGAGTACTGGAGATGTGGGAGGTGTGGCTTATCCCACCAAGGAAGCCAAAACGCGGGAATAAAGTGATGTGGTCCTAATAAAGTGACGTGGTTTTAATAGGTATGAATAATTTGCATAATGTGTGGCTCTGCAAGGTGGTAGATCGATTTCAATTGGATACTCGGAATTTGCATGCCAGATGCCTTTTATATCAAATATTCGCCGTCGGCGACACTGTTCACAATAAAATTTTCATGAAAAACATTTTGTTCTGTTAATTTTGTCGAGTACAGTAGTATATAATAAAACCTTTCTTACCAGGACAATCCTTGAGAAAAGTTAAATCAATTGATAATAACCTTAAGCTATAAACATCAGTGTAGCCATTAAAATTAATAGCAGCTTTCAGAGCAAAAAATCCTGTTTACTGACCAAAATGGCGCCCCAACATGCCTGGATTGTTGGGAATATAAACTGTGGATTTTTATCTCAGGGCACTCTTCAAACACATGCAGGAACTTCTGCTGACCGCGCTTTTAAAAACCGCTGACCAAAGAATATCTCTTTTCCAGGCGGCATTCCAACCTTCATTATTCACGCAACACGCGCATACATCACGACACCTCTAGTAACGTGATGTATGTGAACGTATGGCACTTCTAAATATGAGATGCATCAGAGAAACATATTTTCTCAGAACATGGAGATGCTCCAAAGCCTTCATGTCCTTTCCTATGCTTGACACATTCACCGAAAGGCATATCAGTTACAGACTCGTAAAAGAGTCGTTAACTTTGCGAGTTATTTACGTTAAGAGATAACTGCAAATTATTATACTATTACATAGCGATTATTGTCTTTGTTAACAGCATGACATTCCAGAACCTCTTCCAGTTCCTTGGAAAAGGTTCCGGAATGTGATGCTGTTAAAAATAGTAATAATCGTTGTGTAATACCGGACATGCACCACTACCCTCTGTGATCAGAACGTCGAAGAAAGTAAGGTCATCAAGATAACGTCATGGATGAGCGATTAACCCCAGTTGGCCAATCAGTAGTCAATAATTTTCAGTGGATGGACAAATTAGCTGAGATTGTTATAAAAAGGGAGTTGTTGCCTTTTTGGCAGAAGTTGCCTCATCCAATAATTTGTGAGAATTATTGTTACCAATGATTTCCTTGAAGTGCGGAGGGGGGAAGGAGTTTTGTCTGTTTTGAGGGATGAAAAATTCCGCAGACAGGCAGACATTCGGGGAGAAATACCGTACGACCCTCTTCGTGACCGACGAATCGGGTCACAGTGTAAAAAA
The DNA here is from genome assembly GCF_048544385.1 of Mastigoproctus giganteus. Taxonomy (NCBI): domain Eukaryota; kingdom Metazoa; phylum Arthropoda; class Arachnida; order Uropygi; family Thelyphonidae; genus Mastigoproctus; species Mastigoproctus giganteus. The sequence goes on along the minus strand of NC_143575.1, from coordinate 173,053,898 downwards.
TAAACAGGATTAGACACGATGCCATTTCGCGATCGTATTAGGTGTTATCTTCAAAGGGCCCTAAGCATGGTGCAAACAATCGCAGTGTTCAAAATCAAGTAGGCGTTCACTCAAGTGATCTAGTTAATAAGATGTAAGTACGTGATTTATTATCTTTAAACCAAAATATAAAAAAAAAAACATAAAAAAACGCACATTTTTCTTCCATGTATAAGAATTGATGAACCAGCAACAAAATTATTCTTCTAAAGGCGTTAAAATTGCTATTTTTCGTGCCAATAATTTCTCCAGTGCAAATTCAGATTACGGTTCTATCATAGGATCACTGCAAATCACAAGGAATTCAGTTTATGTGCTCTTGTCAGATTGCATAGGATTGTGGAAGGAGGTTTGCACTGTCGCTATGTTGGTGTTATCTTGAAATCATTCTTATCCCTACAGTTCAGTTTTTACGCCCTTAATCGATTCAGTGGTCGTTTTTACCTTAATCAAAGAATAAAAATTTATCCAGCGCAACGTTTTGTGCTCCTGATCGAGGACTTTGTGAAGTTCAAAGATGGTTTTCTTTCACTGTTGGGAGACAACTGCGTAGTTTATTTATATCAATATCTGTCACGTTTATTATTATTTTTTTTTTGTTATCTTGTTTCGTTTCCAGTTCTGGTTTTTGTATGAACAAGCACTATTTATTCAACCAGCTTGATTTCTAGCCGGATTAACTTTTGTTGCTGAAGGTTTGTACAGCGATTTCCTAGACAGACAGGTAAACAAGTGTAAAGATTTATGGTGCCCACTGATGCTTCCATCAGCGTCATTCTGTACAACCCAGCTGCTGAATCTTCCAACTCGTCTTCCGCCCTCCAAAATCAGTTACTTTTTTGAGTGGTGAATTCTTTGTTCAGTGGCACTGTTGAAGAAGTCTTCGCTCTTTTTTCTCCAGTGCAGCAGTGCCACCGAAACACAAGTGTCACCGAGATAGCGGACATTAACTGATAATCGCTGAGGTTGTAGTATGGTCTGACTTTCATTTCTCTCGTGTCGAGCTGGTTAATGTTACTCGTGCGTTCAGCCATTCATCTTCTTTCAGACAGCTAGCGAGAGAAATTGCGTTTGTCTTTTTTTTCTTGCCTCACACAACGTTGCTCTACGGAACCGAGAGCCAAAGAAATCTACTGCGTCTTCAAGAAAAGACATTACCTTAGAAGACTGAAAGACAACACTGCCGTTTCTTAGATCTCACCGTAAGCGTACTCAGGTCCATTTTTATGAATAAATCAAGTAGCGTGAGTGTACATGAGGAACCAGAGAACAGAAAGACGAAAGAGAGTCCCAAAAGTTGTTCCGCGTGTGAGCTTCATGCGAGCTGCAGGATAGCGACATCATATGCGTACCTTCGTAGAAATATACGAAGTATTACTATCTCAACAAAGTCGTAAATCATTGTCCTCAAGAAAGACACACATCTTCGATGTCACCAAGATCAAGGAGATCAACCCAATGTTGGATTTAGTCCTTGTGCACACCCTATCTTCTACTATCTATTTTACTTTTTATTCAACCTCTGAAACCATCTCTTATTTTTTAAGCTTTCTTCAATTTCACTCCAATTAATAATTGTTTTATATCCGTTTCTTTTTCTTTTCTATAAGTATTTAACTGTTTCCAATTTCAGTTTCGTTTGTTTCTCTGATTTTCATTTAATTTTAAGCAGTTAAATAATAAAAAATTAAGTATCACTCTAATCCAGTGGTTAGCATAATGTTCATCGGCTTTCTAAACAGACAACTCAATATCGAGGTGTAAATGTCCTATGATTCTTCAGCTTTGTTCTGATTGGTTGGTTGTCTTAGGGTTTTAGGCGCATCAGCAACGCAGTATTGCGCTGTATATATTATGTCTGTAAATGGCGCGTATGCAGCAGTAGATTTGCTGGCTCAAAAAACCCGATTCTTCGGAAGGAAAATCCATGCTGCCCTTTCCTGAGACCGACTAACCTGGCCACATTATGAAAAGATTTCTTACCGATAAAAATGCCTCACTTTATTGACAGGATTCGAACTCAGGTCTTTCCCCCGGCGATTATACCAATTGTCCTACCCATTCGGGCCAGTTTTGTTCTCTAACAAACCAGCCTTTCAACGCACATATTAGCTCCAAATAATAAAATATGGCAGCGTACTATCTCATATTAAAATTATTTGAACAATTTAGGAAAACTGCTCTTGATTAAATATATATTAATAAAATAATACTAAGAAAGCCAAGTTCAATGTAGCGTAAAACTGTTAACGTCTAAGACATTTCAGTTCATTCTTCTGTGTTTTGGAACTCGTTTGAGTTATATAGATCAGGAGCACACTGTAACACAAATCTCACAGACGTAAGCTACAATTTAGCAGAACACAACCAGTAGTTTGTATTCATCAAGAAAAGGATGTCAGTAGAAGAATTTTATCACTGTTGACGTTGGGGTCATTGACGCAGCTGGAAACTGGCAAAGGAATCTTGGGATGAGGATATAAGAAACACGAAGCCGATGGTTAAATCAGAGACTTCCGGTCCCTGATGGACTCTTACCTAATCATCCATCATATTAATGGGAACGGATTAAGGCATCCCATCCAGCTCATCAGCAGAAATGGTCCACTTTGAACTTCCCTAACATATAGTAATTTTGTTGATGCTACAAGATTGCAGAAGAAGTGAAACAGCTGCATCTTTTATCGCAGGTGTTTACATGTGCTGATGGCTACTGTAGACTTCATTACACATCCCATCCTCGTACCTGTTTCCTTACCTTCCTCTCCGGGGGACCTTGACTGCACTTCATAATAATGAATCTTTTCCCAGATAACACAGCAGTCAAGGGCTTTTTTCCCTCAGGCTGTACAGATAAACATATACTTTGCTTTGCTGTCTCTCTTTATCTGTCTTCATTTCTTTCATTCGTTTTTCCTTTTCTTTCTTTCCCTTTTTTTAACCAATCAAAGCACGCCATGTACCCCCCCCCCCCTTCTCTCTCTCTACTGTATTGTACACATCTGCGCTTTTCCGCATTTGTTACTTATGCACTGAAAGAAGGTGCACTAAGAGCCTAAAATTCCTGTGCACATGTTTCTTAAACTGGTGCTTGTACCGTGTGCGATAACTAAAGAAGTAGTTTTTGAGAAGTTGGTTTGTTTGTGTTGTTTTTGAAAGTAGAGTGATCTGTTGATCGTGAGGAGTCAAGCAAAATAAAAAAAAAAATGTATGCGTTAGTATACCAAAGGGTCGTGAGTCTTTGATGATCGTGCAGATAAAATATGAAAGATATTAAATCTTAAACTTGTGTAATTAAAATAATTGACTTGCGTTACAATGTAAAAACACAAGTAGCGATACCACAATAATACAAAATTAAGTGAATCAAGAAACCACAAAGTCATGGGAACTGTATATTTAACTTGGTGGACATTAAAAGAAACAGCCCGCATGGTAGGAAAATGGAAGAAGATATCCAAAAGTTATGCAATAATTAGATAACAACGTGCAGTAACAGTAAGAATTTTTCTATCTATAATAGAGAGATATAAAATCGGCGGTTAAAGGTCATTTGTTGTTGAGTTTTAGGAGCATCAGCAACTTAGACCATATTGCTCCGTGTATACTGTCTGTAAATTGCGTGGGTTCGCTGGTTCATTTTCTGTTCGCTGGACGAAAAACCTGAGTTTCTGGGAGAAACCATGCTGTCCTTGCCTGAGACCGACTAACTAAGCCTCATTGTCAAAAGGCCCATGAAAATTCCTCTCTTATCGACAGGAATCAAACCCAGGTCTGTTCCACCCTGTGTGGGGAAGACGGCGATTCTACCAACTGTGCTACCCACGAGGGCTAAAGATCATTTTTGACTGCTCTCCTCTCTCTCATTCTGTATACCTTTCACTCATATAATTCGTGGTACCAATTGCTTACATAAGCAGTGCATTTCTTAGGCCAATGGTTTATAATGACAATGAGTGGAGTTCAATATGTGGACATGTGTATATGTAAGGACGGCACCTAGAACGTTTGTTCAATTCCGCCTCGTATCTCTATGAAGAACAGTATCACTACAAATGGGCCAGATGCGTGTGATGTAGGTTTGTGTGTATTACGTGTGTGTTCTGTTGTTGTGTCTGGCCGCTTGGCTACCCAGAAGCATCAGTCACCTGGACAGATGATTCTGGGTACTCATCCACACCACGGGAAGGTGGGCCAGTCCCAGTAAAAACGTACCATCTCGAAAGAGACTCTGACCCACCTGGTGTTGTCAGCAGGTGGGCCAGGAACCTCTGGGGACCCATTCCAGAGGGAAGAGAGGAGAGGGGAAAAAAATAAATAAATAAAAATTAAAATTAAAATTAAAAAATAAAATAAATAATAAATAAATAAAAAGAATAATAAATAAAAAATAAAAAAAGCTAGTAGTGCGTGCAGGTAATATATTATAATAAAGGTAATACATTGTAATATATTACAATAATAAAGTAATATATTTATATATGAAAAATAAAAATAAATAAAATAAAATAAAAATTGATAGTAGGCAAATTTAGCAACTAAAATAAAAAAATGATAATAATAATATTAATAATTAAAAAATAAAAAATATATATATAGAAAAAAAATATTTGAATTTAGCCTTCCCCTTCACAAGTGTGAAATCTAGGCTATAGAATTGTTTGTCTGGTTTTGGTTGGCATTGGCATACAAGGTCTTTCGCCGGGTAAAAATGCCAGATGCAAAGACCTGCAGGGAGGAAAGATTGTCTGGAGTCTGGATTAGTTGATCCACATTGTTTGGGGAGAAGTTCAGAATGTCTCTCCGAAGTTGATCTTGAGATCCTCGTACAAGTCACAGTCAAAAAGAAGGTGATACCAGTTTCCTTGCCTCCACTAAAGCATAAGTCGGTAGCGAGAAACCCCAGTTGGTGCAGTGAGCCGTGGCCGGTCACCAAGAAGGACGTTTCAAGGCTGAGAGAGAACAAGGATCTTGCAGTTTTGGTCATCGCAAGCTTTACCTCCGGGAGGAATCTTTTGGTTACTGTGCCTTGTGGCAACGTATTCCACCTGGTTTTCAAGATGTTGACCAGTTCATTGTAACATCTTGTTTTTTCACACTTATCATCTGCAGCGAGATTAAGCTCAATATCCAGAATACAGGTTGGTATTTTTTTGATTCTGAAGCAGAGCCCAGGAAGATTGTAAACAAATCAAGCGGGAGATAGTCCTGCATATACGGTGGGTGGCCAGAATCATTCCTCTTTGAATGGAGTTCAGTTTGTTTCTTATTTTTATAATAACTCACGGTGGAACCACACACCGGCGGCATAAGTTACAATGGGTAGAACACTGCTTTGTAGTATAGCGATAACGTTCTCTTAGACAAAACCCAATCACTTCGAGAGACTCTGATTATGGAGGCAGAAAAACCTTTAACTTTGGTGCTGAGATGTTAAAGGTGTGGAAAGAAGCAGAGTTTGTGGTCTATAGTGACCCCTAAGACCCTTGTTTGCGTAACTAAAGACAGTTGCACACCAGAGATCTTGATTTGCGGGGGTCTCCGCAGGTCAAGTTTGTTCTTGAAGATCATCATTTTGAATTTAGCTGGATTTATTGGAGCTTGTTTAACCTGGTCCAGATGGGGAGAGATTGGACAAAACACGCTGAGCATTAGCTGCCAGAGCAGAGCGTGAGTTTCCAGACATGATTATGGTGAGATCGTCCCCAAATGGCACAATTTTTGTGTTGTCAAAGGAGTTATCAAGCCAATTTTGGAGAACAATGTTCCAGACCAGGGGCCTCAGGACGGAGCCCTGTGGACAACCCCGGTAGATAGGCCTTGTGATCTGAATAAATTTTAATTTTACTACTACAGAGCGCTCTGAAAAGTAGCTCTGGAAGAGCTTGTACAAATTGGAAGGGCATCTGGCGGCATGGAGACGTTCAAGGGCACTTTCCCACCATACAGTGTCGAAGACTCCTTCGAAGTCGACAAAAATAGCTAATTCATATTTGGAGGTCGAGTTCTCCAGGTGCAGGACCAGATAATTCCTACCATCATAGATGGGATTCGAACCAGGTCCTTTCCATTCGGGTGGTGAGGGCGGCGTTTCGACCAACTATGCTACCCACCAGGGCACTCAGTTGGCGCAAGTTGTCATGCATTGATTGGATTAATCTGGGGATGAAAAGAACGGACCGAATCAAGGGAAACAAAGGACGATAGAAATATCCAGGGAAAAAGAGTGGCAGTAATTAGAACAAACAAAGGAGAAGAAGGAGGAGGAGGAAATAGAACCCTTGAGAAGAAGTAATGAAAGAAAAATTATTTTAGTCAGAAAGTGTTTGAATGCGATCAGGTTTGATTAAAAACCGAAAGTTATGTGAAATAAAGACTGACAGGATGAAACCAAGTTAAAAGACTTGCTTTAGAGATAGTAAGACTTCAAAGAGGGGTCTATGGCTTTTAACTCCCTGGCTTCCATCACAAAATCATGAAAACCGACCATAAAGTACACCAAGTTTACGAAGACATTATACTTATGTTTCGTGGCCTAGGCTTTGGTGCAAAATCTAACAAACAAAGGAAATAAATCAACGACTAACTTACTGCTACGGGTGTCATTAGAAAAAATTAAAGTGAGTCCTATTGCTGAGATAACTAAATATCGTTGTTACACCGATGTTGTTATTAGTATCTGCTTTGGCAAATCAAATGTAATGCGTCTGTAAGCCGCCTATTTTCTACTAATCGCGTGTCTGTTTTTCTGAAATAAAAGCTCGAGCTTTCCGGATAAAAAATAATTCAATTCTCACCCGAATGATTCGGCCGCGATGTGAAAAAAGTTCCTCCGTCATGGCACTCGAATCCAGAACTTTTAAAGATGGTTAGAAGGACAGTGAACAGGTTTACCAACAGTTATCGGTAAAGGAGGTGTTTCTTCCTAGCATTCTGTGTAAAGGAAATTTCGCTTATTAGTCCACTTGGATTTCAATTAAGTTACTTAAATAATAAACAACCCTTTTGCTCTTATAATAACTTTATAATAATTGAATAATGGCCGAAAGACTTGCTATTTTCTATTCTAACTTATTAACTGTAACCAAAAATAGGATTATACGAAAGAACAAGTAAAACAGTTCAAATTCTTTACGTGGTGTTCGAACATGCGCAACGCACCTTTCTTGTCCAGAAATCCTTGACTGCTGTCATCCATAAGATTAATTATCTTCCGTTCCAAACATGCTTCATGCTCTTTAGTAGATAAGAAACAAAATCTCCGTGCAGAAAAGGTAGGAGCAAGGTTTCAGAACTAATTTCTTACAGCCAATCATTTGCCTTCGTCATTTTCACCATTTCTTTCTTCGGCAAAACAAAAACGTCCCGGAGATGAGTGATATTGATATACGATTCCAGATTTCCGCTTTATCGTCTGTTGTAATATATGATCCAAGATTCACTATTTATCATCTACTGCAAATGAAAAAAAGTCTCATGGTGAAGAAGGAGTTCAGAAAACACAAACACAAATCAATAAATCTTTTAAATTTAAAAAGTAAAAGTTATACATCTTATGTCTATAATGCATTTCATAACTCCCAAGGAAAAAAAAAGAATGATTTCCTGATTTTTCCAAAATTTTCCTTAATTTGCAAAATCTATTACCTCCCTACACACTATACGATCAAAAGTATACTGGCGTACATACACACACAACATGCCATCAACTCTTTATCAATGACAACAACTTCTGGAGAAGATAAGATGCCTCAATTTCTTCTTAAGTATCTGAGCCCTTTTATCGTAAATGTCCTTCTTAACATATACCTTGACATCCTAAAAGAAAACTATTTTCCTGCTCAGTGGAGTGTGTACCGAGTGACACCAGTTCCAAATTCCGATGCACCAAATGTCATAAACCATTTTAGGCCAATTGCCAAAGCCTTGCACTACTCAAACTCATGGAGAAAGTTTTACTTCCAATCTTAACCATCCAAATGCTACCACAAAACCCTCTTCAGGTACGTTATGCACTGAAACGACGATCAACAATAGCGAATCTTTCTCTAACAAACTGAGTGCTAAATGTGTCCCAAGAAAATTCTGAGCTCGCAGTTATCTATCTGGATGTTCAAGCAGCTTCCTCCACCTCTGTGAGAAATACTATCTAATCAAAAGCAACGTATTTCTTTTCTTAAAATCTCTTCTGCCTAATAGAATCCTTTAATTTAAAGTCGCCAAGACCACATTCACTCGCAAAGTTACCACTGGAGTATCCACACAGTTGCATAATTTTCCAGCTTACTCTTCATAGCATTCCTCATCCCAATTCATCACCAACAGATCAGACATCCACCAAACAGGATAACCACTAACAAATCACTGAAGCCATCAATTACAATTCCTGCATCTCGCTCAATATTTGTTAAATGTTGATATGCAAATAAATCCTTCAAAATCTACAACAATGATCTTCTCACTGAAGCCCAGCCAACATCTTTTAGCGTCACTGGAAGATGTTGGCTGAAGCCCAGCCAACATCTTCCAGTGACGCTAAACGGTTCTTTAATCTCGAGGGTCTACTGCCAAGCAGATCTAGGAGTTATATTTGAACCAAAGTTGCCGCTTCAGAAGCACCTTGAAGCCCTTCATATCAAAATGTGTAGATTGAGATGGATAGCAAAGCAGTATCTACTTCACGTTCGAAACTCCGCAACTTTCATAAAATACGTTATAAGATGATTCATCCCACAGACCTGTATGCTTCAGAGATCTGGGCTGCAGCTTCAGCATCCACACTCCGCAGCATTCAGTCCGATGAATATTGGATGATCAGCTGGCTTGCATGCAAACATAACCTCACAAATGGCATCCATACTACCACTATTACAGTAGTCATCAAGTACACAACTATGAAATGAAAGGTTGAAGAAATAAGACTGATCACCATCATTAAACTGACTACAGGCTACGTCAACTCTACTGATTTCTGGGAGATTTGCTATTAGAGGATCCCACACCAAACCCTCAGAGCCCTTCCCCTCTCTCCGTAGCAACCGTAACAGGCTCCACCTACCTAGCTGACCGCTTCATTCCCACCAGCATGCTTCAGACTGTCCAGAACCTGGATGTAGATCTCCATCATTTTATATGTAACAAAAAGTACAGAAAATATGTCATTGCTAGCATAACATTGTAAGATAGAAGGAATACACCACTGTGATCAAACCAGAAGTCCAGTTGGAAAGTGTCATCACGGTTACCTTTTTATAAATTTCACTTTATCTTAACTTTATTCTTTGTGGTAATCTACTTCTTCTCTGTCATTTATGTAATATTTTGACAAATTACACCAGAAGCCTAGAAACTCTGGATCTCGATGCGACCCTCTAATTCTATTTCAGGCTCACTTCATAAGTCTCCTGTTTCGATGTAAAACCCCTGACTATTGGCTATGAAGGGTCGTATTATTGCAATGTAATAACGATTTTAATAACAATAGCAGAGTGACCATTGACTTCCCTAATGGACATACTTTCGATCAATTTCCAGAAATATTAGCCAGAATTTGCATCCAATCCTCATGCGCAGCAGTTACTATGGTCGGTTTGGTAGAGGGCCGTTTTGACTTCAACCCAATATGGCGCTCCAAACCATCCCAAAGGTATCCAATGGGATTGTGGTCCGGACTCAGCCAGAAGTCAAACTCTTCGACAATCTCATTATCTACAAGCCATCTCCATGACCTGGAGTGTTGTCATACTGATACCGACACCACCCATTTCCGCAGTATTGTCACAGTGTAGGTGTAGCTAACTGTCCATAAAGTTTAATTAGTTCATGGTTTCAGGTGTTGCCACCAGACCAAGTCTGAACCACAACCCATACGGGCAGCTAACGTATTGCTACTACACAGCCAGGGCCACGATTTTTTTTTTTTTTTTTTTTTTACATAACTTCTGGCACAATATTTGGAAGAGTGTCCTGATAATTTTTGAGATATAGTGCATATATTTAAGTATATTTTAGTTCCTTCTTTCTATGGTGTTAGAACATTCACGTATGGCATGTGGCCAATCAGTAAAGAAGAATCAAGCAATGCTTCAACGTTTTCTAATTCTTCCCTGGGAACACACACAGGTGGTGTTGTTCAGAGAGTGCGAACTACCAATGTCGCTTTAGAGCTAGCACTCATCTTCACGTGCAGTATTTTAGTCTCGAGACAGTCTGGAGCTGCATCGTCTGAAGTTGTTCCAAAGAAAATTAGTTGCGGTCGTTTTATTAGGACTGTAATTTGAAGTTCTGGGTCTTTGTTCTTCAATTTTGATTCTCTTCGCGTAAAATTCCGAAACTTTAAGTCTGCCTTGCGTGCTATATCTTTCTTAAATGAATCCAAAGGAAAATGCTGTTAACCAGAGAAGAGAATCTCTACGTTCCGTGCACCAAGAAGCCGCACGCACGCCATAAAACTAGTAGCGCCAAACCTACTTCCAGTTGGATTATTTCCAACGTTTTGTGGTGCCTATGTGAAAGCACTCTACACAAGTTCACGAAGTAATCACGCAGCGCATTCGTTGAAAATTCTATCACCACATTCAACCACCACGCATGTGCGTATATGATTATTCGATTTTCAAAATATCTCATTGTTTAAATGTATAACAAAAGCTAAATTATGTGAAAAAATGATTGATCTGTATAACGTGTATAAAACATAATCCTTGGAATGTAGCTACGCCATTATTCATGAGTTTGATAGTTAAATGCATTAGATCGTTTCATTCCCCGGAGAACTATATCTGACCTTTAAATTTCGCAAAGAATAATATTTGTTGAACGTTGAAAAAACTAGTACTGAATGCTGCAGTCTGGTAGAGTTATTCGCACGTTGAAGCGTTAAGAAACTAGATCTGAGTAGATATTTACAGCCACAAATTGAAAGCTTTACGAGTTTTGATTTGCATACCGTTTGCCCTGTCCGCTACTGAGATTTTCTTTTGCATTCTTTCTTTAAAAACCTCCACAGTTTACAATCGACATGGTACTACAAACAAAGACAGAAAATGGCTAATCAAAGCAATCTGCTTTCTTCTTTCCCACCGCAACCGCTCTCGGCGTTAAATGGAGAATGACTCATTAGCTCAGGTGGGAGAAGGGAAAGAATTGGAAGCATTAATTATAAGAACAACACGCCCCAAGAGGTATTTTATCTTCGCCCTCAGCATAGGATGCCTTCCTTCCTAGATTGTGCCACCGTCTCTGCTACCTGCACACCCTATTAACTTACGTAATTAAATCGTCATCCTCTAATTTGTGGCAGCCATAGCACCAACACTTAGGCCACAATCGTGACATCACGGTGCCGAGATAGAGCTGTGTGAGGATTAGTCGTGACACGAGAATTTTCTTTAACTTACTCCGTTGTTGTCCTTATGGTCGCATTTCCTCCTCTCAGAGATCTGGTAATTGGCAATATATATCTCCACGTGGCGTTGGTATGGTAATTTAACAGGAGGGTCTCTTCTATGTGCCTCGAAACGACTTCCTACCTCGCAAAGAGCTGAAATTACTTAGGTTGTCTCATAAGGCACGCGTGAGTCTCCAGCATCCTCCTTAACGGCGTATGTGGTTTATTGTTTAGACTCGACTTCTTTTAGTTTCGCGAAGATAGGGAAGAGAGAGGAAGGAATGAAGTTGTTTGCTTATGTAGTTAAAAATCAATATTTACTTCGTAGGTGAAAGATAATTGGGTCATCTAATGTCCAACAGCGATGATTTAGGTACCTGTCTACCTATTAAAATAGGAAGAGTGGTACCTAAAGAAGCGCCCACTATTTCTGACAGAAAAATATATACTGATACATAAAATACGATCAAATCTCAATGTAATTTCATCGGCAACGATGTCAAGGGTTTTTTTTACTTTTGGTCAACCATTGAGACTGCGCACGTGATTAAAGCCCACATCGAGAAATCAGATGCTTCTCCCCAGGTGTTATAAAGATACATTTTGGATAATGCATATTGTGGATTGTTATTTAAGTTATATATTCACATTATACACAACTTATGTCTTAATTAAATTTTTATTATTATTAGGTTTTTTTTTATTTAAATTACTAAGACGAGAAATTAAGAGTGCATATCTCTCATTTTTTGATATAGGAGACATTTGACACAGATCACAGTATCAGTATTAAAACTGCATAATGATCCAAGAAAGCAAACTTATTCTGCATTTGTACCCCCCCCCCCCCGCTCAATTTCTCTCATATTATTTCCATCGTCAAAAAGTGCCTGTCCAATTTTTTCGAACTTTCCAGCTCACTTAGTAAGTCAAGTCTCATGACCTTCCTTTAGATTTTACAGTTGTGCCATCTGATTCTTATCTCACTCACCAGTGAGAATATTCCTCCCCCATTCATTTTACTAACCCCCTTCCTCGGGGCCTAATACTCTTCAATCATGCCTAATGTGTCTAGTTGTTCAGCTCTGCAGACCGCACCTTCTGAGCCATTCCACTAAAGAACGCTCTTCATCAATCTTAGCCGGCCTTCTCTGAACCATCTCTAGAAGTTCTAGGTCTTTCTTCAAATGCGGCTTCCTACAATATTCCAAATGCGGTCTCACTATTGTTTTATGCAGAGAGATAATGAACTTATTTCTTCTTGGGAAATTCCGGTACATAACAGAGGGAACACTACGTGCTGTCTGAACAGCATCAAAATCGTTACAGTACATTTATTGAACTTCATGTATTTCTGCATCGTAATCTCCCAAGTATTTTTCCTCCTGAATATCCTTTAATTCCTCTCCACTTAATCTATTAACTATTTGGGTTTCTGTTCTCCAAGTTCGATTTAGGATACCATTAAACGGAAACTGCCATTTTCAGCTAATCCTTGCAGTCAGTTCAAAACCTTGGCCTAGGTCTGATCTTTAACCGCCTTTCCGCCCTTTAAATCACCAACAGATTTTGGCAGCTTCCCTTTAATCGCTTATCGATATCGTTTAGAAAGATAAGAAACAAGAGAGATGTGAGTTGATTTCTGAAGGATCCCACTTGCAACTCCAGTCCACTGTGAAGAATGGCGCCTCCGTAGCCAGGTGGGAAGGAGCAGCAGTGCGTAGCACACGCTTCTTGATTAGACCGGGGTTCGAGCCCGTCACCACCAAATACGGAGGATGCGGAAAGGTCAGGGAATGACCACCGCATATCCCGGAGCAATATGGCCTTAGTTGCTAATGCTCCTAAAAATCAAATAACCAACCACCAACTGTGAAGAATGCCCATTTATGATCACACTTTCACAAACTCCTAATCCGCTGATGGATCATTCTTGTTGTCCCAACCTGCTCTCATTTAAATAATAATCTTTCGTGAGGAACCGTATCCAGACTTGCGAAAAGCCACATATATAATATTTAAAGTCGTTTCAACTGCTTCATAACCTTGTCGCAATAATTAATAATGTATAAAGGTAAGATAGTCCTTGCAATCCAGATATAATGTTAAAATTGTTTAAACTGCTTCATAATCTTGTCATAGTAATTAAGCAGATTAGAAAAGCAAGGTATTCCTTTCACTAAACTACGCTGAGACCCATTTAGGAAACCATTCTTGTCCTGATGGTTCTGCACTGCGTGTTTGTCCATAGGTTCCGTAATTTTACCAAACAAAGAAATCAGACTTGGTTTGTCTATTTATCCATCATTTTTTTTTTATTGGGCAGACACTGGTACTTCTCCACTCCAAGGGAATAGCCCTAAATCTAATGATGATCTCATTAACATTACTAATGGTCGGATGCACAGTACAGTAAAGATTGCGATGCCGAGAGAGAGAGAGAGATCATATCCCAACTTGGAATCCTCGTAGTCGGCTGCACAGATAAAAAAAAACGTGCACACTATATTTCAACACGTACAGGACGCATCATCTCTGATAGGTAACAGTTCAGAGGTCACCCGAGTGTATGACAATAACAAAGTATGTACACTCAATGACAAACTCAAATTATTATCTAATTTCCAAGTTAGCCCCTCCTTTATGAATTATTAATCAGAAATTAATGACCTTCGGCATTAAATGGCTGAACCTAAAATTAAGACTATGTAAAAAAGTTCATTAACTTCTCTGTATAACGTGGATTATTCTCAAAGGTTAACTAGTTCAAAAACACAATGCCATAATTCTATAATGACCAGCGCAAAAGCCAAGTTTCTAGAAAGAAAAATCAGTATTCGTATATTTTCCAGATTTATTATATGACTAATAAAACTAGCAAATTGAAAATGGCGTGGGTATACAGTATTACATTCGAACCCCCTTACCTTACAGCTCTAATGATCTCTCCAAAGAATTTTCACACATTTTCGACAGCTCAGTGGAATAATATTTAAGTCTTTGTAATAAAAGTTTGTGACCTGCTATAAACTCCAGTCTTCGAAGGCTAACAGAGCGAAGTGAGAGCTATATGAAGCAGAATTTGCTACACGAAATGCACTGAACTTTTTTTTTTTACTTTCTTCAATGTTAGGGTATGCGTTGTCGTGCAGAAGAATCACTGTCATAGCTAGTTGCTAGTTACTCAAGCGTTTCCTGTATATTGCGACTTTTAACTTTTATACACTGCTCGACAAAATTAACAGAACATACAGAATAAAATTGGGTACATTTCTGGTCTCTGAGGAGTACTGTTTTAGCCTACAAACAGATTCTAGACATTATTTCATCTGGAGACAAATAGGAATGTGGTATCATCCCTCAAACATCAGAGAAAGGTATACTTACGGTGAGGGTGGGGTTCTCATGTGGTGCAGAATAATGATCAACGGCAGCACCCCTCTTCATGTTTTTGATAGGGGTACCGTGACTGCGCAGAGGTACCGAGAACTGATCCTCGAAACATATGTGCGACTTTTAGAGGTGCAGTTAGCCCAGATTTTCTTTTCAATCACAACAACTCCACTGCACATAGAGATCAAGTGGTGGAGGAATATCTTGAACCTGAAAATATCCAACGACTGCCAGGGGCCAGCCCTATCGCCAGACTTAAATTCGATCGAACATGTATGGGATGCCCTTGGGCGTCACTTAGCACGCCGACAGCCAACTCCTCGGTAACTTGGTGAGCTAAGTTCTGTGCTAGTGGAAGAATCGAATATGTTGTCACAGAATCTTCTAGACACGCTTACATCGAGCGCGGTTCACCACTGTCAGGCCTATTTAGCAGTTGGAGGGGATCATACGCGGTACTGATGTCATGTGACCATAGTTTCGAGCATCTTGTATCGACTTCTGTAATGAGACCTTTTTGTTGTTAATTCTTATCAAATCCTATAAATGTCCCTTATACCTGTCCGAAGTTTCTCGCTGTCTACGCATTTCATCGTTATTCTTTGATACATCACCATACTAAATTTTGTCTCGCTTCATCACAAGCTGCACGAGTTACGCCACGTTTTCTAAGTGTTCTGTCAATTTTGTCGAGCAGGATAGCTGGTTAGTGAGTCAAATAGTTATGTTAGGGAATTCTTAGGCTCCTCCTAGTACATCGTTTACTTTAGTCATGAGGAAAACCCCTATAGCTTCGAGTGAGATCAGCTAATTAGTCCTAATAGAGTCCTTTAAGTGCTCAGCTAATCTCCAATGGGATTTGAACCCAGACCTATCGAAACAAGTTAAAAATAGCGAAACCACTACGATGAACCTCATCAGTTTACTGCTGTACGGAGTTCAAAACGATCGATTAAAATGATACCCTCAGAGTTCCAAAAGATGGCAATCATCTCCTGGAACTGTGAGGATGCCATCAATTCACGCGTTTTGCTTAGTTTCAGAAACTATGAATATTCTTTCGTGTGTTTATTGTGGCGAACATAAAGAAGAAATCCTTTTTGTTCTTTATTTTCATCATATTAAATTAAAAATGTTTTCATTAGAGGGAAAATTTTTCACTTTTCCCTCTGATGAAAAGATCCTCTGATGATGTTTGTAATTTAGTACAAACACCATCTTTAGACGAGATATACCACTATGCTTCCATATCATTGATGACCGATTTGTTTCTACTGCAAGATGGTGTACCCCTGTCTCGTCTCAGCCCGTTGAAGAACAAAGCAATCATTTGCATTCCCTTTCAAATTGTCCAAATATGTATCCACTCACCGCTCTTCAGTTGTTCCATTTTTCTTGAAATGTCAAGTTCTTTTGCTATTAGCGTGGTGTCATCTATCGCATGTGATTACTGCATCAACAGCTTTAATATTTACATCATCAGTAGATGTTAGGGGACGGGCAGGGTATGTCGGTGAATGATGTTCGGAAAATGTGACGAAGTTCACCAGATTTGACATTTTTGGCACACATAAACCCAATAACCTTGTAAGAACAAAATTCTTACACTTATCCTAGAGAATGTTATGTTATAAATATTATAACATAACAAGGAAAAAATATGTATATATTAAATAATATTATTTACATGGGATGATTTTTCAAGCTTAGATTGCGATCGCTCTGTACCATACAGTCAAGTAGGGGAGGATTAACGTAACAACGGGGGGTAGCAGGACGGTACACAAGACAATGGGAGCTCTGGAACACTAGTGCAAAGGGAGCACCGTAAGGCCAGTTCATGGTCACATAACCAGAAAGTGAGCAACTCTTTGGAAGAAAAGAACAAGGGAACCGACTCCCCCTTGTGGAGAGGAAGATTTTAAGAACTAAGAGGGTGAAGGAAACCCTGGATGCGATATACACTATGTGGTAATGGCTAGCTGCTAGATGAAACAGACCGACTCCTTGAGCACTTATTAATTTCCAAGGAGCGGTAGAGAAGAAACAGAGTGGACTAATGGTGGTAAGTGAATCGGGAATGATCACAAGGAAATATCTAGAAATTTCTAGACGCCAGTAGTTCATCGAAGTTGCTGAAAAAAAACGTAAACAGGAAGTTACCCCAGGAGAGGGAAGGGCCAAGACAAACGGAAGAAGTGGGAGAGAGCGAATGAGAAAAATGAGATGATGAAGAACGAACGACGATTGGATAAAAATTAGAATGAGCGGCTGAAACAAAAAGGAGATGCAAGACAGGAAAGGGGGTTAAGTGAGGTTTTTTGTGGGAGAGTTGTGAGTTTTGGGAGTTTGGAAGTTTTGGAGAGTTCCCGTGGAGATGCCTGAGTGATGTGGGGCTGGAAAGAAATCCCGAGAAGTGCCGGGGGAATCGCCAGAAAGTAGCGGACAGAGAAATGAGTTGTGGGAGTTGCTGTTTAAGAGTTGTTGAAATAGGAAGGAGATAACCGATGATAGATGGAAACACATGCTGGAGCTGAGAAAAAAGGATCGAAAAGCCTCGGTATAGAAAGATAAGGAAGAGCTACATAGCCAGGCTTCTTGATAAAGCAGTAAGAAGAGTCCTGATAATTCTATTATGCTTCCCAGTTCCGTCGAACTGATCAGACGCCCAAAAAGCAGGCCGGAGCAACTTATTTAATAGCCGTATGGAAAGAAGAGCGAGTTCCTGAACGTAGGAGAATCCCTGTAGATGAGCAGCAGTTCCTTTGCCGATGAATAATTCCAGTTGGAGCCTGATGATGCCCTATGCTGTTGATGATGGTCGCCCATGAACTGAGAAAAGGTTGTGTAAAGGGTGATTCCCTAAGTTATTATGTAAGTACGAGATAATAATTTTAAGCTAGATTTGAGGGGAAGGACTTTAGAAAAATGTCTATTTAGTTGATAGTAGATTTGGTATTGTCTAGCATAAAAGGAAGGAAAGGGTTCATAAGATATAGATGTATGTACTTCATCTCAAGGATAAGTTAAAGCAAGGAAGATTTAGATACATGTACTCGGGACTGGTATGTTCTAAGTTAAGATGTAAAGGTGGTCTATGTACATGAAACGTTACAAGATATTAAGATTGAATTATTTTGGAAGGGGTAAATTAAAGAAAGATTATATCGTGGATTTATAAATCTAGGACAATATCCATAGAGGTGTTAAGTTCACTGCTGTAATTCCAGTTCGGAAGTTTAACTGTTAGAAAGTAAAGTAATGTTATGAGATGTAACCTAAACCAGAAGGAGAAAAGGCAGAAAGACACGAAGAGACATAATATATCAGTTGCGATTAATTTTACATCTTAACACACATATAATGCCAGTAATTAACATTATACCAATTGATGTTGTATGATACAATTCTTTAATGTATATACTGTGAAATAAACAAATTTGTATATGTTTATCATGTGTAGTAGTGAGTCATTCTGAATACTCAGCCAGTCCAGAGGAAACATACACGAACTCTTAACCCCCCAGAATCTATCCTCTAACAACCACCCCCCCCACAATTGGCGAGCAAAGTCAGGATATATCCTCACGACGGAAGGCTGGTGTTCAGAACGACAGAATAAAAAGTAATTCAGTTGCTGAAACTGAGGAAAAAATTCAGCTGGCGAGCCAGAAAAAAAGAATAGTAAGTATAATAGGTTGATTAATCTGAGGTAATGTGCATATAGTTGTGAATTGATTAAGATATATATAATTTTGGAATTAAAGAGGAATTAGATTGTTAGTTAAGTTAAACCCCCAAAGATAAGTCATGGCTACAAGGAGAGCGAACAGCAGTAGGGATAGAGAAATGGAAAATAATAATGGACGGGAGACATCAGTAGAAACTATTATTTCCAGTGTAGGGAACGATAATAGGGGGACACTCAAACTAAGTAAGTTTTTAAAAACATTTAGGGGCAAGCCATCAGAAAGCATTGACTATTTTCTACGGAGACTAAAACTGATTAAAGAAAAGGAAGGCCTGTCTGAACTGGAAATAGTCATGATGGCGGAATTCAAGCTGGAGGGCAGGGCCCAGACTAAATATTTAGAGGAGACCCAAGCGATGGAGGTGGAAACCCTAGATGAATTTGAAAAGATATTAAGAAAGCTATTTTCCCCGAAAAACTCTTTTCTAGAAGGAATAGATATATTAAATAACTACTCTCAAACAAGTCGGGAAACAGTAGAAGAGTATCATAAAAGATTTATAAATGTAAAATTAAATACAGAAGTATCGGAAAAAGAAAGTAGCGCTTTTGACAAAATCCTGATGGGGCAGTTTTTGACGGGGGTCAGGGATAAATACAAAAAAGAAATTTTGAGGAGAAAACCAAATTCATTAGCAGAGGCCCTGGAACTGGCCGTAGAAGAACAAAAATTAGATTTCCAAAGTAGGGGGGCAAATAGAAGGGACATAAATATAGTATCAACGGGAGAAGAGACAAAACCAAGCAGTACTAAAGAAAAAGGGGGCGAAAATAAGCTAGAGGGGCTAGAGAGACAGATAGCTGGGATGGAAGTTAAATTAAATAGATTATTAGGAGAATTGAACACAAAAAAGAACGCTCAAGATCAAAATAATAGAGAGTGGGGCGAAAACACTCAAACAGGGCAGATCACAAGAGGTGGATACAGCAGGGGGTGTAAAGGAGAAGTCAAAGAAGTTAGGCGAGAAAGATATGGAAAGAAATGCTATATATGCGGGGGAAGCAATCACTGGGCTAAGGACTGCTGGTACAGGGATAGATATCACGGGGACAGAAATGAACACTGCCAAGACAGGGGCACAAATCAAGGGCAGCATATAAGCATGAATGCTCTGCATCTTAGACGCTGGAAAAATAATTCCTGTGAAAAAGGGAGGAATAAATCAGGCAGCACAAGGACGATGCCACACACACACATAGAAGTAAGTTTATGAATAAAGAACCAATAGTTTTGGCCACTCGGGGACATAAATGGAATCATCAAGGTCAGGTGAAGTGTTATAGGTGTAGCAGATATGGGCATATAGCCAGATTCTGCCGGACTCTGATGGTGGATCAGGGAGTCAAGTATGGGAATACTGATCCCAGAAAGTCATGGAAGATCAAGACATGTCGAATTTATCCTTGGCGCTCAAGAAACCTCATATTTGGTCCAATAGAGTGCAAGGATAGGCCAGAAATGAGAGAGATGAATTATGGAAGTCCGGTAAGTGAGAGAAACGATAAGAGATCAAGCTCGGCAATTGAAAAGAAAGAAAAGAAGTGGAAAGAGACTGAAAAAATTGAGGTGAAAGGGCGAAAGAAGGGACCCAGACGGCGGAATAGAACCAAAACACTACACGTGGGAACATTAGAAGTAAAGGAGAAAGATAAAGAGAAACATGAAGATAGCGAACTGTTAAATAAAGTGGAAGAAAGTGGAGGTAAAAAGAATGACAACTTGGTAAATGAATCAACAGAGCAGAAAAGAATCGAATGGCCATGGAACCGCATAACTGAAACTTCCTATGGGGAAAGGGCCCTCAAGTTGAAAGAGACAAACAGGCTACAACAAATGTGTTTAGGAGCAGCATTTAATGAAAACATGGGATGGGAATAGTTTTAGTGAAGCCCAAAATACACACTTAAGTAGTGTACATGTATATTATAGTATTTAGGATAATCTAGAAGGGCAATTAAAGGAGTTGGCATGTACTTGCTTAGAGACAGATCAAAAGGGAATATAGAATTGTTGTTAATAAGTAGGCCATGGAAGAAGACGCACAAGCAGGAAACCTGTAGAAAATTTATAATGGGGATATAAATTTTAAAGGGAGGCGGAAGGAATGTAAGAACAAAATTCTTACACTTATCCTAGAGAATGTTATGTTATAAATATTATAACATAACAAGGAAAAAATATGTATATATTAAATAATATTATTTACATGGGATGATTTTTCAGCTTAGATTGCGATCGCTCTGTACCATACAGTCAAGTAGGGGAGGATTAACGTAACAACGGGGGGTAGCAGGATGGTACACAAGACAATGGGAGCTCTGGAACACTAGTACAAAGAGAGCACCGTAAGGCCAGTTCATGGTCGCATAACCAGAAAGTGAGCAACTCTTTGGAAGAAAAGAACAAGGGAACCGACTCCCCCTTGTGGAGAGGAAGATTTTAAGAACTAAGAGGGTGAAGGAAACCCTGGATGCGACATACACTATGTGGTAATGGCTAGCCGCTAGATGAAACAGACCGACTCCTTGAGCACTTATTAATTTCCAAGGAGCGGTAGAGAAGAAACAGAGTGGACTAATGGCGGTAAGTGAATCGGGAATGATCACAAGGAAATATCTAGAAATTTCTAGACGCCAGTAGTTCATCGAAGTTGCTGAAAAAAAACGTAAACAGGAAGTTACCCCAGGAGAGGGAAGGGCCAAGACAAACGGAAGAAGTGGGAAAGAGCGAATGAGGAAAATGAGATGATGAAGAACGAACGACGATTGGATAAAAATTAGAATGAGCGGCTGAAACAAAAAGGAGATGCAAGACAGGAAAGGGGCTTAAGTGAGGTTTTTTGTGGGAGAGTTGTGAGTTTTGGGAGTTTGGAAGTTTTGGAGAGTTCCCGTGGAGATGCCTGAGTGATGTGGGGCTGGAAAGAAATCCCGAGAAGTGCCGGGGGAATCGCCAGAAAGTAGCGGACAGAGAAATGAGTTGTGGGAGTTGCTGTTTAAGAGTTGTTGAAATAGGAAGGAGATAACCGATGATAGATGGAAACACATGCTGGAGCTGAGAAAAAAGGATCGAAAAGCCTCGGTATAGAAAGATAAGGAAGAGCTACATAGCCAGGCTTCTTGATAAAGCAGTAAGAAGAGTCCTGATAATTCTATTATGCTTCCCAGTTCCGTCGAACTGATCAGACGCCCAAAAAGCAGGCCGGAGCAACTTATTTAATAGCCGTATGGAAAGAAGAGCGAGTTCCTGAACGTAGGAGAATCCCTGTAGATGAGCAGCAGTTCCTTTGCCGATGAATAATTCCAGTTGGAGCCTGATGATGCCCTATGCTGTTGATGATGGTCGCCCATGAACTGAGAAAAGGTTGTGTAAAGGGTGATTCCCTAAGTTATTATGTAAGTACGAGATAATAATTTTAAGCTAGATTTGAGGGGAAGGACTTTAGAAAAATGTCTATTTAGTTGATAGTAGATTTGGTATTGTCTAGCATAAAAGGAAGGAAAGGGTTCATAAGATATAGATGTATGTACTTCATCTCAAGGATAAGTTAAAGCAAGGAAGATTTAGATACATGTACTCGAGACTGGTATGTTCTAAGTTAAGATGTAAAGGTGGTCTATGTACATGAAACGTTACAAGATATTAAGATTGAATTATTTTGGAAGGGATAAATTAAAGAAAGATTATAGCGTGGATTTATAAATCTAGGACAATATCCATAGAGGTGTTGAGTTCACTGCTGTAATTCCAGTTCGGAAGTTTAACTGTTAGAAAGTAAAGTAATGTTATGAGATGTAACCTAAACCAGAAGGAGAAAAGGCAGAAAGACACGAAGAGACATAATATATCAGTTGCGATTAATTTTACATCTTAACACACATATAATGCCAGTAATTAACATTATACCAATTGATGTTGTATGATACAATTTTTTAATGTATATACTGTGAAATAAACAAATTTGTATTTGTTTATCATGTGTAGTAGTGAGTCATTCTGAATACTCAGCCAGTCCAGAGGAAACATACACGAACTATTATTCCCCCAGAATCTGTGATCTTCTGTGCAGTATACGTCAGGTGTTAACGTGGGGGGGGGGGTAAATTAAGGGGGAAATTTAATTGAGAAATACAAAGTTAAAAGAGGTGGGTCTGCAAGGTTAATGTGATTTATTATTAAAGAAATAAATAATAATAATAATAAAAAAAAGTATTAACATCTTCCACAAACTAACTACCCACCCCCCCCACAACCTCTTCCCACGTACACGCAGTTAGTTGAGCGACCATTTTGAAATAGCTGCAAAACACGCCACCGGAACTTGATCGGTGCAGCTACCTAATAATATAATACACGTGCATAATATATAAATACGCCTATAGTAATTTCTGTAAAGGCAGAAATAAAATTTTCTCTGGTCACTTGCTAAACTCTGTTCGTGTTATTATACGATATCGTTCTGAATCCAAATTACGCATTAATATTAGAAGTATCTTCGTTGTAACGACTTTTAAATAAACCTTCAGAATTGTGTTAGGTGTTGATATTTTTGCCCAATACTGTATATAAGTTATACACACAGTGTCTCATTCTACGACCAATCATACTTCTTACTGTATGGTAAAATATATTAATATATTATTATCATTATATATTAATAATCACTCTAGACGGCCTCCGGGCTAGGGAGGTTAACTCTCACTCTCTCTCTCTCAAAAGAGAAAGATTCGATAATTCCCCCTTTTTTTGCCTTAGTTTCAGAACTATGAAAGAATGTTCTTGTGCGTGTGTTTATTGTGGCGAAAATAAAGAACAAAGCCTTCTCTGGTGATTACTGAAAAACATTATAAATGAATTCCATTGTTCTGTTTTTCATGGCCCATCATATTTGTATTAGGAGCGAGAGTAATAATCTCTGGTGTGTCTCGTCCTCCTTTAGGCAAGCACTTCACCGTAAACACCCCAGCTGGGGTTAATTATTTCTCTTCCTTCTAATCCCTAAGTTACCCTTTTTCAGTCTTCAACTTGAAGATTTTTTCTTGGCCTTTTTTTTGCGCTAGTGATTTACCTGCCCAAATTAATTACAAATTAAGCGAATTTTTTTTTTTAGTGGGAGTTTTTAAGCTCATTTCTCCCTAATTACTGACGTTGAGATATGACGCTACTTCTTTTTCAGATGGAAGTTCTTAAATTTCCAGAAAACTGCTTCTAAAAATGAAGGTAATTATTCGAAATAAAATGGAGGATATTTGAATTAATAATTGACACTGTTGAACAACAAAGCTAATTAAAAACATGAATTGTTACTTAATAACTTGCTAATTGCATTAAATTACATTGGTAGACAAGGGCAAATGCAATCCGTGTCATAATTAGGTCACAGTGAATGACAGACATCGGATTTCTCATTAAGTAATACAGGATGATTATAAAAGTCCTTTCCCACTTTTAAAGATTAATAAATCCGAAAAGGGTTTTTTCTTCATTGATTAGTATATAATGGGAGTTTTGTAAATAAAAAAAAATTACCTCCAGGGACGCTCTAAGAAATTTAATCCTTCCAAAATAGCTTTTGCGTTTCTTATAAAAAGGACTGAATGTAGAACCAGGGCATTCGAGTGTTCGCTCTTCCTGGTCTTATTCAAAATGGCTGAATAATAACACTTAAGAGTTATTAATTTTTAAAAGTGGGAAAGGACTTTATAATCGTTAGATTAAATAACCCAATGCTTCCCTTTTATGTTGGGAACAACAACCTGTTAAATGAGAATGCTGAGAAGAATTTTTCGGTTTCTCTGTGAGAATTTCAGATTGCCATCACTTGACGAATTACTCACTCCTATTCAAACTGTAAATTACGAAATTTTAAGAAAAAATACTAATGTACGAAGTCAAAGTGAAAAAAATAGACAATTCTCAACTCGCCACATAAAATAATCTTTAAACTAATTACGAAGGTTGAATGTAAGCAGAAAGAACTGGTACAATAGTGACATAACTTTCACTAATACTATTTATTAACGTTCAAATGTTCATAGACTAATTATCTCTTTGGAAATAATAAAACGTATAGCTATTCAATATATTTTTGACCTTTAAAAATGAATTTAAAATGATAATCTGAATTGGTCATTAAATTAAGACTTTTGTTCTAAACTTACTCAGATAAATCAGTTAAAAATATGAATACACAGAATGAACCAAGATTGGAAGAAGCTGGAAGTCAGATGCGGCAACTTAAAACAGAAGATGAACAAAAAAGTGGGAACTAATGGAAGTGAGCTGACATTGCAGGAAAGGGAAAAAAAAGCCTCTGTGATTAGAGTAAGTGAACTGCAGCTTGGTTGTCTTTTAAATGTAATATCCGCCTTTAAAAATTACTCCGACTTCTTCAGAAACACGCAGAAACCAAAACCCATGTTACAAGCCAGCGCCCCCTATCTTTGTATCAAATCCCTGGCGGCCTTGTCTGCCCGGACAAGGTTACGCATTCCGGTAAACAGGGAGTGTTTTTCGGAGAATGAGGAAGTATCCCTAGTGTGCGATGTCAGATTACGGGGATCGTACTTAGAGCTTTCCCCGAGTAATTTTATCTCTTCGAGCTGCCGAAGGTCATAGGCTATCCTTCCATAAATAACTTCCCAAAGCGCCAAAGTTGTGACAGTCAAAGTGGAACGGAGAAAGCGAAGGGAGGAGGAGGAAGAGGGCGTGAAACGGCAACTTGCGACTTCTAAAATTAGACTACAAAGAGTGAGTGTGACGGAGTTAGTATCTACGACAGTTAGGCGACAGGAGCTGGTGAGAGAGAGGACCATCGACCACCCGCCAAATTGGAATTCTTAGAGGTCCATATTTACGGAACTTTCGGAAAAATCTTACTTTTCGCGAAAACTATTTCTCCTGAAGGACAAAATTCCTTCAAACAAAGAAGGGAAGGAGAAATAAGACCAAACTTTCCTCCTACAGAGTAAAGATCAAAATTCACAGTTCACTCTTGCGTGTCCAGAAAACTTTCCGAAGAATTACTATGACAGACAATCCAAACTTTATCACTAACGGAAAAATCAGGCACAATGTAGAATCGTTCAAAATATAAAAAGAAATATAAAATAAAAATAAAATAAAATAAATTTTCTAGTAAAATTCAGCGTATTTCCTAATACTAAAATCCATCAATACTATAAAGCAGGTCTATAACAAGCGCGTGTGTGTGTTAAGTGGCAGAACAACTAACGCTAAGGAGTCAGTGTACTGTGCCTGTAAATTGCGTGTGTTCTTGGTTGATCCATATTACTCTCGCCTGAAATAATCCAAATTTTGAAAAAAAAAATCATAAAAATTCCTGGCATCATTGACGGAGTTCGAACCCAGCCCTTTTCCACCCGGAAGGACAATTATTTCCAATATCTTACCAAAGAGGG
This sequence comes from Mastigoproctus giganteus, assembly GCF_048544385.1. Classification (NCBI taxonomy): domain Eukaryota; kingdom Metazoa; phylum Arthropoda; class Arachnida; order Uropygi; family Thelyphonidae; genus Mastigoproctus; species Mastigoproctus giganteus. The sequence goes on along the minus strand of NC_143575.1, from coordinate 173,027,907 downwards.
CAATATAAAGCAGTAGTTTCCAAACTTTACACAGTCGAAGCTCTATGTAACGACTCCCCCAGGGGAATGAGAAAACAGTCGTTATATCGGAAGGGCGTTACATCGATTGTTCATAAAATAGCATTAGGTTATGATAAATTGGCCGGGACCAATTTATCATTAACCTCCTCAGCCTCCCCCTCAGCTTAGAATAGATTTCTTCACGCTCTTCCCTCTGTGATATTACCAGAATAAACATTTATTTACACTCGTGAATTTAACTTCTAGATAGACATTTTCTTTGGTTACCTTCAAGTATTTCATTTACTCATTTCTTCTAGGTATTTGTCCAATTCATATTGGCGCTAAGCTGGTTAAAAGGCATCCTACGAAATCGTAATATCACCATTAAATTACATAATCAATAATCAGCTTTTATAAAACTAAACGAGGAGTTCCTCAAGGATCTTCCTTAGTGTCATTATTACTTTCAATTTACCTAAATGACATAGCAACTGAAATAAAACATGAACAGCAGCATGAAATTAAAATTTTGACTTAGCAGATAACGTATAAATTTATAGCTCTGCCCAAGCTATAAAAACGAATTAAATATTAACCCATCTAAATTTAACAAAGTTTAATTTTAGTTTAACTACTTTTATAAATACAACACATTGAACTTTTAATATAAACCTGGTACTATTTTGATTCCTATGAATAATTTAATTTTTAATTTAGAACAAACCCTCTCTTACGTACAATAGTTACAACGTACACATTAATCGAATTTATAAGAAGGATAGGAGGCAACTTGGTTTAATTAAAAGATTTTGGAATTTTTAACACTCTTATTGGAATTTGATTTAGGAGGATTCCGTTTGGAATCTTCCTAAACTATTTGCGTATCATTTAAAATTATTCACGCTTAACACAGTTTTATTGCAATCAATACAATCATAGTATACTTAGCTGATTTTGATTTGTTTTGATAATTTTAATTTTCAATAATCAAAAGAGACATTTTATTTGGCTTTTTAATTCTCTGCACTATATTTTCTGAATATGTTTCGAATAAAAATTAATTAATTAATTAATTAAATTTTATTTTGTAAATACTAATGTCTAAGTGAGTAAAACTTTTTTAATTTATACATTAAAATTGATTCCATTTCTAACATTTTAAAAGATTGAGGGGAAAACTTTATAAAAGTACGGGGCACATTGAAGTTTTTTATCCACTGCTTTGAATTGGACGGGAGATTTTTAACCATCCCTGTGAGGCCAATAAAGGGTTATAGGATTTGACAAATTATTAAAAAGAACGGGCAAATACAGTGAGTAAATAAACAAAATACTGTAGATTTTACCCACTGTATTTGCCCATACTTTCTAATAATTTGTCCAATCCTTTCAACACACGGGATGTTAGACCACGCGGGAATAAATATAGCAGCACATGGACAACTGTAGAAAATCTTGCGCGGGCCTCAACTAAGCAGCCGCGTCCAGCCTCAGTGGAGTGAGAAACTCCCGCACTTTGGAAACCACTGCTCTATGGATTACTGTGAGCATCGATGATCCAGCTAAAGACACTGCGTTGCGTATCGGTAAAGAGGGAGGCTTACTGCATCATGGAAAACAAACAGTGATTCACGTTAAGATGCCGAACAAAGTGGACAAAGTAAATCGCTTTTTTATTTATTTTATTCACTCCATTTGAAGTATACAATCTTTGGGAACCATGTTCAGATCTTACTTTGTTTTTATCAAGACATTCAAGGAGCAGTTTTATAGATGTTGAACTGTGATATAATTAAAACTACCTTGGTATGAATGATGTGTGTGCATTACCCATGCATAATCAATGTCCTTTATATGGCAGATGATCACACAATGATGACCTTAGTCAAAAAAAAACATAAAAATGACTGTAAAATGTCCTATTTCCTTTTAGAGGATCTTATGGAATTGGTAAAAAGGGGCCAATCTTCACTTTCATGAAATTCTAGATTCTGAAATATGTCCGCTGAGCAAGGATAGAAGTAACACGAATACCTGATTGGGTCATACGTATAATTAATAACCCTATGAATTTTAGAATTCCAACCTACTATAGTCATTGAAAATTTAATGCTCTACGTACTCTTTTTTTATGAAAATCCAAACACGAACGGTAATAGAACCGGTAGTAAGATCAAATCTTACTACAACCTTAACTAGGTTGTAGTAAGTTGTATTGTAAATTGCGGGTAACCCTACATCTCACTTACTACCGGTACTCAATGAAACTTTGTAAGTTTTTCTATAAGATGAGACATTCCAATATTGTTCTGTGACTCGCAATTAAAATTTTATTTATGACCAAAGTTGTAAAGCTAATTCTCATACACTCTTTATAGTTTGAATTCCTATAGTCAAGTAGGTTAGTTTATTTTTATATTTATATAAGTATCCTTCTAAAGCTACAGCTTAATATTCAGATAGCCTTTGCTATCGGTATTTTGGCTGGAACTTCGTAACTTTCGTTCGGTAGCTTACATTTAACTTCTTTAGCAGTTTAAAGTTTTGTCAACAGTTTAATTTCTGCAATATTTTGTTAAAATAAAATATGTAATATATTGTAAATTTAAATTTCTTAAATTTTCTGAAGTTCAATGGTTGCTACAAGATCCATTTAAAATACAAAGTCCAAGGACATCAGGATTCAAACGGAAATGCTTGGGGAATTTCTGGTGTGAGTCGCGACTTTGTCGTTGCATAGTCTGTGGAATGTATTCTAAGGCTGGTCTAGTAGAACCCTAGCTCAACTGAAGGTTCCTTTCTTTGCAACCGATGTTAGGAGTGTACCGGATCTAAAATTAGAACTTGGTGCCGAATTTGAGTCACTGAAGAAACGCGTGCTTGCCCTAGAAAAAATGTAACTGGGAGCTAGTCAGGGTCATCAAGTATCTGGTGACCTTCCAAATGGTGCACCCCCGAATCGGGTCCCAGAAAAGAAGTCAAGTGCAGGCTGCTTTGGTCGAAGATGATCTAGTTTTATTGAGAGACTCTATTGTCAGGGAAAGGGTAACATTTTTTTTAAATAAAGATAGGAGGTCCAGAACCAGAGTATGTTTGCCAGGAGCAAAGATTGATGATGTTACCAACAGAGGGTCAGATTTTAAGGGAGGTAAAGAGAACATCATTATTCATGTGGGGATTAACGATAAGAAAAGTACACGACCTGACCATCTGTTGGATAAATACAGGATATGCTGGAAAAATGCAGCGAGTTAGGTCAGAATGTGTACCTGTCTGCAATTCTGTTCAGACACAATAGGAGGGATTATATGCTGAAATCCTTGTGGATTAACTCAAGACTTGAGGAATCTGCACAACTCTAAGGGAGAATTTTCTATCAGCGTGGCCGCCCGCATTTTTAGTTAGAAGGAATCTATTTCGAAGAGATGATATTCATTTGAACAAAGGTGGTGAAGGATGACTTTTCCCAGTATCATTGAGGATACCCCAAGGGTTCAGGGAAACTGCTAGTTAGGGGGGAGAAGGGTAATTTATATCAGCGTTTATCTGATATTATGGGTATAAGTAATGCTTGCACTCACCTCAATAATTCTTGTTTGTTGCCACAACAGCCGATGTCGGCAAGGTGTTCTTAGGGTAGCAACCTTTCAAATGAGCGGAAGAGAAATATAGGGAAACAAACCTAAATAACTTCAAGGGATGTGTCAGGGTAGTAAACTATATAGGAATACTTAGTCTTAACTGTGTCTACAGTAATGTAAAAAATGTCAATACAATGGCTGAATTTGAACTCCTGGTTAGGACAACTAATGCTGACATAATAGGGGCTAACAGAAACATGGTGTCACTTGGAAATTGGGAAAGACGAGTTGCACTACGTATTTATGTATATAGTGTATTTAGGAAAGATAGGAGGGATGGAGGAGTCATGCTTCTTATCAAAACCAGCCTGGGCACGAAAAGAGCTTTTGCTGAGTCTGAAGTTACGTCTGCCAGCATACAATCTGTGTGGTGCGAGTTAGTTGAAAACAAAGGAACAATGGGAATGGGGGGTAATCTACAGACTAGAAGATTGTGAAGAGTATGACGAGAGTCTTTATATGCAGATGGCATGGGCAAGCAAGAGTGAATTTCTTATTATGGGTGACTTTAATATGCCCCAGATTGACTAGAATAAATGGTAGGAAATTCACAATGGGGAAATTTTTTAAAAGTAAACTAGGTGATTATTATTTGTACCAGCATGCTAGAGAAAGTACTAGGTGTGAGAATATTCTTGACCTCATATTTACTAATGAATCAGATGATATCACAGGGGTTTAAGGTACAGCAAAAGACCTGGGAGTAATTGTACAGTGAGATATGAAGTTTTCTGAGCAGTGCAGACAGGCAGCCAGAGCAGGTCAAAATTCCTGTATATCATTGTCAATGATATACATTGTCAATGATATACATTGTCAATGATATACAGGAATTTTTCAAGTAAGGTAAAGGCCTAGAAGATTGTGAAGAGTATGACAAGAGTCAAACTCTTCACAATCCCTTTGTATAACTCTTCATTATCCCTTTGTATAAGGCAATGGTCAAGCCACGCCTTGAGTACTGACTAGGTTTGGAGGCCTCATTTTAGGAAATATGTAGAGTTAAGTGAGGGGAATGAAGGGGTCCTCTTACCAAGAAAGGGTTAAGTTCTGTAAATTGCAGCGTCTGGAGACTAGACATCTGCGAGCTGATCTGATCAAGGTGTATAAGGCCTTGAATGAGTAATCCTGATGGGATTCTTCCTCTTACGAACCTGAGGGGGGGGACCATAAATTAGAATAGATGTGGAGAAATTTGCCTTTAGCCAGGAAGTGGTTAATTGTTGGAACAAACATCCATCTGTCGTTGAGGGAGTTGATAGCTTAAATAAATTAAAGGAGGAACTGGACAAATTTTTAGAGGGAATGGATGTGTGGGTTTTTATTTTATTTTTTTTTATTTTTTTGTGGCTGATGCTACATACGCTTGCTTTCTTGCATCATATTCCTCTACTACTACTATTACTACTACTACATGAACCATTATGAGGAAGTGATCATGTAATCGTCAGTTGGAAGATGAAGAAAGATGCAATAGTTAAAAGTAACTTCAGAAAAGGCGACTTTGAAAGTTTTTTGTAGTAGTAGTAGGGTTTTAGGAACATCGGCGACTAAGGTATATACTGTCTGTAAATTGCCTGTATTTCTGTAGTGGATTGCATTTTGCTGAACGAAAAATGCAAGTTTCTGGGAGAAAACACCATGCTACCCTCGCCTGAGACCGATTAACTCAGCCTTGTTGTGAAAAAAGGCTCATAAAAATCTTTTCCACCCGGTGTGGGGAGGACGGTGATTCTATCAAATGTGTTACCAACGAGGGCTTTGACAGGTTAAGGCGCTATATGGCATCTTTTTTTTTTTTTTTTTTTTTTTTTGTATCTTTAAGTATTTAAGTGTGTTTTTTTGCGGACCAGGGTTCCCCCATTAGCTGCTTTTATAATTCTTGTGGTAAAGCTTGCGCCAAATCCGGTCATGTGAATGTAGGGTTGTGTGTAAATTTTGTGTTGTGTTCTGTTCTGTTGTTATGTTGTGTGACCGGCGCCTGGCATCTTACCAAAATCCCATTCTGGTTTCAGGATCAGCAAACAAAGGAAGCTCATCAGGGACATTTCCGTTTTCTTTGAGTAAAGAATCTATACATCATGGACCAAATTTCACTCCATTAATAGGGCAAGATTCAGTATTAACAAATCCTTCTATCTTAGTTATATATATGTAGATTTCTTTAGTTCTTCAATAGAAGCACTAAGCAACCCCATGGGCTCACATCTGGTGAGTATGGGCTTGGCACACCCAGGGTCCTGAGCTGGATGTCATCATTCTTCTCTTTCTTGGTGATTTCCTTCTACTACTTTTGACTCTCTCTCTCTCTCTCTCTCTCTCTCTCTCTCTCTCTCTCTCTCTCTCTCTTAGGGTAACTCGGGATTTTTTTTTTTTTTTTTTTTTTTTTGGCTGGTGCAGCATAAGCGTCAGGCTTCCTTGCACCATATAGCTAATAATAATAATAATAATCTCTATTTCAATATTGGTTAAATTTTTCAATCTTCTTGTTTCCATATCACGTGGTATTTAGTTTTCATTTTATTGATATCTGTTTTTTCGCCCTTTTCCACGTAACTCTTCCACACATTTTCGCATTCTTTCAATTACTGTTGTTTCCTTCTATTTCATATTAATTTTCATCCTTCTATCTTTCTCTTCATCTCTTTTAGAGTTTGTTCTTTAAAAAACAATTCACTGTTCACGATTATCCATTTATTACACAACTGAACGATGTATCCCGACGCAACTACCTTGAACAGGAGAACCAGTCACCATCCCCCAACCTCCACCTCTGCACCAAAACCAAGTCTGCAACATCACCACCCACAGCTGACTGGACTCATTTCCGGACAACTTCCAACGATCTCAGCAGTCCTCCTTTCATACCACTGCTCTGCCAAGCCCCACAGTTAAAGCACCACCCTGCCATGATAAGAGTATCCTGAGTCCCCTATGTGATGGTCCACATAAAATACCGGTCCATATTTCGTTAGGAAGTCGTACCGTTCGCTCGCGAACATGCCAACTCAAGACACCTCCAATCAGGACGGAAGTTCGTCGAACACCTGTCATCAGGGTGTACTTCCAAAATAACAGGTCCATTAGGAACAAACTAGATTCAGTAGAACAGATCTTCCTCTCCCAGGTCGCTGACGTGGTCTGCCTCGCAGAAACGTGGCTTCAACCTAATCAGACACACTCCTCTGCTCAGCTATTGCTGGTTACCACATGCTGTCCGCCTCCAGGGAGCAATCTAGAGGCGGTGGAGTAGCCATACTGTATAACACCTCCCTATTCTCACAGGAGAATTCGACCTCAATTACAACTCAAGCTTTCGAAGCGATTATAGTCTCGCTACGCTTCCACTCCAGCCACATTGATATCGCATATGTGTATGTTCCCCTAGGGCCTACAATTGAAATTATTGAAGATCTAGGGAACTGGCTCTTAAACCATCTTCGTCCATCTGCACAACACCTTGTTTGCGGTGATTTTAACCTACCTCCAAACCGCCATCACCTCTTTATCAGGCTCTGTGAGTTCTTCAAGTCCATTAACATGACACGGGTCAATGAGAATCCCACCAGGGGAGTGAACCTACTGAATCTCGCTTTTGCTTCAACACCATGCACAGCTGAGGATGATTTCATCGCATTCTTCCTGTCCGATCACATAGTTTTGATATGGTCATTGGAAGTGCCAAACGTCAACATCCCTGACAACAAAATAATCAAATACGTTTCAGCACCTAAATACCTTAATCCTCAACTCTGTGTAGAAATAGCATCTTGCATTCCTTGGGATGTCTTCATTGACTGCGACCTCAGCCTCGCAGTGACACTCTTATCTAACTGGATTAAATCCGTCACCGACTATGCTGCCACAAAACGACTAACGGTAACTCCCCGTTCCAGATCGTGGTGGACTACTGACCTCAACAACAGCTTCAAAATGAAACAAGTCCTACATAAGAAATGGAAGTTTACGAATGGCAGCAAGACACAATCGCCTTTTCCCGCGCCAGGGCCCACTTTAATCGAAAGAAAGCTGCTGCAATCCAAGTAAATCTTAACCGCACTCTAAGGAAAGGAAAGCCATTCTATGCTGCCCCACATGGTGGATTCAATCATATGCTTGATCCTCAAGAATGGCTCAAATACATCGCCAGGTTTTCAAATACAACCACAGTCCCATCTACAGTTGTCCAGCCTGACTATGAAAACCCTTCAGATGTCCTAGGAACTATCCAGATCACGAAACAGGAGCTCATACGTGCCACCAATTCCTTTCCCGCAACAGCCACTGTTGGGGAAGATGGAATTCCGCAATTTATGATCAAATGTTGAGCACATTCATCATAGACCCCTCTTCTCTCGATCTACAACAGATGCCTCGCTGAGCATTATTTCCCACCCCAATGGAATAAGTACAGAGTGTACCCCATCCCTGAAACCAATTTGCCACAAATGTCAGCCAGTTCAGACCCATATCAGTTGCCTCTTGTCCGTTAAAAACTCTTGAAAAGGCTTTGCTACCCACAATTACTCACTAAATCCTCCAGACGAAACCACCTGAAATCCACTATGTGATCGCAGGAAAATCGTCAATCACTAACTTGGCAGCCACCACTGAACGCATATTCTCAGCATGAGAACAAAGAGCTGAGCTAGCAACCACATATCTCGACATAAGCGCAGCCTTTGATGCCGTGTCGATCCCGGCCTTGCTCCTCCTACTTAAGGAAAATTTTCACGTTCGAGGTGATATGCTGTGCTTTTTAGAATCTCTTCTCTCTCACAGAATACTTATTCTCCATCGGCAACAACACACCCTGTCCTGCGACATTACTACTGGAGTGTCACAGGGGGTGTCCTATCTGGTGTCCTGTTCACGGCTATCATCATGCCCATTATTACCTCAATGAATGGTCTCCTATGCTATGCTGATAGTCTCAAACTGTGACTCAAATTAACCCTGGCGACAACCCCGTTCAGCTCAGCAACAGGATCAATTCCCAACTTAAGAATATAGAATCGTACCTGGCAAACTTTAATCTAAAAATCAACCCACTGAAGTCTGCTCAGGTTGTATTCTTCCTTAAATCCATGCCAATAGTGCTCAACGTTTCACTCGCAGCGGTACGAATACCAAACGTACCCTCGCACACAGACCTTGGCGTTCTGTTTGACCAAAAGATGTCCTTTGTCAACCAGATCGACAAAATCAGTACCAAATTATTTTCTCGTCTACGGTGGATCTCAAAGCAGCAGCTGCTACACGTCCGACATCCTCTCACTGTTAAAAGATTCATCACCTCCACCGTCTACCCAGCCATTCTGTATGGTGCAGAAATATGGGCCTCTGCTGCACCTTCAAACCTCAAGCGGGTGTACACCGCTGAATACTGGTTACTGAAATGGGCCAATAACAAGCTTCGGCTACCTCCCGCTACCACAACCACCATGATGGCACAAGTACTCGACATCCCGAGGATGAAGTTCCTGATCGTGGAAAAAAAGGCTGGTGTTCACAGTCAAACTCATCACAGGCCAGATATCATCTCCAAATATGTGGAACGCTTGCTCTTGGAGGATTCCACAGCCAAGCCTAAGGTCGGTACCAGCACTTGTGGCTCACCACAACAGGCTTGTATTCACTGAGAAATTTCTTCCCAAGCAGATGCTCGCTGCCTTTAACCGTGTGGACGCCGACATCGACAGCATAATAAGTAATAAGGACAGACACAACTTTATCAAAGCCCTTGAACCCTGATATATTGCCAAGTTGTATTTGTTTTCTGTATTTGTGTCTAGCTCTGTGTTTTTATGCTGTATTTGTATTTACTTTGCATTTGTGATCGGTATTTTGTAGCCTTTTGTATGTGTTCGCTGTATTTTTACCCTTTTGTATTTGTACGCCGTACTTATCTTTTCTCTAACTGCTATATATGAACTCCTGGCGCTCGTCGCCGTGATGGAATATTGTGCTGTAACTCTACTTCACAATAAAGATTTATTTATTTATATACACTATGTACAGTACAATCAATAGCAAGTCCAAGTTGGCTTCAATAGTTCACCAGACAATACAAGTCCAAAAGGAAAATCCACAGGAGTAGCTTTCCAAGGATCAAACCGAAGAATCTTCAGAGGCAGAAGAAATCCGAAAGTAGCTCTAAAATATAACAAAACGTTGTTGCCATCCAACAGAAATACTCACTGTGAGAAGTCGGAGTTAGAAGTAACTTTTCAGTACACCAACCATGAGGTACAAAGAGTCACAAGAAGAACAGTCTATCTTGGATTAACTGATCGAAGTTCATCTCTTCTTTCGAAGACACGTGTAGCAAATGTATTGAGAGCATTAAATGCAACCTGAGATTGAACAAGTAAGAATTTATTTTCACTACTGAAGAGTTGCCTATAGTCCAAATAGCAGTGAAATTCAAAGTAAGATATGATCCACGTCCTCTTCAGCCCCACACAGACAAAGCACAGTAGGAGATAGTCCCAATTTAAACAGGTTACTATTAATGCTGCCATTTCCCGAAAGCAGGAATGTGCCACCCAATACTGAAGAGAACCATAAAAATTCTTTCTTCTTGAACTCTCTAACTAAATGTAAAAATTCTCTGGTTACACTACCAAAATCTGAGATATTCCACTCTCTTTTTCACTTTTCAGTGTAGATGGAATGCAGTCTATTCCCTTCAGCAGCCAAAGAAACGATCAAATCAAGCTGCACATCTTCCAAAGAAATAGGGTGTACTTTTTTCACATGATAATTCATGTATCTGTATTGGATCTCATAATGTTCTTGTAGTTTACAACTATGTGGCATCTATGAGTTGGGCGGATTGCGAAGGGAGGGCGAATGCATCCGAATTATGGAACACTTTTAAAGCAAAAAATTAGAGAACCCATGAAGGCATACATACCATTAATAAAATATCGTAGGATGACAAAATGGATGACTGGTGAACAAAATTCTGATGAGTTGAACACAAAAAAAATGTGGATATACACTGAGTGATATACAAGAAGTGGATGATTTGAACTCACGTAAAACTTCAGATAATAAGCATAGAAAACAAAGTTAGAGTTACATGCTAGGAAAGGTTCCAAAAATGCTGTGAAGAGGACAGTTGAAAGCACACTCCCCTGCGGGACGCCTCGTGTGACGTCGAATGTTACTTGGATGTCGTTGATGGAAACAAACAGATGTCTGGGAAGTAGAATTGACTTCAAGATTAGCAAGGTATCTGCCAGACCGAAGTAGTGCTTAAGTATGGTAAAGGGAACTGGAAGGTATATTCTATCATAGGCCGATTTAATGTCCAGGAAGATGATGTCAATCTGGGATTTGCTGTTGGGGTCTTGTTGGGTATCTAGTAGATTGGTAGTTGCTGGTCTTTTGTGCAAAACGGTATTAAGGTACTTGGGCCTGTGACCAAAGCAGTGCTGGGCAACTGCTGGCTGAATCACTTTTTCAAAGATTTTAAGTAAAAAGCAACTGATGGAGATTGGTCGCAGATCTTTCGGAGATTTAGGTTTCCTAATCTCCGGAATGGGGTTGACATGATAGGATCTCCAAATTGATGGAACGATTCCAGATTGTAGGATTCGTCTGAAAATATAAAGTATAAGGTCAACTGTATGTGTGCTGCATATTTTTACTATGAATAGTGGGAAACCGTCTGGTCCTACAGTAGATTTGTTGGGTAATTTGTTAATGACATCAATCAGGGTCTCTCTAGATATTTCTATGTCATTCATCCGCGCCCTAGGTAACCAGTCCTCCTATGAGAGAGAGGAATCTGGATCGGGAAAATCTGCCTGCAGGAAGTGCATTGTGCCCATTAATGCACAAGCTTTTGATCAATGACATGATAATTTGGATGATGTGAAAGAATCCTTCTACCCCTCTTCAAACGATTAAGAATAAGTTGGTTTAGAACTTACCTTTTCTTTTTCAGGAAGTAAGCTCTTTCTTTCTTAAAGATGGTGAGGTCTGAGGAAAGTTATGATTTCTGCTATTTCGGATAGGCCTTCTACTTCATGATGAAGGCCAGCTTGGTTTCCTTATTAAAACACGATTCGACCTGCTAAAAATTCTGAATTTCTTGGTTGCACCATGGAGTGCAATTAACTTCAATTGTTCGGACAAGACCGTGATAGTATCCTCTATGGATTCAGAATATAGGCGTCCCCAGTCAAATCCGTTCGGGCACTGTAAAACAATGTCCAGTTTCAGATATTTAGTAGAGAAGGCAACCCTGCGTCATACTCATTCGGTAACTCAGGGAAATTGCCATACGTGGATAATTGACATGCAATTGGCAGGTGATTTGACTGGAATTGGAAATTGCTAGGCAAGAGCTTGATGCCTGATAGGCTATGGAATATTAGGTCAAGTGCTTGACCTCCTCTAGTTGCCGGCGCCAAAATCAGTGTAAGATCAAAGTTCTGAAGAGTGACAGATGCCACTACAAAAGAACAATGCCCATGGAAGTATCTACAAAAAAGGTATGCAAAGGAAACTGAAAGCCTATGAGATAGAGAGTGCATAGTTTTTAGGGTAAGGCGCCACCTGTAGTCTCCGACAACTGCGCAGACAGAGTGCACACTCTGTAAGAAACTGGTCATAAATTAATCTGACTGCCATCTTTTGAACGGAGATAAGAAGACTGAAAGAGGTTTTGGGTGGCGCCACCCCCAGATAACGGAATAATATTTCATGGTAGGGTGGATTTTAGATTTGTACAGAACGAATAGCTGTTTAGAAGAAAAGTAACATCAAGAAAAAAAAAATAAAAACCCAATTTTTTATATATTTTTATTTGTATTTACTCCCACCCAGCCTAGATTTAAGATAAATTTGCACAGTGCTTCAAATTTCTTTAAATTAAAGAACCGAGAATGACATTCTCTTGAGTTGTCCACAAGATATAAATTCTATACCATCATAGGAACGTGAGTGAAAGAAGATCTCAGAATGGATAATGCATGACACAAACAGGCGAAAGATAAAACCAGGTGCTCTTTAGTTTCACCAATAGTAAACAGAATCGAGGTTTACAAACTCAAACACAGAAGAACGGCAAAGAGAAAGTTTAGCCTTATAAAAGAAAGTGCTCGTTTATAAAGAAAGTGTAGTTTCAGGGCAGAGTACTGGATGCGGGCGTGTCACTAATTCTTCTGAAATCGACGCAGATAAGGCAACTTCGTAAAACTCAACATTAAAAATTAAACCTCTCGTAAGGACTCACCATTTTCGTGTATTTTGTACTTTTTTTTATTGTGATGTTTTAAGTGAAATTAATTTTTCTCCATTTATTGGAACGCTATCGGAAATAACGGGAAGAGGCATCTCTGGCAGTGCATTACCACTTCTCTTGCATGATTTCTCCAGACTCAAGATACCTTTACAAGTTTCTACTCGGGTCTCTCTCTCTCTCTCTACCACTTTAATTTAAAGACACACCTACGATTCTCTCGATTTTAAAGCTGCAGCTTTAAATGACGGTCCTTGTCTTTAAATGACGACCAAGGACGGTCCTTTCATCATGCTTGCTCTTGTATCCAAGGTGGTGCATTATAGCCTCAGTTGCTGATGCGCCAATAAAATACAAACAAACGTATCCAAGGTTCGTACCATCCATTCTTTTATTCCTAACATGTGCAAAAGAACGTCTTGGAAATCTGCTTCATTTTGTTATCAATCGTTTTCCAGTCAAGCATATAGTAACTCTGCCTTCTCAATTTCACTTGGGTGCAACAGACATTTGCTGTAAGAGGTTAACGACCCCTTTCCTCTTGTCTCAACTCATTTTTCGGAAATGCTAGGACGTTACATTTCCCACGTACAGTGTCTTTTTGCGTTTCTGAAAACCCCTTGCAGAACATATTAACCCGCGAAAAACTCCTCTGTCCCTACAAGGAAACAATCCCTTTAAATCAACAGCCTGTTTTATCTTTCCAGCATTCCTTCTACAACTACTGTAAGTATAACGTTCCACTATACATTTTTTTCCCACTCCTTTCTTAATGTTTTATGTTTTTTTTTTATATGACTTCTGTTTATTATTACTAGTTTTGTTCTCTTCCTGTTTCGGAAAACTGGATTTTTTTTCACCGTCTAGCACACCCTAAACGACTTTCCGAACGATCATCCACAAGTGGGCAAGCCTCTTCAACGAATTCGCTATCAATCAAAGTTCCATACCGGGGATCTAAAAAGATGTTTCCAATTGTGTTTCTAATTACGTGCAAAGCCATTAAAATAAACTAGTATCATTTTAGCCAACCGGAAACTTAACTGTGAAATATTTTCAGGAAATAAACTATAAAAAATATAAATATTTATTCTTACTGATAGTTCTTTATACTGACTTAAGTATCCGTATATATACGTATGAATCGTTTCGTATACTGATTTTATTAACAGAGGCAAAATATTACAGAATAATTATTATCACGGGATCTTTTAAAAGATAAATTAATCAATATAAATAAGGAATGAAAGGAAAATAAATTAAAGAATGTGTTTGCTGCTGGAAAATAATAAACTTGTTTTCAGTTGAATTTCCAATAAATTATACAACAGCAGCAAAATGATGGTGTAATTTTAATGATGTCTGGAAAGGGTGGATAAAATCTTTCTAAGACGCCCAAATATGAAATTTTATGAATCCATTGGGTAGGTAGGGTTTTTACATGCGGACGAAGGGACAAATAATAATAATGATTGTTGGATTTCTATTGGTTCGATTTTAATGAAATTTGGAATGGCTAGACAAATCTTTCTAAAAGGCTCAAGCATAAAATTTCATGAAAATCTATCCACTGAGAGTCCAGTTATTACATGAGGACGGAAAAAAAAAAAAGGAATAGTTGTTGGATTCTATTATTCCGATTTTAGTATTTGGGATGGCTCCATAAATCTTTTTTAAATGCCAAAATATGAACTTTCATGAAAATCGATCCACTAGAAGTCGAGTTGTTACATGCAGACGGACTACCGGACATTTTGGAAACAATAGGCGTATTATGCACACATGCGAACGCACCCAAAATCAGCATTATTTCCTTTCATTACCACCACTATAATATTTGAATCTACGAAAAGAAAGGATCCCTAAAAGCAACTGAGCAACAAGGCCCTAAGACAAGAAGCCCTAACACACCTAAGACTGTTGTCTACCTGAAAGAGAAAGATACCTTTCCAGTGAGAAAGAATCATCATCGGAAATGAATAACACTGGATGAAAAACCATGCCAACCTCGTTAACGGGATTCTAACTCAGTTATTTTCCACCCGGTGTGGGAAGGACGATGATTATACCAACTGTGCTACCCACGAGGCTTCGCTCGCTTTGGCGAATAAACAAACAACAGCAACAATTCTGCAAAGGTGTTCCTAATAAGCTGCCCAATGAGTGCATAATATCGTGCTATTATATAATAGTGGAATTAGGATTTCCACATTTAGTGTATATATTTTAAAATTACGCAGTCACAATTCTACTAGCCACATTAGATAAATTATATTACAGTAAAAAGTCGATTATCTGAAGCAATCAAGAATGACATATTTGCTATACTTATTTGCTTAACTGCCATTAGAAATTAAAAAATAAAAATACTAGGCTAGTTAGGATTGTTAATGTTAGGATTTTTCTTTGCGTGAAACTTTTCAATCACTCTATTGCTGTGCCTGCAACAGTGAGAATTTAAATACTGAGCGTATCTCGTTGCTTTCTCCTATTTTCCGGAAAAAAAATCAAATTATCCGAGTTGGTCAATCGCCATTTAGTATTTAGATCTCGGCAATTCAGAACCATGCGATTCAAACACATTTTATTCCGTGCTGCTTTAATTTACGTAATTTTCATGACTGAATCACGACTTTTTCTCCATCGAACTTGAGTGCAACAGCATCTACGGAATGCATACATTTCTACAATCGTCGTAAGTTAATTGGCGCAGCCGAAGGTCATAAGAGAGAGTGCGATAACCTTTCCAATGTCTGCATAAATTTATGAGGTATATTTTTCATCTCACACTATGCATATTCATCTCTTCTTCTTCTTCTTCTCCATAGCGCCTTCCCATTTGTCTTTTAAGTGTTTCTTGTTTACGAAAGGCGCCTGTACATTACCTAAACGTTTGGCGCTGTCTGATCTTATTAGTCATAGAAATTTAGTGCGGCACTTCGTTTGCTAAATGTCAGGTCGTTTTACTTTGCTGTTGCTAAAACAAAACAACAACAAGAAAAAAAAAAGAAAAAGGTTTGCCTCTCCGGAGCGGCAAGGCCGCTAATAAAACACGGCGCAATATACACCATCCTCTTCTGAGAGCGAAGGAAGATAATTTACAGCTGTATACCCAGTTAGAGTTTATCGCCGTACTGAAAGAGGAAAATTACATGCGACGTCACGTGCGCGCGCCTCCACTTCTCCCCCTTCCTCGCTAATAAGCGCGGGGCATGGATATCGGCATGCTTACTGTCATTCATTATGGAAATCATAATCGATTCGTGCGGGATCGCCTCTCCCACCTTGTACGCACGAGAGAAACAATGCCTTGTTTGTTATTAGTCGTTCGACGAATGTTGGTCTTTCCACCCACCCTTCCTCCCTCGCCTATAGAATTGGGCACACACACGCTACAGTCTTCAGACAAGTATGAAAAATTGCCGAGCGCAGTTTTTTGTGATTGTATAAATCTTAAGAAACAAACAAGGAAGGAAAAGGAACTCTTGTAATTTTTTTTAAACGCTAAGACAAGTCTACGAGCACATATGACACTTTTCACGCAACGGTCAGGCAAATCAGCCTCATAAACAGAATGCTACACGGAGGCCTCGTAGCCTAAGTTTCCTTTACGCAAAATCAAACGGACAATGCGTGACACTTGCAAATACTTTATTCCGATTTATTTTCTTTGGTACACGAGTGCCTTTGCGGAAGATTGAACTAGCATTGGGCCATCCCACACCCAAAGTAAACAATACGATAACAGATCGGACCCAGAAGCGAAAGCAAATCTTCAACTCTTCTTTACCAACACAGCTGCGCTTTGTAATGAGGAACACCTTTCACGAAATGCTCAGTTTTCATAAAATAAGACATGACTGGTTCACTTAGATTTATGCAGATCCTGTTGTACCCTTTGGACTCGAAACAAGAAACTCAGGCCCTCTAAGGTAACACCGTGGATATAATCACAGTTCTCCCCACACCGGGTGGAAAATGCTCGGGTTCGAATCCCGTCAATGACACTAGTAATTTTATGAGTGAGTTTTTTCCACAACGTGGATGAGTTAGCCAGTCTCAGATGAGGGCTGAATTGCTTTACCTCCCAGAAACTCGTGTTTTTTCATCCAGAAAAAAGCAAATCGACCACAGAATGGACGCAATTTACAGACACAACGTACTGGCGCCTTATAGCTTTAGTTTCTTTTGGTGCACGCGCACACACACACCTTTTAAGAAATTCAGATCCGATATTAATATCTGGAAAATGGGTCGTTTGTAATTCATAAAAGAGTGACTACTTCTGCATTATGACCAATAGCAATTTCTTCTTAAAAAAGACCAATCAAATCAAAAGGACAGCACAGAAATTCTGATACAGCGTCAAAAGGTGCGTAAGAGACACGTATGTTTTCTATATGAGGAAGTCTTGCAGGTGAGATCTAGTAGATTCCACTCTTTTAAATGAGATGTCAGGTGCTGTACAATTTGATTATACCCAAATCTCTCGCTAAGTCATCCAATTCTTACTGATTAGGGAATGTGGCCAGGGTCGCATTTACATATAAGCTAAACAAGCTACAGCTTAGGGCCTCGCTCCATCTTAAAAAATCCTTTTTTAATATTGCTACAGGTGAAATGTAAGAGAGAAGGGCCTCATACATGTTATAGCTTAGGGCCACAACAAGTTTCAATCTGGCCCTGACAGTGGCGTTTTACTTGAACAGGCTTCTAACGTGTAATCCCAATTATCCTGTTCATCAAATTCATCCCCAAATTCTGAAGATTCTTCTCTAGAAAGCAGGCGAGAACTGGCGGGTCTTTGACGTGTGGTATAAGAGCAACGTGTTGGAATACTCTACAGATTTTGGATCTATTTTAAACTTTGCTATATTCACCATACAAAAGTAGAAGTTTATCATGACGGTCTCTGAGCTCTCTCCATATTTGCGATACAGCAAAAGCATACACATACGACTACCATGAAACCATTCCTCTAATATTTACTGCAAGTATCACAGCAAATAGATATGAGGTGCCCACAGCATGTCTTGATCACCTAGAGGTACTTCAAAATGTTTTGGAATACCTCTGAGAAACTTGGTGCTACCACTGATCTTTACTTGCTTCGGCAGAACCGTGCAATAGTAACTGGGGGATTGTTTACATGGCTGGTTTCATCTCTTTTGTTAAACTATATTATTACCATTTAAGAAACGCTTATGGGCCTCTCCTTTATGCTGGGGCCGGATTTGAGTAACACCAAAATTAATCTGGCTGTGAATTCAGCGAAAGCATAATCGAAAACTTAATCCAAGCCCATCCTGTATGAACTGGAAATTTTTATGTACACTTATTCGCGTATATCTATGGATATGTGCAGATAGATGAACATAAAATTTCCAATATCCATTAAACAGATATGATCCTGAATCTGAAGAGATAAATTAGCTTTACTGTTGATTTCAGATTTAAAATAGAAAGAAAAATTCGCAGGATTCTTGAATGCTATTAAAGGCGAAAAACAGTCAACTCTGACCAAGTTGTTCGGGTTAGGACCTCAAGTGACTAATATAACGTATAAATATTGCAAACATACACAAATATTGTAATTATTAGTGGTATTATAGATAATCTTTAAATAGCCAGATGGCATCTACAGACACTAATGTCCTTTGTCTACCTCTGGACTTCATAAAAATCCTTCCCAACTATCTCATTAATTACATCCTTATTAGATCATATGCTTTCATCAAGACCACCCTTCCGCCTTAATTTGTAGGTTCTTCTCTTCTGGATGTACGATAAAAAAGTGACAGCCCTCATCTGTTCTTCCAGCTTGAGCATAATGTATGTCACGATTAACAATGGAGGGGTACAGAAGGCGGAGTAGTTTAGCCAGAGCACACAGCTCCGGAGGAACAAGTCTGTGCCGGAAATGATGAGTCAGAGATTCTGAAAGAGAAGACATTTCCAAGGGCCATCCTATTTCGTCGCTTGAGAAGATACCAAGAACTCCGTTGATCGGGTCACCGTTCCGGATGAACATTAAAAGAAAGGGGACCGTCTCCGCAGTCACATGTGAACAACGCTCCTACAAACAATCATGGAATAATCGTGAACTGTTGATCAAACTGCCGTGTAATTTAGATCTGTCTCAACGTCACTGCCCCTTCGGGCAAAGTTACCCTGCTTACCTCGCTCACGATCCCAAAGCTGTCAGTTGGGCAAGAGAAAACTAAATACCCTTCGCAAACGTGAGAGATTAATATTGCTACCAAGACTGGTCGATCAACCAGTTCGGCTGCAGATAGGTGCACCAATAACCCCCATTCTTCATTCAATACAGAAATAGCAGACGGGAACCATTAAGGATCGGATGCTGTCTATTAGTTGGCTTTTACATGGTTATTTGAACGTGACTCTTCATTCAAATAATTATATGCTTGTACGTGTATAATTATTTGAGATAATGGGCAGAAATGTTTTTAATGAAGGCTCAGCCTTATTTGAAAGCATGTAATAGGGGCCATAACATTAATCGTGCACGACTCCATCAATTTCCACCACTTCCCCCCACCTCCATTTGACATCTCAGTCGAAATATTAGTAATGGGGAATATCACCGCATCCATAGCACTTAATATGGCAGCTTTTAATACATTTTCTTGTTTTAGATGAGGGAATACAGAGTGAACAAGACTTTCGCTTTTCAACTTAAAGTTACCTACCTGCCTATTATGAATTTAATAACTTCAGAAGGCAGTTTACTTATTTTACTGATAAGGTAATACCCAAGCATGATGCTATTCAGAGCTGGGAGGAAGAACCTGCCTTGGGTGCAAGGCTGGCAGGGGCATAAAAAGTAGGATATTAATGGAAAAAGTTAATTTGATTTATTAATTGCCTATAGCAATTAGTACCAGGAGCGGGTTGAAGGTTTGAAAAACAGAAGAAGAAAATATTTGTCGACATTAGACTTGAATAAAGCAATTAAAAATAAAATGCAATAAAATAAAATAAAATTAGTCATACTGTTTCCATACAAATTTACTTTTAATTTTGCCGGATTCAGTGCTTCGCCATGGGAGGCAAGTTATTCCGGTGTTCGACAACCCGCTGACCTTCAAGGAACTTCATGAGATCAAGCGTTCTCTTATTCCCAGTGATTTTATATTTGTACCCTCTGGTTCTTGTCTCGCCCGCAAGGGAGAACAGACCTTTTTCATTTTAGTTAACCACTTCCGCACCTTACACCTCAATTAATCTCCTCGTGTCTAGGATCTTTGCAGTCCATATCTTTTGAGCCGTTCTTCACATGTCCATCGATTTGCACTCATCACTAATCTGATCGCTCTTCTTTGACCCGTCTCCAGACATTCTGTGTGTTTTTGCAGGTGGAGGCTCCAGACCTGAATTCAATATTACATGCAGTCGTCGTCTTCGTCATCATCTTGTTTGCCGGTTTTTTCGGACCAATATACGTAACCAATCCAAGTTTTTTTGAAGCAATATGGCTTATATTGAATTTCCATCCTTCTTACCTTTAAATAATCAGCAGACTTTTACAGCATACCCTGGGTAACCTTATTAACATCATTTTATCAAAATTAGAAATAGGATGGGGGTACAACAACAAGCCATAAGGACTCATCCATTTATTACACTGTTCCACCCTGAAGACTGACCATTTATAAGAAGCCTCTGTCTTCTGTATCCTCTATCTCCTATCATTTAGCTAGTCTGCAATCTAGTGTCGGATCTTACAGTAACTTCTTCCAGTTTGTATAGAAGCCTTCAGTGAAAGACAATATAAAAAGGTTTACTTGTATAAATCGTTAACCCTACGTTCAACTGCTAGTATTAGGCATATAGGCACCAGCCAAAAAAAATTTTAAAAGTAAATAAGAAAACAGAAAAATTATGCGCTTCCCTCCTCACGTAGGTAACTATCCAATCGATTTTTGAATATTTCTTCAAACTTTCAGCCTTAACAACCTTTTGATTACTCGCTGGCCAAAAAGAAAGTTTCTACAATCTAGTCTATACCTCTTCTTACAAAATTTGAATTTATGGCTGTTATAAAGAATTCTTTATAACAGTTAAGATTTCGCCTTCATTCATTTTACTAACCCCTCTCAGAGGTTTATAACCCTCAATAAGGGTCCGCTAAGGTTCCCGGTTGGGCAAGCTCTGTATCCCATAACCAGCCTTTCTTCAAGAAGCTCAATGTCTTTTTTTTTTAGATGAAGTCTCCATATTTGAACACAGTATTCCAAGTGCGGTCTCTTTTGCCTTTTACAGTGGGATTATGACGTCCCCATCTCTACAGGATAACGTTCAATGAATCATCGATAGGACACTATTGAGTTTCCTAGCAGCCTGTTCACACTACTCAGAGTAATTCATATCGCTCGTATCATGACTCCAATATCTCTTTCTTCCTCTCCAAGGGATCTGTTTGGTTTACTCTCTTCTTCTTTGTATTCACATAAGAAAACTCCCTTTCCCCGCTCTTAGCTTTCTTTGATTTCTTCTGGTAATCAGTTTTCGCCGTTTTGTGGCTTTGTTACATATTCTCTTAAAATGTTCATACAAATTAGAATTCCTTGATTGTCTGTCATTGTCCCACGCTTCTTTCTTTTGCTTAATTAAATTCTTAACCTAAGAGGTTAATAAAATATACAAATAAATACATAAGAAAATAAAATATTAGTAGTATAAATCTGTACGATTTTTTTTTTATCGGAGTGCATTTAGTTTTAAGTATACTCTAGCAAAATATGCAGTAAAAAATGAATATTAGGAGTCTGGAGTTGCTTGGGCAAAATAAGATTACGAACCAGTGTAATGTTATTTTCACAAAGTCAAATGTATCAGTTGATATAGTTGCCTTGGTGACACTATATCAGTTTCCCAATGCGCCTTCATCCTTCCAACAACTCTTCCCAATACAGAGGGAACGTGCCTCGTTTAGCATATTATGTTTACCAGAAATAAATTATTTGCTTCGCTATGCAAATTCTCCTTAAGCAGATTTTCCTTTTAACGCAAACTTGCAATAAATGAAGCGAGATTATTTATGATTAGGGACCCTCCTCATAAAAGTGCTTTTATGTAAATTCCATATAAAGGAATGCACTCAGGTAATGAATACGAATACGCGCTGTCTGATAAAAGGTAAACAAACACCTCGCAAATTTGCATTTAGCTTTGTTTATCAATCGCAAGGCACATTCCCATAAATCTTGAAACAAATCTCAGAATACTGCCAGCATGCAAACAGACCCCATCGCAAAGTAAATGTTCCAAGGAACTGCTAGATTTCAGGCGAGGAGAAATCGAGAGATGTAAGGTAGAAAAAGAATTCGTTATTTTCTTTTCCTCTGTAAATAGAAGGTGGAAGTACTGAGTTGGACGGTGGAAGTACTCCACTGATACCAGTATCTAACTAAGTAATCAAGAGATCCGTTAAGTACGCATTTATTTTACAACGCAATCATTAAAAATGTAATGGACTATTAATGTTATAATACCTAGTATTTTTTGATGCATGTATCATCTGAAACAAAAAGATTCCATCAAAGATTCATATAACAATTATATCTTGATACAAGAAGAATTAAAAGAGTGCTTTGTAGTTTCGTATATTTGATCGAGAGTTTCCAAAAGTTCGTACATTATACGTCTTTTAAAATTCCCTATCTTGTGTGGGTCATAAATCTCGAGGTTCGTGCCCTCAGCATCCATCAACGATAAAGCTGCAAATGTATATTTCAAATGTGATGTTAGCAATTCCAATATGTATTTCTTAACCGCTTAATGCTGATTACCAGTCATTATATCTAAATCAGGAATTCTACACACACTCTGCTTAATGGAAATGAATTTCAGAATGAGAAATGATTGAATATTCTTATTTAGAATATTCTTAAAATAAATTATCGATTGAGAAATTAAAAATGTTTTCGTTGGTATTAGAATTAAGGGGAAATATTTTATAACTTTTTCATCATGGAGAGGCCTTTCGAAGGTACTGGGGTAACACAGCTGATTGCCAGTATGCATGTTGCCAGATAAACAAAATGCAGAGAAGAAAAGTGGAATGCTGCAGATGTTCGGAGGAGTAGTTCGTTATCAGCAATGAACTGCACTGAGCAGCTTTTGGAAAGGGCAGAAAATGTCGGCAATGGCAAAACAAAAAACAAGAAACGAACCAAAAAAATCAATAGAAAACAAATGTTAAACAAAAATATAAAAGATAGAAAATGTAAAAAAAATAATAATAAATAAACAACCGAAAAATTAGGATTATAGCTAGAACCGCCTCTTTGTGGGTTCCTCCAGGTAACGTCAAGTGGTTGTAAAATTTGAAATTACTGAAATTTAAAACAGCACAACATGCACATGTATAAGGATTAGGATAATTTATTGCTAGGGGGACTTTTCCTCACCCGATTATAGGAATTTACAAACGCCGCTCTCTTCTAAAGGGTTCAGAGCATCCGTACGGATAGCACAGTAATCACCTTCCTCACCACAGCTGGTGGAAAATGCCCAGGTTCGAATCCCGTCAATGACGCGACAAAAATTTTATGGACTTTTTTTCCACTCCCTGACTGAGTTAGTGGGACTCAGGTGTGGACAACAAGGTTTCCTGCCCTCGGAAACGCAGGTTCTAAGTTCTAAATTTTAAATATCCGTAAATGTCCCCATATACACCTACCATCTCCTCTTCACGCCCTTCAGAACCTCTTCTAGTGAAGAGGCGCCAACGAATCCAGAGAACTCAAAACGCTCTACAACTCTTCTTTCGTGATATTTTTACGACTGTTCTCCTGCTTTCTATTTCCGCCTTCAAAACTATCAGAGTATTTTAGGATAACGAAAGCAGTCGAACTATCCTCTTTCTTCCCACTTCTTATCTCGTCTCTTTTGAAATCTACCCATGCCCCCCTCCGTAGCAATATAACACTCTTCTTACTCTGTAAGGAGGGAATTCATCAGTTTGTTTTTGTTCTCTGAAAATGGTGCTCTGCCGGAAAGTTAAGTGACCGGAACTTAATGGCCAAGTTTTATTTATTTGTTTTTTTTCCACATAAAGATATTCGAGGCTATTTTCAGCAAAAAACTTCCTCTTGCTAGTCCCATTCTTCTGCATAAAGAAAGTTCTCTTTCCTATCGAAATCGGATCCGCTTTCATCTGTCTATATCTATTCATTCAGATGTTCACGACTGATTACAAGAAGCCAGAAAGTTTTCCAAATTACAGTTTAGTAAAGTGATTGCACAAGCGTTAATATCCGCATTTGTGTAGACAAATACGTATAATCTAATCTTCCACAAAAGAAAATTAACTTAAAATATAAGCAGTTCATTTGTTTGACTTCACCTCTAACAAAATATGTCGTATTATCTTTCTTAAATTGGCTCTCCAAAAGTGAAGTCCCAGTTTGAGTGATTAGATTTCGACTCTGTAATCTACTTACACCATAAAATCAAATATCTAGCCAATCGAATATCAGATTTTTCAGTACACATGAGTGAACTTCTCTCTATAGATTTGTTTGTTTCTTAGCATGCGACAAACAATCAATTTTTTTAAAACCTAAACGTGGTGCTATTTTCAAAATCTAATGTCTCGAAGGTGAAATGGTCCTTAAGCAACAGAAAATTCCCTTGAAAAGTAAGATCATAAATCCAGCCAGTCAAATCTCAAAATATAATGGCATTCTGAATTAAAATTACTGCAATACTCTCGTTGTCAATTCGTCTGAAGATCATAATACATGAAAAATGCATTTACTATCTTGAAAAGGAATCCTTTCCGAGTTAAAGATTGTAAATTCAGAAGTCTCTTAGTTTTATTGGTAGCACATAACACTTTACATTTATCCAATGGCGTGTCAGAAGCATGCATCACCAAATAGTCGCCTCCACCAACAATAAAATTCGACTCAACGGACGTTCCGAAATATTCAATAAAGGTATCCAAAATTTTAGCCAGAAATATGCACGTTGTTTATATGCATTTATGCGTAGTACTATTGCTAGGGAATTGGAGCACCAAAATTCTACTCTTCGCTAACCCTACTCCTCTTTTTGTGCATAACTTTTGTCCCTTTCGCAATAACGAAGCTATCTTTCTCTGGATTAATAAAACATGCCACAATTTTATCTTCTTTCATTCCTGTGGTTGGATATTGGGGATGCGATGATACGAACTAGAAGATCGATTAATGTGACGTATCGTACATTACTGTCCCTCACTCTTTCTCTCTGTCATTCTCTGCCTCTAGACGTTAACCCTCAAATTCATTAATGATTAATGTGGCTGCAGCTATTGTCCCAAGATAATGCGCCTCTCCTGTCATTAATAATATATCGCATTCTGCAATGTTATTTGGATCTCGTATATACAGAAGCAAAGATTTCATCCCGTCTTTTTTGGGTTGCTCTTTAGTCAGAATAAGCTTGATGCTGTTGCATTATGGATGGTTTTATTTCCTTTCAGAAAAATCACAGCAGCGAGTGGTATTATGCAACAGAGAACGGTCCTATTATGTTTTCCATCAGGAAGTGACAGGGATTTGTTCCGCTTTTGGATATGAAAAGACGTTTCGTACGGAGATGGTCCCGCGAAGTAATTCAACAGTTGTTAGCGACAGTACTAATAATATAAGACGCTATTTTTTAATAACAGCAAATGCACAATTGGCAGCATTTAACATAATTAAAACTTTGGTCACTTTATGGCCGCCGCTAATAATTTATGATATTTTTACAATTAAAAATATGATAAATTATCTGACGTATAACAAGATTCAAATGAAAGATGGCACTTTCTGTTTATCCTGTCTTAAAATGCAAAATTGATTTTAAAATATCGATAAATTTTCATGACCGTGTGTGCATCAGAACAAAAATTTCTGTACTTAATGTAAAACGCTTCAAATAGCAACCCACCAAGTTTCATACATTTCAATAACGAATTTTCTAATTGCACGTCATGATATCAACAAAGTTGTGTGAATGAGAAAAGATGGACGAAATCAGTCACACGTGCAGTCACACAATATTTGAGAAAAAAAGAGACTACCGCCAAAGGCAATTCAAGAGGATATGGTTACAACATTGGGGCGAGATTTCCCTTCTACTTCCATGGTTAAGAAGTGTATAGCAGACTTTGAACACGGGAGGGAGGGCCTAAAAGAAGACCTGCAACATCCATCACTTCAGAAATTTGAGACATGTGCATGATTTGATGAGAGAACGATAAGTGATAGTTCGGTACATTGCCAGTGTCTTAGACATCTCATCAAAGTGAGTCCACCTCATAATAACAGGGGTTCTCGCTAAGAAAAAAGGTGTCAGCACGATGGATCCCAACGTTGTTGACAGCAGATCAAAAACACACAAGAGTTGTCAAGATCCGTTTTTCTAGTATTCAAGAAAATTAGCAAGTTTCCTCGCAATGTTTGTGACCATGGACGAGACGTGCTTCCATCACAGAGGCAAAGGAACAATCCAAACAGGGGAAACACAGTTCTTCTCCCCTCCAAAGAAAGCCAAATCGATTACTTCTGCAGGCAGGTGGCTTCAGTTTTCTGGGATGCTGATGGTGTATTGCTAGTGAATTAACTTCAGAAAGGCCAGACAGTCGCAGAAGCAAAGGAGTCTTGTTCCATTAGGATAAAGCGTCTGCTCACAAGTTGGTCATTGCAATGGCTGCACTGCATGAGAGCAGCTTTGGAATCGTGGACCATTCTCCATGTTTATCTGATCTAGCACTTGCACCATCGGACTTTCATCTACAGGGGATCCTCATTATCCGAGGATAATTGGTTCCAGAATATTCTACTTAAAACGGGAACCAATTTTCGTAATGTTTATTATTTAAATAAAACTAAATGCAACTAAGCATAATATTTTAAGAGTTTAAGATTCTATATCTATATAATATCGATGTAGATACAGCACAGACAACTCCTAAAGAAAAACTACGGTAGTAGTGTGAAAGGCATCATTTCATTTGTATATCATATTGTGCTCATCGTTTCAAAGCTAACTGACTTTTCATCGGTGGGTGGGCAGGTACCCTGGTATCGCAAGTGAAGCATTTCTTATTGAGGTAGTGCAATACATTGGCAGCTCGTTGTGAAGGATGAGTAGATATGGTGTATCTACACTGATATTATATACAGTAGCAATGGTTATTATATACTTGTACATAGTAGAAAATGGATGAAGAAACTGAAAAATGAGAAAATTTATTTCATTAGACATTTTTTATTATAAAAGAAGATCGTTGTCACAAAAAATATTCAACTGCTTGGTCAATTTTCTCAAGGGAAAAAGCTTTAATTTTCAAATCCTCGTACCTGCGGGGACTCGGATACCGGGGACCCCCTGTATTTCCTAATTTGAAAAAATAAGAGGCTACCAGTTTCAGATCGACAGTGACGTTGATGCTGTAGATGTATTCCTGGAGGCCCAAATGAAATCTTTCTTCGCGGCTGGAGTCAAAGGATTGTAGCATCGGTGACAAAAGAGTATTAACTCTTTTGAGTTAATTCTCTCAGATAATACTTTTGAGTTAATAATAGAATATTAAATAAACCCTTCATGCTGAGCCTACAAAAAGTTTCAACACCACTCGGACATGAAAATTAAAAATTTTCATGTCCACTCGTAAAAGTTTCAACACCACTGTTGAAACAAGTTTCACTTTTACAAGTTTCAACGTGTAAAAGTTTCAACACCACTCGGACATGAAAATTAAAAATTTTCATGTCCGAGTGGTGTTGAAATTTCAATAAACAATTAATGGAATAAAATTATGACCGTGTGTGCATCAGAACAAAAATTTCTGTACTTAATGTAAAACGCTTCAAATAGCAACCCACCAAGTTTAAAGGTCATAAAGGATAATTCGCCTGAGAGTAGCAAGCGCAAACACGGGCATGCAAAGCAGCTATGATGACGTCATTTGGTGGAGAGAGCAATGACATGCCATAGTAGGCAAGGCATGGATGGATAAAGGAATAGTGATCTTCTGGAAACGGTTTTCCCAAACTGTTTTCTGGTAAGCTTGGGTCCTTTGATTACTGGCTCAATCGGAACGGTTACCTTTCTATCGTCACAGACCAAGTACACCACATCATGATGGCAGTGTATCCAGACAACTCCAGCGTCTAGCAACAAGACAACGCGCATTAATTTTCTTGTTTCTGGTTTCAGGAATGTGACTATGAATTCTCCAAACTCCCATGGCCGCCCAGGTCATCCGATCTCAAGCCAATTGAACAAGTACGTGATCTACTGGATAAAGGACATTTGATACTATGACTATCCAAATGACAAAGTGCGAGCATTACTAGACACATTGTGCAACGCATGAGTAGCACTACCACAGAACATCCTGCAACACTTTGTAGATTCCATGGCAAGAAGTATACGGGCTGTATTATGGGCAAAATGTGATCCCAAGAAATACTAGTTAGGTGTTGCTAATGCAATGCCAACCCAGTGTATAATTCGGATTCAGGAAACCGTCTAGTTAAAAGCGCAATGCGACATCTTGTACCTTGACATAATATCAGTCTATGATAACCTGAACATGGATGAAACCACGAAGACATTAACACAACGTTTTAACGCCAGTACGATAGCAAACGTCCTACAATAAAGTCTTAGCTATCCCTTCAGCACAAATTGCTGAATTATTGCTGGTGCCACGTAGATGATTTAAAAATTATCTTAACTACGAAGCAAAGGATGACTTTTGATTTCCCAAGCTGCAAAGTTGTTAAATATTCCAAGAACACAAATCTGTCATTAAATGCACCAATCGGCTCATATGACATCTCTATCAACAAAAGTACACCCTAAGAAAATGATACATTCGTTCATGATAAGGTCATAACCAAAGTTACCTAATATATGAAAGTAGTCATTATTTTTGATCAGCACATCTGCCGAACTGTTTTTACATAGCCAGAAAAATTCAAAACGCTCTGTGCATAATTAAGCAAAAATTATCCTGGACCATCGTTGTGCTTATCCTTTCTTGCCCAACTGTTCAATAATTTGATCTGTTCACCGCGAACAACAGTTAAAGAATTAGTACCACTGGAATATTAAATATGCACAGAGCCAGTTCAGTACACCTATAACCCAAAATAACAGTTCAGAGTAAACTCAGCATCAAAATGTAGGGCCTTCGCATTAAAACACTGATACCCTTATTATTTGAGTAGTCATCATATAATGAGCAAGAAACAATGTTTATTCTACCTCTAGAATTTGATCCGACCTCTCCAAACAAGTGATGAAACCCCTATACCACCACGGAGGACTATATGTACATCTGGCTTGATCAACGAAATAGTCAATATTTTAGGAAAGAAACTGAAGAGGGAAAAAAAGTTGGTATTTCCTGTTAATCTCTCCAATCCTTTCAGAAAGTACAGTATATTAAAACTTCCATCTAGAAAAACTGAAACTTCATCCAGCTTTGTTTCCAGAAACAATGTCACTTCTTCGATACAACGAAGAACCAATCTTCTTCAAGTTTCTCCTGCATGCAACTGCCAATGAAAATAGTTGATGATGCAATAGGCCTGGATTTGATTCCAGTCGGCGAGGAAGGAATTTCTGAAGTCCTTCTCAATTAACGCTGTAGGTAGTCAATCTCAAATGGAGGAATTTTTCTCCGTAAGGAATTTCGGGTTCATCAGCACGCACAATATGTAAATTGGCCCATTAACACACTTTTGCACACAATAAAGGAAAGTTCCCTAAATCACCTCATTTCCAGTTTAAAGAGAACAACTATATTTAATTAAAATTTTTAATTAAAGAAAAATATCCATCTTGAAACTAAAGCAATTTCTGTAAGAATCTGTTGCATTGGTCAATAATGTTAATTATTTAGTATATCATAAAAAGTTATCGAATTCGGTATCTATGTTACTTTCGGCTCTTATGGCGAGGGAATTAGTTCTCAAATAACACCACGGGTTGAGCTAATCGCACGGTGTGATTTGGGAAACGCCAATATCTTAACGATTTCTTTTTTTATGCTTCACATCGTAACATGGGTAAAATCGAATATGGAAAATGCTTTCCCCGAGATCTGATGGAGCAAACGAAGAGTTTAGTTTTATCATGTTCGTTTCTGGTGTTCAGAATTAGGGTGGCCTTGTGTACCAAGTGCAGCAAGAGGCCAAAAAATGTGCCGGATTCAGCTGAAATGGTGTTGAAAGTGTGGTTTATGTGTTAAGCTGATAAATTTCATTTACAAAGGATTATCACTTTTTTA
The DNA here is from genome assembly GCF_048544385.1 of Mastigoproctus giganteus. Taxonomy (NCBI): domain Eukaryota; kingdom Metazoa; phylum Arthropoda; class Arachnida; order Uropygi; family Thelyphonidae; genus Mastigoproctus; species Mastigoproctus giganteus. Next base: position 172,997,702 of record NC_143575.1, on the reverse strand, counting down.
TTGATTTTGCTTCATTTTAACATGCCTTTATTGGAGATTTGATGTTTAAAAAAATTAAAATCTTTGAAACCAAGTTCATTCCCCATTTTTCTTACATTGGAGCGTGATTTAGGCAACCCCTGGTGCAATTTAAGAAAGTGGTTGCTAAAATTGCCCCATTTGGAGTGCTTTCTCCGAGTGATTTCGAAAATCACTCGGAGAAATTGATTCATTTTTTAAAACATAAAAGAATATTCCCATTATTCCAGAGAAAAGCTTCAGATATTATAAATAGCAGATTTTCAAACAATTTAATTTCTTCAAATAAGCAAAACATTAAAAATTAGGACGATTTAGGCTACCTTACCCTGCACTGGAGCAATATCACCTAAGATGATGCGCTGTAAAATCTACACCACCACCAAGGCTCATAAAAAGAACGATAAAATAACAGAAGGAAGAAAAAGAAAGAAGAATGAAAACGAAAGAGGATCCGTAGCAAATGTAGTTAAAAGGGGCATCGCAATTTAACAGCTTGTGTGATGTTCTGAATCCTAACATGTGGACAGATTACCCGCAGCTTGGATAATCCATCCATGGGTAATCAACAATTGACGCTATTTCCATTCAGAAGTTAGAAGAATGAACAAAACTTTACACAGTTCTCAACTAAGCCATTAATCGCAATACTGTATATCAAATTAAAAAAAAAAGGATTAAATTTGAATTCTGGAAACAGGTCTTCATAAAAGCATAACTTCAGAATCTACAAATATTTAACACTGCATCCATGATGGTTTCATTTGTTTCAAATATAAATCTGATGCTTTTTTGTTGCCTTTTTTTAACTTGCCCATTTAGAGACAGAGTCAGGAATGTAAATAACCGGAATGCGTACTTATACGCATGCCCCAACTGTTAATTTAATGTTATTGTCGCTGGCAGAGACAGTTATGTAGCTCCGTTTCAGGATCCTACATTATTTCCATCCACGGCTCCTAAGGGTCACAACTAACTCCTAATTTACAATCACCAATAATTAAAAACTTACTTTTTTCTTTTCCCCCCTTAAGAATTTGTCCGTTCGCGCGCGCGTGCCTAAATTAGAAGGGAAAAAACAGAGTGAGAAAGGTCAATTAACGTGATTGGTACAACGCACTGCTATCTAACAAGGTAGGGACCGGATTCCAGCACGAGGGACTACGAATGGCTAATGGATATAACACAGACAGGAAGACTCCTGTTGAAGTCAAAATTTTCCTCATTTGCCTACCACGTAGGTAATGTTTATGGTCTCGCCTTGGTAAAGTTCGCATTTTTTAAAAAAGAAAAACAGCCAGCTGGTGCTTTAATAAGACTGCTAATTACGGTGATAATTATGTGGTGTTGGTTGCTGCAAGGAAGGAATAGTTCGCGTTCTTGGACCACAAGAAAGATAAGGTTTCTATTAGCAAAAAAAAAAAAAAAAAAGAGTTAATATGAGTAGCAACTACTTCCAGCTCTTCTCCTCATGTTAACACGTTCCTCTCCAACCATATATTTGCATAAAACGATACTGTAATCATTCCTTCTTCATAATTATTTATTCTCTTTGAATTGGCTTACAAGTTACAAGGTCAAGTTCAAAAGCCTCTATTCGGAAATAAGTCAGTACATTTTCTGTGTAAAATGAAACGCAATATAAGAAGTTTGATCGAAAAGCTCGGTGACTGAGGTTATAATTCTTAAGCGCGTAAGTTTCTAGTACTCAAACGAATGCGCGTGGGGGTTTACAAAGACAGTTATGCAGCTTGTGTATACCACGTTTAGCTTGTTACACGCCATCTGCCTTTTACTTATAAGAACTGTGTGCTTCGTGTACTGAAAGTGAAGCAATCCGCCTTGACCACCCGAAAAGTGGCAAAATGATGGCTCCTTCACCTCGACAACGCACCACTTCACACATCGCGTGCTGTCCGGAAATTTTTGTACAGACAAAAACATTCCTGTCGTGCTGCATTCACCTTATTTGCCTGATTCGGTACCGCGAGACTTTTGAGGTATCCAAAGTTAAAATAGGACATGAAAGGAAAACTATCCAAGTCGATTTAAGAAATTTAATCAAACATGATGGACCGTGTATGAGCTTTCACAAAAAGGATTCCAAAATATGTTTCGATCAGTGGCAGGCACTGTGGAATAAGTGTGTGATTGGGAAGGAGGTTATACTGAAGAATATTAACAAATATTTATCATTAGATAAAGTTTATTTTGCGAAACTTTCGCCGAACTTTTTGATCAAACTTTGTATTCTTTCCTTTCACTCACAAAAACTTTTAACTTTCTAAATTCAGATGATTATACGTAGATCTACAAAAAAAAATTTAGTTTTGTGTTTGTACAGTCATGCTTAAAGCAACCATTATTATTGTTATTAATCTCATCAACAAGAATAATGGAAAAATGCTCCTTTATATTAGTCTTGTCTAACTCTATTTCTTGCGATCTCTGTCACCAGAAGTATGTTTCTTTTCTCTTTTCTCCTTTCAAGTCTCTTAACAGCACAGAGGGTTGTTTCTATGGTCATTTCCGCCTTTCCTCTCCTGTCTTGGCGCCGTCTTATCAAACTATAAAAGCTGTCAGCTTTCTTTTGCTCTTTGAAACTTCCCCTCTTGACATTCTTGGGATACAAAGCGACGAAGGTGTTAAAGCTCGTCTCAGACCACGCTCTGTCGTGGCAACATAAGCCATGACAACGATAGTGGCGCATCTTGTCAAAAACCAAGAAGTCATCAAAGTCTCAGAGATCATCAGAGTAGTGAGAACATCGGATATAAACAGCTGCGTGGACGTGACACAAAGGTCATATGGGAGCGGTGTAAGGAATTCCGATAGTACACGGCCATCATCACACACACACACACACACAACGATGTTAAAACAGTAGAACACTACTGCCATGTGACACAAGAGGTCAGATCGAAACCATGTTAGCAGAAGCGCATTAAGAGATCAAGTTAACGGTTAGAGCCAAAGATAAGCATCGGCTAAACAGATAAGGAATGCAGAAATTTCTTAAAAGGGTTCAGTTTTACGGAATTACTTGTAGAACTGGTTAATTTGAGGTCTTCTTTTATTTCCTTGTTAACAAACCACTCGGAGTTTTCTACAAACAAAATACTTTTGGCTTCCATTTTGGCTTCTACTGGAAATTGCACATGAATGAATATTCATTTTAATTGAATTTATCCCACAACCAGTGCTTTGGGTTAATTTTGAAGTTCTTTTCAGCAAGAGGATTCGTTAATATCGTTGCTTTGAGATCATTACAAGTTCTAGTCCTAAGAGTAAAAAGATCGAGTGTTTTTGCTGTTAAACATAATAACTGATGAAAAGATATGAAACAGATGTAGTTATAACACTAACTTTTAGTATTCCCCGCAGGATGAAATATCTTGAAGAGTTCCGGATAGTACTTGAGTTAAACTTGAGAAAAACAATGGGGGGTTTGAGGGAGGGGAAGAGGGGCTGAGACTGTTCCTGAAGAAAAAACATGGGCCTTATTTTAGAATTTCGCTAAGGAAGTCCGGTATTTTCTGCACTGTCATGAATTCGCGGAATAGGTAGAAAGACTGCGGATTTTTCTCTCTTCTATCCTTGCCTATAAGGGCGGGAGTTGTATTACAGGGTAACATGGAGCAGACCCATTTCCTTGTTTTTACCCTTTCTTTGACAGTGATGAATTAGCTAATCACTTGCGAGACTCCAGGGAAGTACTTTCCTGTACATTAAGGATTCGTTCTGTCGGTGGTCACATGTTAACAAGAGAGGTGAAAAGAACAAATCCTCAAACTAGTTCTACGCCTCGTTTTTCATCATCGGCTCTGCAACACTTCCACGAGATCGCATTTTTCATTCGGCCGACATCCTTTAATCGTGTTAGAGATATTGCTTTGTTTTGCATGAAGGAAAAGGTAAAGGAAAACTTTTGAGTTTAAGACGGGTGGGGGGGGGGATTGAGCAAAGCAAGCGAAATAGTTTCGGTTCAACAAGCAATGCTTCAGTGTCAGCTGCAGGAAACAAATTGATGGAAACCGCTATAAAAACAGCAAACAGAAGGAATGAAGATACAGAGATCCAAAGAAAACTATAAATAAATGCTCCTAAAAGTATTCTTCGTGGACAATATCTTCTTGCCTTCCCCTACTCGATAATCAAAGGTGGGTGTGTTTCCTTTCTTTCTTTGAATGATTCTCAGCATGTTATTTAATTTCGTTTTTCATATGGCTCTATCTTGCCATTTCTCATTTTCCACGCCCTTATGTTTCCGATTATCTCCTAGGTTATCATTATTCTTATTCTTTATTTTACCTCCTTCCATCTCTATTAGTTATTCTGCCCTTCCACTTCTTCACCTATTACTGCTCCTTTCTTTTTCAGCCATATGCCGCGCCTCGCTGATTTCTCTGCACCTGTAATCAAGCGACTGCGTTTGTCCCGATTGTTTCTGTGTTTTTGGGATTCGTGGGAAGTTTCCTTTTTTAGTTTTTAATTCACGTACAGTATTTAGAAATATAGATTTTAAACAACTGAACATAAAATCTTTACTGTGACAAGATCCTATTTTTATCATCTCTTGGATAAACTGTTATTCCCAGCATACACGTAGTGATGTGTTCGATTTCTTACCCACTCTGCTGCTCTACATACTGACACGAATGGCCTTTCTGGACCATATTTAAAGAAGCATGTTATCAGGGGTCAGTCTGGGAAAATACTTACAGTTCTTTCGTTTTATCTGATCCCAAGAGTCATTTCAAATCGATCATAAAACCACATCACGATCTCTGAAATGATGATGGGAGTAGTTTATCCGGAATATTCATGAAACATATTCGAAATCTAGGTTTGTTGAATGCACTGCATTTTACTTTCTTTTTTTCTTTAATTTAAAAGTTGACTTACTCCATAAAAAAAACTGTGATGTATAAACGCTTCGTTAAAATTAAGGTAATTTAAAAATATACCAAAACTACAATTATTTCATATTTAATACATTATATGATACTGTATACTCCCCGACTGAAGAGGAGCACTTGGTTTTGGGAGATGCTGTTTTATTTCAATATTTTATTCCATTCATTTCAATATTTTATTCTATTCATTTCATCATTTGTACTTCATTCTTTGAGATTAAATGTATTGAAGTATACATTAATAAAACTATACACAGAAAAATCTAATAATGTATGCTGAGACATTTATCCTTTGTGGCAGCCTCTGGTCCCCGTAGAACACTTTCCACCAGTTTTTTTAATGCCCACCGATATTTTCTGCCATTCGGCCTGTAAGATGGCGATCTTACATAAATTCTGGGATAATTCTGTTAGGAGTCGAAGTATGGCGTAGAGAAGTCAATTTAAATTTACTTAAGCAAAAGTGTTCTGGTAAGAGAAATAAGTGTTAAGCGTTCATGCGGGTGGGGTGGTGTTAGAAAGGAGTGTTGTCACTACCACCTGTAGAAACACGACCCACGCTATAGGGGGGTTACAGGGGAAAAGTGTAAGGAACAAGGGATGAATAACGGCGGAGAATGACACACTGGACAGAGTAAAGGGGCAGTTTGGACATAAATCTCGAGTTTGATACGAGTTGCGACAGGAATTTAGGAACGTCACTAACTAAGATATAGAATTTTAAGGGAATATTTAAAGGTAACTTGAACGAAAAGAGAAAATGAACGAGAGTCGGCACTAAGAACCCCAGATGGCCCTAACCATAAACAGAAATTTAAACCTTCCTTGAGAAAGGGGGCCAACTCTAGAATAGCTACTGTTTGGGCTGTAAAATGAAAGATTGGCAAACAAGGGGAAAGAGAATCTTTTTGGAACTTGTTGAGGATTGATGGAAGGTTAGTAAGTCAGTGAGAGCAAAGATTATAGTGTGCCAAAAAAGGGAAGAGAGTAAGGGACACGCAGTTGAGAAGTCGTGGCGAACGGTCACAAAAAATGTAAGGGTGTGAGGGAGAGACAGGCAGTAAGAAGTTGTAACGAGCGGTCGCAAAAATGTAAGAGAGTGAGACAAACTCCATAAAGTGGAAGGGAGTTAGTTAAAATGAGTTATTGTTAGGAGTTAGCAGAAAATAAGGGAGTCAAAATGGAGAAGCTAGAGGAAAGACGTTAAAGTAAGATAGCGAGGGAGAAAATAAGAGGCCTTGGTAAGCCCGAAAGAAGCAGCCTTGTAGAGCTGAAAGAGGAGCCTTGGTGAGCCGAAAGGAGCAGCCTTGAAGAGCTGAAAGTAAGAACCTTGGTGAGCCGAAAGAAGCAGCTTCGTAGAGCTGACAGTAGGAGCCTTAGTGAGCCCAAAGAAGTAGCCTTGGAGAGCTGAAAGAAGGAGACCTGGGAATGCAGTAAGGAAGAGCCCTAATGAAGACACTTGATGAAGGTCCCTTATGAAGACACCTGACCTAAAGCAACGTTCGATTGGAATTAAAAAAATATAGAGGATAGATACTCAAAAGATCCTGGAACCTTCTGAAAAATACTGCTAGTATAGGGTCAGGTTGCATAAAGTGAGAGGCAAGAGAGAGAGAGAGAGAACCGAACATAAATCGTAATCTTGAAAATTTAAGCATTAACGCACAATTGCCTCACAGGCCGACCTCCAAAGCGGCGACCAGTTCTGCTCTGTTTTTGGGCCATCTCTCCTGAGTGATGGATGACCACTCCAACTTTTCAACATTCATGTCCTTAAACCAGTCAATCACAACGCAAACAGTATGACCTGTAGAGCTGTGCTGCTGATACAAGTATTGGCCTTCCCCGACGTGTTGCCACAACATCGGTAATTCATTATTGTCCAGGACGTCTACATGGACATCAGCATTCATGACTTTGTCCGAAACAACCAATGGTCCCAGATCAAACCAAAACCATCATGCTGCCTCCGCCAAACTTCATTTTCAGGACGATACAGTCCAGTAAGTAGTTTTCTTCAGGCATCAGCCACACCAAGGCACAACGTCCAGAGTGGTAGACCATGTTCCGTGACTCGTCACTCCAAAGCATGTCTTTCCATTGGTCTACGGTCCAGGAACGACGGCCCTTACACCAAATGAGACGGCGTCCAGCATTAGTAATCCATATTATGCAGCATTCTGCGCATTGTATTGGTTTATGTCCCAATAATCTCACTGAAGGTCTGTGTGCGCTGCGACAACGTCGGCCTGCATTCCGAACAGACAATTCTTTGCAGGGCTCTCCTGTTCATGTTCCATCAGCTTCGGAAGTTTCCACCGCCTCGTTTTGTGATGATATTAGCACCAATTCGCTTCCATTATTGAGCAGGGCATGACCAATTATCAATAGAGGAGTGACAAGATATTAATGGGCATGGGTATGTATACAGTATATATAACTGTCCATTTTTATTATATTGTTGTTATTTTTATTTATTATTTTATTTCTGATTTATTAAATGTTTATCTATAACATATAACAGACCTGGCAAGTCAATATAAAAGTTGAACAAAGTAGCACTGTCCAATTTCGCAAATTACATTAAAGCTGGCTAGCACAGCCCTGTAAAGGTCGCTTTGGCCGCAGTGCGATAATTGTGAAATCTTCGCTGGCATGCTAAACGCCAAACGTTAACCCCTGACATGTTAGTTTCCGTGCAACGTTTCCGCTCAAAGAGCGTCAGTAATAGATTATATACGAAGACGATTTACTAAGTATGGGGAAACTTATAATTATAAAATGTCCTTAGTACCCGCTAAAGGTTTCTTGGCTCCAGTAGAACTCTCGTCAGTTCGGGAGAGATTTATGTGGCGTAACTAATTGTGTTAGTTGGCGTTTTCCACGTGACAGAGTTGATGGGTTCCCCTCTTTTTGCAGACTGTCCGCCTTTTAATTAATAAACTACTCGGTGCCAAATGTGCCATAAAGTGGCAGAAACAACTGACAGTGCGAACGCCATTCAGACATTTGACGGAAATGGGAGGCTACCGTAAGGAATGCACCAGTTCCACCCTTCTTTTTTTTTCCTTCTTCTAATTACTCGTTCTTCCTATTTCGTTTTCTGTTTTAATATCCAATTTCGTTTTTATTACCTTCCCGGAAGTTCCTTGACCTAAACGACACATACGCGTAATTAGACGAGGTAGAAGATGTCAGTGACAAATATTTAAGCAACTATTTGTCACTGACTTCTTCTATTTCGTCTAATTACTCGTATGTGTCAACTTATAGTAAAAATTGCTGTAGATGGCGCTTACACTATTTAACAAACAGCGCACCTCTATCCGAAAACTCTATATTGCATATTAAATAAAAACATTTTGACTGTTGGATAGGATATTATGTTTTAAATTTGTAGAATGGTTATTTTATAAAATGCCAATATATACTGAGTGGACAGAAATCATGGGATACCTACCTAGTAACGGGTAAGCCCACCTCTCGCCCGGATAAGGGCAGTCACACCAAGAGGCACTGGGTACACTAGTTCACGAAAGCGTTCCACAGATGTTCCCATCCATGCTTACTGCATCCCTGTCCATAATTCCGTCGCATTCCTGGGTGGAGGATCCAAAGCTCGAACGGATCTTTCCACAGCATCCCAAAGATGCTCCACAGGGTTCATGTCCGGTGAAAAGGGGAGGCCATTCCACGGTCGTAAAATCTACGGAATGCTGTGGTTGGCCGACACAATGCAAGACACATGTCCACATTCATCCACCACCTTTCTCCGCCCACAGCACTGCCCACAATGAGATGTTATTCCGGAAATGGCGTATTCCCGATACACTCTTGATACTATCGAACGGAGATAGTGCAATTTCTGTACCACCTCCGCGACAGACGACCCATGAGTCGGACACCCACTGTTATCCCTCTTTCAAAGTCGGTTAACTCACGACGTTTATCCATACTGACATCGAATTACCGTCTACGTGAATGCAGGGTACCTATACACCTGCCAAAGCGATGGGTTCGTCCACTGAGAGGATTGATAGCGTTGCTTGCCCAGGAACCAGGTATCCCATGAATTCTGTCCTTTCAGTGTACTTATCTTTGTTTTATTGTGTTGCATCCGAACAAAATTTTGACGGTTTAATTATATGAGTTATAATCGTTCCACAACCTGTCTCAAACCGCGACTGAAACTACAAGATGAGGCGTATTCGAGTTCTTAAATTTCTAGTTAAAATTAAATTAGAATGTCAAATTTGGAAATGGTGTGTTTATTTTAAATTAGGCATTTAAATTTGTAATGATCCTAACAATTCTCGAAAATATAATAAATTTTTCGGGACAATTTTAACTATTATTATAGTAGCGTTCTTCTTTTTTTTTTTTTTTCTTTTTTTTTTTTTTTTTGGAGCATTTAAATGCGTTGTAGAAACCCGTACACAAAGATGGAAGACTCCAAGCAGTGGTATTCCCTTTAAACTGTAGCATTATTTTTCAATATTTCGTGTAAATGAAAGGGAAAAATAAACAACTTTTGCCATCTTCTGATGAATCCACACTCAGAAAGCAGAGGACAGTTCCTGTCACAGAAAGATTTATAGGCATGACTAATTATGTCAGGATAGTTTTGCACGTGAGTGATCTCGTGCAGCCGGAGGATTCTGTCCCGCGTCTATCTTATTTCATTAATAAATTGTTGTGTGGCAAATGTTCCGTGAAGTGGAAGAAATAAGTTGGGAGATGAATGACAGGCGAGAAATCCGACGTTAGAGACAAAAAATGCCCGGGGCAAGGTTACCTAAGGAAATGGCTCCGACGTCATTCACAAACAGGTCAAGTTAGTATTTCGAAGATTGGGTTGATTGAATTCCAACTGCACAACAAAAGCCAGTTTCAACTAGATGAACAGTGGCTGTATTGGCACCATCAGTCACATGATTATGCAAACAAAACCGTTCTCATAAATTTCATTAATAAATCTTTTTTAAAAATATAACTTTACTGAAAGCGAAGCCAATTCACTTGCACATTTTTTTACTGATTCAGCCGGGTATTCTTCCTGATGCCAAAAAAAAAAAGAATAAAGACCTATACGAAACCATGAAGTAAAGGAGTCCAGTGCACTACGAATCCCATTACCAGAGATAGTGACATCTTGGAGGCATTAGAATTTCAACTGGTAAGAGCAACACATTCGAATAGATAGGATGGAATCTTGCGGACATTCCAAAGAGTGGCATTTATCATCAGGACATTTTCTAACCCTAATTATCTAACCGCAGTTTTATATGAAAGCCAGAATGTTTTACAGTTTTTTTTTTTTTTATTTATCATAGCTAAACAGAAACAGGCATGAAAAAGATGGAACTTTTAAAAACTTATAATATGCGCAGATCTTTGATAGGCAATAGGAATGAAAACATCTCCATCTCTTATCCCATCCTTCATTCCTCAATACGATTTCAAATACATTTCTAATAGTACACAAAAATAATTAGCACAACTGGCATTCCTTTGATAATCGGCGAATTATTTCTCTTTGCTTCAGTTCCCTTCGGTAGTTGGGAAATTTACTCACTCAAAACCACTTCAGTTGTTCTTAAAGAATTGAGCCAGAAGAAGAAGAATGTGAAGGCTTACGTTCTTCCCTCTCCAGGCTTATTATATCCTATGCGGAAATCAGCTTCCTCAGCTCCTTGGAAATTATCCCGCTACTCTCGCCTTCTCGTTACAGGTCACTGGATGCTACCCCCAGGGGTCCCAACCACTTTCGCATGACTCTGAGGAACTTCTCACAAACATCAGTTGGGAGTCGTTCATGCCAGACTTAATTTTAAGAATCACACGGGCGTAAATCTATTTTTACGATTACCGCTTATAACGGGAAGTCGCTAAAACAAGAAATATTAATGCACTCAGATTAATAAAGTTAAATACACGGAAAATCCTAACAATTCGGTTTGTTGAATCAAAGGGAGATAAACGACATCTCCCTTTGATTCGAATAGAGAAGTTCAGAAATATTATCACCCTTTGACATTTCCGAATAGAAAAAAAAAAGGTGGAAATATTTTTCTTTAATAATAAATTCAGATTTATTTTAATTGATGAAAGACTCCACTTAGGTCGGTCATTCGACCACAGAAATCAATCCCAGGTCCTTTCTAAGATGCGGTAAGGTAACTAAGCTGTCCACTTCTCCATCCACAAGAGCGTTTATGATTACGTTAATTTACAACTTCTCAAGCAAAAAGTCTTCAAATCTCCTGTAGTGAGAGTTTAAAGACTGTTTTTGGAAAGAATTGGCATCACAGAGAAAAAGGTGGAAATATTTTTCTTTTATAATAAATTAAGATTTATTTTAATTCATGAAAGACAGGGCAGAGTCTAAGGTCACATTGCCTGTGTATATTGTTCGTAAATTGCGTGTTCTGTGGTCGATTTGCTAGACGAAAAAACAGTTTCCGGGAGAAAAAACCACGCTGTCCTCGCCTGTGACCGACTAACTCGGCCATGTTTTGAAAAAGGCCCATAAAAATTCCTCCCGTCATCGACGGGACTCAAACTCGTGTCTTTTCCATCCGGTGTGGGGAGCATGGTGATTCTACCCAATCGAATTAAGAAAGAACCCACGAGGGCAACTGATGAAACAAAGGACAGAGTTCCAGAACTCTACACGCATTAGTACACGTGACATATTGATAAATAAAACACATGATTGCATCACTATTAAAATATGACTGTGCAAAGCGAAAAAGAAAACTATCTGTAAAAATTCGCAAATATATTTGCATAAACTTCTTTGTTTCAACGAATAAAAAACAGGAAAGTGCATAAAGATCTTATTAAATACTCGAACACGAATAAACAATACGTTCTCATTAGAAGGACCTGGTAGAGTAATAACATCTCATTAGCAACAAATTGTAAACATAATAATTTAATTAAATGTGCAATTTACCTTAGAAACCAATTCCAAGAGGTTTAACCAACACAACAGAGAACTGTCCATTCTAATTTTGCAGATACCATAGAGGCATCCAAAGGATAATAAAAATGTCACTAAATGAAGTCAAATTAATTTCTTCTGAGGGATACAGCGGGGTAGTACTGATTGCTTTGTCATAAGCAAGTTCTACAATTATTACTGCTTTCTGACACGCCAAATAATCCTTAAAAATGCCATAACAAAAATCCGCTACATATTCTCGAGATTATTTTTTTTGAATAATTCCTAATGCCAATATTTTTTAATATTTTTGCTATCACCTTTGACAAAACTTTGAACCAGAAATATTGGCGAAAAACAGCGCTGATAAACTTTCTGAAACTTTTACGCTTTACCACAGTAACAAAATCGAATTAAGAAAGAAATTGCTTTCTTGTTTTCCCTTCTTTTTCTTCTTCTGTACTTTCCAATCTAATTTCCATCATGTCGGAGTTTTCGACCCACCCCAGCAACGATCCAACCACAAAGAAAGAAAGGAAAGATAATATCCTGTAGCTTCACATGGAATCTTTATTGGATTATTGTAACAAGTACGAAGGTTTGCAAGAAGATTGGTGTTTATTAACCCACCGTACTTTACAGCAAGTGCAAGTTTCGTTGCTCAGAAACAGCCGGAGTACGTAACGTGCACCGGAAAAGCAGCTAGATTATTCAAAAAGCAAAGACATTTTTATTTTTGTTTGTTTTTTTTTTCCCCGAAGTAAATAAAAAATTATTCATTTTCAGGTTTTAAAGGAAATGTGCTTTTTTACGTCTTCTACATTTGGACAGTTTAGTTTAATTTCGCTTCGCTCGTTGAAATTTCTTTTTTCTTTCACTCTTTCTCTCTCAGAACAAGATTTATTTGCTTCCTTCAGTTGGAACTGTTACAAAATTGCATGTCAGCATTTTTTGTGCTTCAGTATATAAATTAAATTTCTTCCACTGAGTTAATACACCCAAGAGGAACTTTGCTAACGCCGTGCATAGATGTTCGTAAAAGACGGGACAAAAATATCGGATTGTTAAAAGTTCTAACAACAAGCCGATATCAATCGTCGGAACAGTTCACAGGCTGTGTACACTGTGTACTACTGGGTCTTCTCATTCCAATTGACAATGCCCTCTAGTGGCTGAAGAGGCATGCGTCAAAAATTTCTAAAGTTTAGCTTTAACATGATGGATAAAAGATTTTCTACAATATTAAACAAGCCGATTGGTTTAATACTGTAGAAAATTGATTGAAATCTTGAATAAGATACCATAGAATCTTATTTTCTTCTGGTTATGCATTTGAGCATGTTCTGTGTTTATCTGAAAATTTACTTACCAGTAAATGAAATTACCAATTAAGCACATACTCAAATTGCATTGAATGCACGTCTCTACCCAGTGATACACACCATTCGTTTCTTTACACTGGTCAAAACAATTAAGGGATCAAAATGATATTTTCCCAAACCATGACTTTTGCCAATGAAAGGTAAACAAGCCCTTTCCCCAACGTGTCTCCGTTGCTCGAATCGAGACCCATCACGGATGATCACAGAACGACCTCTCATTGGATTGAGAAGGATGATTGGGTCCTCACAGCGTCTAACCAATCGTGAGATATGTCGATTTGATAGCTCCAGAAGTAAGCAATGTGCATAGGCACCTTACTAAAACCAATATTGCAGATCTTTCTACTGTTCTTACAGGCTGATTTACGTGGGAAGAAATTTTCTATGTTTGCCACCCAACTTCAGATAACCCAATAAGAATACCGCTTCCGAAAATGTGACAAAGACACTGCAATTCCTTAAGAAGATACACACCACCGTTCAATCTGTAAGAAGCTCAACAACTGCCAAATATTCAAGAGAAATAATTTGATGTATAATATAATAAAAGGCCAATTTGGCCCTAGCAGCCCTGGCCCATTAAACACCCATTCCATCACCATAAATCTAGATAACTAGTCACATGGCTCAAGAGTTACTGCGACAACTGTCTTGAATAATAACTAATCGTTTATATTTTTCTACCTGAACGATATTCATCCAAATTTCAAATGGGTCAGTTTATTTCTCCTGAGTGGGCGCCAGTTTCAATGACGAATAGTATACATCTATTAAATTGCAAGAAAGTATCTTCCAACAAACATAATTATGCCGATCACAAGGAATCCTATCAAATGCTAAGTTGAAAGATTACTTCAAAATACAGAATTATTTTGATATTCTGGGGGGGGGAGGGAATGTAGTTTGTAGAATCACCTATGACATTACAGTGGTGTCAGTGATATATTGTCTTGAAAACCAGAACCTATTCAAAGATATGAACTTAAAAATTGCATTGAAAACTGGCTGTCAGATAATTTACACTGTTCGTTCGACAATTTAAATTACTGCAGAGAGTGGGATAATCCCATCCTATTTGAGTTTTTTATATGGAGCGTTCTATCTGATTAAAAACAGATATCCTATATGTAAGTTCGCAGACTCGGGAAGGAACAAAAATGAACCCAGAATTTTTCGCCTGGTGTCATTATCATTCAAATCGTGATAATAAGTGATCCTTTCCGCCTAATGATATCCTGATAGCTTCTTCCTTTTCGTGATCATTTTCAGAGGCTCTAATGGTGTGGAGGAGGTGGTAGTGTTGTGTTAATTTGCATTTCTCCGAGGTCGGTGACATTCGTGAATAAATATGAATTCAATAGAGTTTTTAAGCTTCAAATCCTCAAATAATTTTCGCCAAAATTTCATTCACTCAAAGTCCACTGAGTTTTTTCACCTCCATCCCCTTACATCTGTTACTTGTCCTTTATGGTGATATCTATTGACCGAACTGAGAAATCATACTTGTTTTAGATTTGCGTCAATGCAACTCAGGCCATGAGGTTTCGGTAATATGTATATCTCCTAAGACATGTTTATCTGTTTCAAGAATAGAGAATATTCTAAACTTCTGCAACGCTAGCTAATTCAGTCTCAACATGAAAAGGCTTCTTCTAGCTTCATCCGACCTGTGATGGATATCGGACCTAGATCCTTCCAACCGGGCAACGAATAAGAAATCCCTATGCTAACAAGGAAACTCAAATCATAGCTTGAAAAGAGCAATGTAAATAATAATATTCTCTCAGTTTATTTGCAACCATCAATTACAAAGTAGGATGTGATCAGCATCTACAACAGTCCGTCTACCATTTACAATGGTAGAAGGACCATTGTAGTTCATATACACATCACGTTACATTTCAAGCGTCTTCGACTTTTTTTAAAATTAAATTAATTTTTTTTTTCATTATTTGTAATTTACAAAAGTGAAAATATAAGTTATTAACTTTTCACTAATTAATTGAAAATATATAAAAGTAATTATTTGCCCTTTATTTTGCTTGCCTCATAATGTAATATTCAATCAAATTTTTGTAATACTTATTTTATCCTGTATTTAATCCCACTGAGTTTTTTAAACCCATCAGGGAAATAAATAATTTGATTTAATATTTCACGGATCTTCTGCAATTAACGAATAAATATATTAATAATTCATAATTTACATATTTGATAAATTAATAACAAAAACGAAGTGTTCGAAAAGCAGCCACTAAAATGCACACCGCTTCAACATTACAATAAAGCGTACGAATAACTAGAAATATGTACGAAAAGAAACTGGATAATTATCTGATTTCTATTCCTCCGATTTTAATGAAATCTGGAATGACTCAACAAAACTATCTGAAAGAGCAAAGTATTAAATTTCATAAAAATCTGTTCATTGGGATTTCGCTTGTTACATGTGGACGGACATGCTGAAGCCATTTTGACCATTTATGCATTTGTGAATGAGTCTTACATGCGAGTATATGCGTACTTAAAAAGCGTTTTATTAATTATTAACTATTAATAACGGAAAATGGGGAATATGGCCAAGTAGATGCATAAATGCACACCAAGACCGCATTAACTCAATAAAGCAGTTTTACATTCTGTATTTATATTTAGTTACAATTAAGTAAACTCGTACAATTAATATTAATCTGCAATGTAAAAAAACAATTGCATTAATTAATATAATTTTACAGACTACAAAATAGAGAAAATCCAATTTAATACACAATCCAATTAATAATTTTTAACATTTCACAAAACAGGTGAGTCAGGCGCTGATCACATCTACCACGCGCTCGCCTGTCATATCCGTTGTTATTAACCGCGTTAAAACATAGACCAAGAAATCCTAAATTGAGAAATAGCAGGCCTATGCATTCTTCTACCACATTAAGCAGAAACGAGTAAATTTAGAAATGACTGTGTTGATAACTGTACGCTAATGCGTTTAGCAAATTACAAATTGACACAACGCAAACTGAATTACAGAGAGTTAAAAATAAAGAAAAATAAAAAGATTACCACAAAAAATATTCCAAATACAGAGAGAGAGGGGGGGCGGAGAGTTAGTGTTACCCGAAACAATCTCACCCACCCATGCATATTATGTCTAAAACTGTGTGTTGTGGATGAAAAACCAGAACACAGATTAAAAAAGACCACAAAAGTTTCTGGTGTCACTGCGCCTTTTTACTCGGTGTGGGAAGGACAGTGATTACAACCACTATGCAACCCGCGCGGCAGTCAGTAGTGACAGTACTAAATATAGTAGTATATGTAATACTTAAAAACAGTACTTAAGTACTTAAAAGCCACTTATCTCTGGGTGCTCCGGTTGCTATAATGAGAAGTGTATTACCTTGATGTAAGCGACTGCAGAAGCTGAGTGGTCAAGCGAGTGGATACAGAAGTATATTCGTTTAAGTGACCGTTGTACAAGACCATATGACTGCTGAACACGATGATGCTCTTGTAATCTATATCTTGTAAACTCCTCTGACCTTATGTGTTCGTCCCGGAGTATAAACAGAAAATCCATTTATTTATTTAAACTAGAACGTAAGTGCCGAAAGCAACGGTAACCACTAATGATCAGCAATTATGTCATATTAGATCTTTGACAACATAATTGCATCTGACGAAAATGGCGTAAATGCTGAGAAAGCGACTGAGGTTAAACAGACTAATAGAGGCTGGAATGACAGTCCAGGTTTAGTATGACAGTCTATGACTGTAGCAGGAACAGCATCCTTATTTCCTTCTCCCAGTGCTCAGATATCGAAGTCTTGCGTCTTCTCCAAAATTTTCTAATTACAAGAGCTAATATAATTCCAGGGCACATCCTATGGGACTCTGACCGATGCTGGATGAGGATATTAAATGACATCGAGATTCTAAAGCCTTAAGTAGAAGTTTCTACGTAATCAGATTGTAAACAAGTGAGAGAAAGCCAGTTCTGTTTGTGAACACTGCCAATTCAGTTAGACAGCCGTAATATTGTAAATTATTTTATCAATTGATCGCTGGAAAAGAGAAACAGATTTCTCCACTTTCTTCTGGTGAAAGAGACACGCGTATATCCAAATTAAAAATGTCAGTATTCGTCTATAAAGTGAAATCATAAATTCTTTTAAAATGGACTCCATTTTCAACTGCCCACGAACAATAAAAACTCCTCTTTCTTTTCCATTCGAAGAAAAAGAAAAGACGAAACCAGTTTCTCCATAATGAATTGCTTTAGCTCTAAGTTAAAAAAAAAAAAAAGGGGGGGGCTGAAAAAAAATTCACTGCAGCTTATTAAAGATTTAATTAGCTATAAGGATGAATCCTTTTTATAGATCTTACTTAATATCTCGTCAAAAGAATTCTTACTAAAGCCAATTACAGCATTCTGCCCATAGATACGCAGGTCACTTCGTGTTTACGTAACACCGGATGTCAGAAATGCGTCACGCTTTGAAATTGATTCCCAGAAACAAAGTGAAAATAAATGAGGTTTTGAGGGGGGAGGGGATACATCCTCTGTCGTTGTACCCTGGGAAATGGATACTGTCACAAATATTTGATGCGTACAGCATGAAATATCACTTGACAGCGCACGGAATTACAAAGTATCCTCCATACTCTTCCTCTTAATTCTGTTGTGACTGTAAGAATGATTGCGAAATATTAATGTAATAAAACAACATTAATCTTTACCGACATTATACTTATGACTCGTTTAATAATTGCGTGTGCAGAATTTAATGACTTATGTTATTATTTATTTAATGAAGTCAACAAACCCAATACTGTAGGCACAAAATATATTGCCGACCGGGCCAGCCAGGTGGGTAAAGTGCCTGCCTGGCAACCCAAAGGTCGCGGGTTCGAATCCCGCCTCGGGCTTGGATCAAAGTACTGCAAAAACCTTGGGAGGTGCACTATGGCCACAGAAGCCGATGCGCCAGCAACTACCAAAAAAAAAAATAATAATAATAATAATAAATAATATATTAGATGTCTATAAATAGAAAGGAAAGGACGTTTTAGGTGAGTCCGACAGGGACTGCACTCAATCTAACTGCTATGTTGTATGATACGTTTGTACAGATACACTCAACGCTTCCTTCTGAAGACAGAAATCTTTGAGATTGGGGAATAAATCGTAATCGCAAGGACTAGTATCACGACTATAAGGGGATGGGTGATGAGGCAGCGCTTTCCACTTGTAACAGGTGAAAAATATCTCTACAGAATGTTTGGTATGAAGCCTTACGTTATCATGTAGTACAGGCACACCAGCTTCCAACATCTGTGGTCGCTTCTAACAAAATTGCGGCGTAATATCTGACGAAGATATGTTGCACTGTAAACTCCAGTTGCTGATCTTCCAAGTGGCACATGATTAGTGTCAATGATGCCTTCATAATCGTAGGCCATGACGACCATTTGTTTCGCTGGCGACATTTAGATGCGAAGATAGATGCTTCCACTCAGCTGATTGCGATTTCAGTTAAGGTTCAAAGTCATGTGTCCATATCTCATCGGTGTCAATAATGCGTTTCAAAAACTCCACCTTCTTGTCGGTAACGCGCGATTGCAACTTCTTTATACTTTCTCATTCATCATCATCATCATCATCATCATCAGCCGTTTTCAATCCAATGCAGGATGAAGGCCTCTCCAGTAACTTTCCAGTGGCCATCAATTAAGTACCTACAAACTCATGAATTTCATCTGTCCATCTCCGTTGTTGTCTTCCAGGTTTTCTTTTAACACTTCTTGGGTACCATTCCGTTATTTTCTTATTCCATCTATCATCATGTTTTCGAGCTATGTGTCCAGCCAGAGTCCATTTCAGTTCTTTAGCTTTGATAAGAATGTCCTTTATTTGTGTTTGCTGCCTAATCCATGTGTTTCTCTTCTTATCTAACAATCTTTCTCGTTCATCTGGCAGCAAATGTGGGCCCCATCAGGCGGCGAATTTTCGTTTGTGTAACGCCTCGCCTAAAATTCCGTGGACAGATGAATTCGGTACTCTAGATTCGTTGGCTAATTCTTCACAAGCCATAACGTCAGTCTTCGTCCAAAATGGTGGTAATAAACTGCCGATGTGTTGCCCGTTTGGTCTTCTACCTACCTGAGCGTTGCTTGTCTTCATCACTGTTCTGAACTTGACGAAACCTTTGTGATCAACATGAAATCGGACTAGGATCTACTGTTGACTCACCACACACTTCCCTCGACAACGTGTGGGCGTTCGACCAGGTAAAAATTTCAATTTTGATAAAATACCTTTGACCTGAAGCAATATCACCATCCATTTTTAAAAGCCTGTGCACAAACGTTTCATACAGGAACTGGCTTCAAGCATAACTGCAAAGTGTTATCCCGATAAATATCTGTCGCGCAGGCGTACGAAGTGAGGAGCACGTGTGCAGTGTGCATCACCCTTGGGATAACCTTTGGGATATTAGGGAATCTTAAGTTTCAGGGAGAAAAATCGCTACGCTCCCGCCCGAGATTGGAGTAATTAAAAGGCTTTACAGAAAATTCCTCCAGTTGGCGACGGCAATTAAACCTCAGACCCTTTCCAAAAGGAAAACGAATAGCGAAGCCAATACACCATCAAAATTTCAATAGCAAATCCAATAATAACCAATACTAACTAACTAACTAACTTCGCAATACAATTATTCACAAGAAGGAAAACAATTATCGCGATGCAACCTGATCCTCGGGAGGACAATAACACCCAATAGATATATCACAAACCAAATGTCATGGACAAACTAAAAATAAAGGAGAGACACAAAAGAGTCAAAGCAAGAGCAAAAGAATAAAATCTCAGCATGAAGAAATAGACACGCCATTTGAAACTCAGAGACCTGCGCAGGGCTACTCCTTCTGGGAGAGACCAAAGTAAGAATCCTGCGGCCGACCATCTCGGACTTGATTCAAACGCGCCACAACGAAGTTCCTGAAAATGATAAAAACTGAAATGACATCAGAACTAGAGTGCCATCTGGCTATCAAATCTCGCACCTGCGAGATTTCTTTAAAACCCTAATCCCTGGAGGGGAGGAGAGACACACGCTCCCTTCTCCCTTGCCAACCCTATTTCCCTCTGGTAAGGCATAGGCATGCTCCACTAAAAAACGGGGGATAACCTTCCCTATCGACCCCTCTGCTTCCTATTTCCAACCCCCCAGCCTTCTGCCTCCTCACCCAAATCTGTCATCTCACACAGCGATTAGTCCTACATCAAAATTTTAAGCCACACCAAAATTATTGCCCGACCCAATTAGGCTTTATCAAAACCTTCAGCGTAAAACCCCAAACAGTGCTCCTAAAGCAAAATCCCAAATTCGCAATAAAACATCCTCGCGACTATTTATTTTTCTAATTTTTATTTTATTTATTTTGGTCCTAGCCACTGAAATCCTAGGAAAGTAGGTGGCAGGACCTGCCAGAGTACTGATTCAATCACTGGTAATATCATGCCGGTCTTCCCGTGGCTGGTATTGGTAACGTCGGGCCCCTAGTGGGCCCGGCGGCTAACAGACCGGATGAACAATGGGCATAACGTATTATATATCCCATACACTTTTAAATCTCTGGCTTGACCGATACAGAGAACGTACGCGGAGATGGAAGAAATCCCAGGAACCGTTAGACCCCCAACATACCAAATACCAAGACCAATACTGGTTTTAATGCAGTGCGCTTCCCCCTCTCCCCCACGGTTTATTCTTGTCTTTCTCCAGAAAACTTCCTGGCGACTGGAATGATGTCACGTGTTATGCAATGGATGTTGCTAATTTGTACGAATAAAAAAGAAAGAAAAAAGCTACTGCCGACTGGCCATATCGATGAGAGTGTGCACTTTAAATAGCTGCAAATGAGCTACACGTATAATGCCAGATAAACAATGCCTGCAATTACTTCCGGTAATTTTAATCAAGAGGCCATTCTCCAACTATAGCAAACTGGTCACTTCCGATTCATTATAAAAAAAAAAAAAAAAGAAAGAAAGAAAGAAAAAAAAAAAAAAGATTAAAGGTTTGGCTATTCTCTTATGCGTATTGCGTGATCCAAATACAACAAACAGGAGCATTATTACTATTATTTGTTTGTTTTTTAAACAGTTCTCTGGTTTAAGTTGTGCGTTCCAGAACATTCATTCTCTTTACGACGCTGTGTTATTAACCCTCGCTGAATGTCAGCCAAAGAAAAGAAAGAAATATTAATCAGCACCAATTATTTTGCTTTCATTTAGCTTCCACTAACAGGGACATTAAATGATGCGTAGTTCGGTTGACAGAAAGCAATATTTGGAAATGGCCAGCAACTTATTCGGCCCATTGTGCCATTGTTGGCGCGCGACCAGCTCCACACACGATTTGCACGAGTGAAACTCGCGTGTTGTTTTACACGTGAGATGCTTCACGCTGCAATACAGAGTGTGTGTTTATGTGTTTTTCGTTGGCAGTTTTACAGATGCCGACACAAAGATAAAAGAAAGAAGAAAGAATAGACAATTTAAAAAAGATAATGGCCGTGATTTCTCCATTTCACCAGCTATTATCCACCAGCGTGGGATCAAATAAGAGTCTTCCGGTCAATAGAAACCTGTATCGCATGCATGCATACCAGCAATGAGTATTAGTACATTTTCAACAGTGTTAGCACCAGTTAATATCCAACATAAGAAGGATTCCCCCCCCCACCCCTTTAAGAAAACACGGTCAGTGAACTTCTAGAGAACCAAGCGTATTCTTCCCTTGTTGGATTTAAAAAGGAAACAGACTAACAAAAGACATTATGTCCAGTACGATGTCTAGCACAAAACGTTGAGGCACAGCTATTGTAATTAGGAAAGACCTTAAAAACATACAGGAAGCGATCTTTTAGAGGCCACCCTCAAAGAAAACAAAGAGAAGGGTAAGGAAGATAGCGTGTAGAGAAGAAAAGTGTGATAAGCAGCTGTTAAGACTAAATTTCCTAAAGAGCGGATGCAATTAAGGCGCTCTTAATATTTTGAACAGTAGTGTTGACCCACTACAACTCAGACGCATGCAGTTCTGTGGACTAATTAATCTTATTCTAAATGGAGCAGGAAAATTAATTATAAGTAAGCTTCGCTGTTGTTAATTGCCTCATTTAACAAAGTTTTACTCCAGTTCCTTCTGCTAACTCGCAGCAAGCAAACAAACCAGCCTTGGAACGGATTCTTGTTATTTCCAAAGGTCTCTTAACATTTTATTCTACTGAACCATTTCGAAATGTAAAATGAATTTAGAAAACTAAACCCGGAGGAATGTTTTCATTCTTTTAAAAGTCTGGCTTAATACTCTTGCCAGTTTTAAGCCAGAAAATCTTTATTTCATCCTCGGAAGACGCACATTTAACAGATAAATATAAGTATACATTTCCCAATCCACCGATCTCAACCGCTGGGACAAGTGAACCTGGGGATGTTTACTGTCCGGAAGTTATATCAGCGATTCTGTAATTTTGTTTAAAGAATGTAATATTTCTGAAGAGATCGTGTTTCCTTCATGCATAATTTATCAAAATGAACAGGTTACACACACGATGTCGATACTAAAAGAGCCTAGAAATTGCCATGCCTACAGCGTACATATATCCATTTGAAGTACCAAGTACTCTTGCGCATAGCGATTACAAATATACACGTTTATTCAATCAGTTTACCAACCCTTATCTCCACATTTCATCATGAGAAAACCACGAACGGTGTGTGTACAAAACAAAAAAGTTCAAACGGAAACAAACTTTGTTTTCCCTCAGCTTTATAAAATATTCATCACGGACCTCATATATACCCCAACAAATTAGCTGCATGGGATTGTTCCAGCGAGTTGACTACAGACAACTTTCTCTAACAACTGATATCGGAGCGTGTTCCATTTGTATTCTACTTGTTTCGGTAGGAAGATTTCCTTTTTTTTTCCCCCTTGCCCTTCCGCAAGCATTCTACACATGATAAAGACCAGAGATAAATGAGATTGCTTGCAGCAAGAGATGCACAAAGTACCTTGGGAAACTACTGAATGTTCTGTGGTCTGCTGGGAAATGACGAACGACCAAACAAAACTAATAAAAAAAAAAACAAAAACAGGAACGCAATAAAACATTTTAGCCAGCTTAGACGAAGGAAGGGTACCTACTTCCTCGTGGAATACCCACAGTACGCAATAAACATCTCAACAAGACACAGAAACGTATGGAACATAAGTCAGAGAATATTTTATACCGCGCAGAAGCCTAGAGGTCGCTCTGACTTGCTGTATTTCTTCACGGTGTATAGTTGGCTAATACGACTTTTACGATTATCGATCATAGATGGCGCCTCATTAGACGCCATCTTATTTACAGACAGTGGGCACTCGCTGCTCTCAAAAGATTACGAATGGTTAAAACGCCATGGTGGCGTTTTAATAAGCAATGTCTTTACGAAAATCATTTCGACCATTTATTCAGAAATATATAGAAAATAATCCGCTTTTACTATTTTCCGGAGTCATTCGTTGCCATGGAAACGCATAATCCCCTGCGCTATCATTGCAGCTTCGTGTTCTACATTTCAGTACATCTCCAACTTAACTTTTGAGACGGCCTCTAGATCAATACGGCATTTTCGGGATTAAAGAATCGTTTTAGTCTTTATGTGAGAAAAGAATGGTTCTTTTTATTGCCGACTTTAACTTTACTACCTGCTGTCTGCGTCACTAAGCTGCTAAGATCATTTTGCAGAGACATTTGTTACTCTTAACACGTCAGCGCCACCTATCTTTCGGGTACACGGATCATTATTTTATGTCCCCGCGTGATTTTTCATCAAAAGTTAGCTCGCATCCATTACTCAATAAATAAAAGGCAATCCAAGTTTTATTAGTCGCGAGGCAATCCTGAATTTTAGGATTATTGTTATTAGTTTTAAAATCCGTCATTCGAATCCGACTTTGATTTCCTTCTAAGATGAAAGTTTCTTGTGGAAAATATATTGGCCTTTGAATATAAAGTAGTGTTTAAGTATTCGGTGTATTTCCCGAAATTTGGATATAAGGTGAAAGGGAGTTTTTTTTTTTACCCCTTGGGTAACTTTCGATCTTCATAGTTAAAGAAACACAGAAAAGAGTAAACTGTGGACATTGAATCCACTGAAGACACAGAGGTTGAAAGCGTTAGATTAATTCAACCTTCCTGGAATTTAAAAAAAAAAATGGAAAATAAAGTAACAAAAAGAGCTAAACGCTCTCCTTTCTGTTCTAGTCCAATGTGAGACCCAACTATTAATCACAACCAGGCCATGGTTGCCACGAAACTTAACAGGAAAAACAACAGGAAAAAAAGTTAAACTATGACTCCTTTAATGGTGAATTCCGTCATTAATTCTACAGCATGTGATAGAATGGATAGCTTTAAACTTTGTTCCTTAGTGAGACACTCATTCAAACCGAAGAAAAAAAACAATGGGGGAAAGGGGGCTGATCTGTACCTTTCCTTCGGCCTCCTGATTTTCCAAATGTCTAAGGCAAGCACTTTGTCTTCTAAAGAAGAAGAAATGTTTCCCTTGATGCGAAACCCAAGTATTATCATTTATTTGGGATTTCGAAAGTTCGTAAACTTTTCCATTAATTCCACGGCTGACCTTCTTTGTTTATTTGATGGATCGCTTCATTAATCTACTAGATGGATACTGCTATTTATAAGTCCCAGTAATTCGAAATATAAATCAAGCTGATGAACATTCGTCTTCGCTTGAAAAATAAAATATATTCATATTAATATTAAACAGAAGAGCAAATTACACATATTGTCTTTATCCATTCTCCTTATTCGGACGAATATTGGCTAAAAAATAATAAAAAGATGCCAAAAACCACCAGCATACACCTGTATTTTAACAGATAGATGCTAAAAATCTGTGGTTAATATACAGTCAATCAATGGAGTGATTCGAATCCTCCGTCTCAGCAAGTGACCATATCAGTACACAAATATGGCCACTTGCTATCAAACACTTCATGGTCCAATGGCATTGATACAATGTTAATGACTCACTGAGAAGGAAAGCAATCGACAGAAGTATAGTGAAGCAATCACAAGCGGAAGTAGCAAGGGAACTGAATGACTATCAAAATATGATTACCAGATTGTAAAGATAGTTCCAGGGGAAGAATCCCAAAAAGTTCCTATCAGGGTCATAACACAAAGTATCCTTGTAAAAGGTCGCTCAAAGTTCGAAATACCACAATACCACCTGAACACCAGCTGTCCCTAACTACCAGATGAAACAGGGTGATGATAAATATATCAATTATCTTCGGAGCAATATTCCAAAGTAATGGTCACAGATAAGCCCAAATTCAAACTACAGTCCGATTCATAATATATTCGTATGTGGAAGAAGATGCGCTATAAACCCACCCATGACATTAGAAAAAGGGATGTCCCCCCACAGAGAAGGTAGTTTGATCAATCATAATGCACAACACAAGCTGTGGACCTTCAACAATTTTCATGAATTAGAGAACTCCTTCAGTAACAACATCCCGTGTTTGCATGCAACATAAACGGATAGACAGTTGCGCAACAGTGCTGTATGAGTGAAATGCAGTTCGAGAATGGGCATAATGAAAGTCTTAAGTGATACTGAACGTGATATGTTAGTCGGTGCCATAGGTGCTGTTAAGAGCATCTCAGAAACTCCAACCCTGCTGGCGTTACCACCTAACATTGTGTCTCGAATGCATCGACATACGTTGAATAACAAAATAACATTTAGGCAATGGGAATCCTGTGGTCCGAAATATAGCTCGTTGATTGGAGGGTTAATATGCACCTTTATTATCTGGGTCTGTGAATTATTTGGCATATTTCATTCCTGTCTGTGTTTGAAATATCTTTGTTATTCTGATTTCTAAAGATGAAAATATTTAATTTGGAACATCGCACAAACATCATATTTTGTACTTAGGGAAATTGCTTCTGAAACATTAGAAGTGATGCATCAGCTTAAGAAGAGGATTCTCCATCCTATACTGCTTTGTTTAAATGACAAGTTTCTGGAATACCTATAACTGCTTGTGAATAAAATAAAATTAAAAAAAACTGCCAGACATGTGCCAGAACTACTGAAATATAGCTGATAAACTTGTAGAAGCATTAACAATCCATTACAATAATGATAACCAAAGAGACATTTTAGAACGCACAACTCGTCGCTTGTCGCAGACAGAATGTCGCAGCGGACGACCGAATCGGATTACCCTCCTGTAAGTAAAAATCAAGGTACAGATGAAGTGGGTTCAGGAACAACATGGAACAGTGGAGGTTGAGAAGACATTAGTTGTTCTGACATATGCCGATTCGTGCTGTTTCACGCTGTTGAAAGAAAGGGAATATGAAGAAAACAGCATGAGTTCATGGGCCAAGTGTCCTTGGTCCACGGACTCGTGTAGGCTAGTGGGGGTGGTTTAATGGTGTGAGGAGTATTTTAGTAGTGCATATTGATACTAGCAGGGGAAGTATATGGATGCTACAGGTTAGTGGACATAGTGTTTTTGTCAAGCGGTTCCTGTGGTTCCCCAAAAAACCACGTTGAGCAATTTGTGATATATGCACAACATTGCAAGACCAGTCAGTGTGGGTTATGTGTGAGTAGCGTGTTGTTTGACTGGACTCTTAGTTATTGGGAGGGTCGATCACCATGGAAGGAGCTTTTCAGCATCCGTCCACCGGCACGAGGAGCCAGGCCAGGAAGGTAGAAGGAACGCCTGACGGGCTCTCTCCCCACCTGCAAAGCAAGAGAGGGGAGAGGCCAACGGAGCGAGTTGGATAGGAAAGATAAGAAAAGAGGAAGGAAGCAAGGGTAGGCAAAGCGGAAGACTACCCCCAGCAGAGGGCCAAACGGCCACGTGATCCCACGCCTATTAGTTGACCATCGTCAGCAGAACCCCTTCGATGAGGATTCATCGAGGGTGGTTAAAATCCCGCCTAGGGAGTGTCCCAGGCCAGCAAAAGAGTCCGAAAGCATCTAATCCCACGCCAACGGAGAGGCGGCGTCAGCAAAGGAACTTCAAGGAGAAGAGGTGAAAGGCAAGAATCCCTTGGTTTATCCCCTGCAGAGAGAAGTGTCGGCGTCAGCAAGAATCTCTGGCGGACGTTTTGTCAGGAGCAGTTGAGGATCACCCAGTGAAAATGCCACAGGTTAATTAGAAATTGTTTCTGACCAAGCGTATCCCTTTGTGGCTGCAGTGTATCTATCTGCGAATTACTTCTTCTAACAGGATAATGCGCCAAACAACAAGGGCAGAACGGTACAGAACTAGTTTTAGGAACATGACAGTGAATTCAGCCTACTGCGGTGGTCTCCCCAGTCACCAGATCTCAAACCAATGAGCATGAGGAATGAAGTGGAATGAGTCCGTGTGACACGCTTTGAAAACCACGTCCATACAACAAATCCAGGCATCTCTCAAGGGCTAAGGGGGGGGGGATCTACTTGTTGTTAGATAGGTGTAGCTAATAAAGGGCCATTGGATGTAGGCGAGTCTTTTCTATCAAGCTATAGTGATATCTCAAAATTTGCTAATGCACTATTTCCCAGCGAATCTGACGTGCTTATCCTATTGTATCGTTCAATGAACCCAGAAGAAGATATTAATTTTAATACACCCTTGTTATTGTTTGCTATACTCTTTGTGGATGTACGATGTCGTATTTTATGTGTTTCAACATAGAATATTTTCCCAGCTCCAACGAGAAATACACTGGAATGTACCGGTATTACAGTACGAAATAAACCACGCAAGGACAACTTAAAGTACACCAATAAAAATCATCATTTTACATGTATTTAAATACGAAAATCCAAAAATTACTGTAATATATAGTGATAACTTTAAAAAATGTTACGAAAAAAGGTCTCTAAAGATCAATATATGGTCCAAATATCCAAGAAATAAGAAAATTTTCCAATCAAAAAGTAAATCTAAATGAAACCACCAAAGTTCCTCCCAGAACGTCGTAAACAGAATTGACTTCCCGGTACGAGTTGCTTTTCAACATGAATAAAGACGTTTGTTGAATAAAGAAGTCTGTTGCCTTGTGGTTTTCTTGTATACAGCACTCGATTATGTTCTTCGAAACCATCGTTTCGATCAACTCCAGAATAATCGGATAATTTTGCACAAAGAGAAATACCAGAAGGAAAAAACATCGAAAAGTAAAGTAATCTGCATATTTACTCCCGCTACAGGAAAAGAATTTCTTTTTTTTGTTAGATAAGACAGTCTCGTCTTCTCTCTGAGCTATTGCTTTAAGGACATCGATGCTCTCTGGAACCATAGAGAACCTTTACGAGCGTCACTAAACAACATTTAAGACTTCCAACTACTGGTCTTACTACTCGGCTGGCCATTGAAGCCCGCAGTAATGTTCAGTTAGTGACTTTCAAACGTAGTCATTGGTGATGGAAAAGAAATATGGAGCACAGAAAGAAGACAGGCTTTAATCCCGAAGAAGGAAGCAGGGTTTTATAGGGACTTTATCATGATCTGTGCAGATTTAATGCTGTTCACAGCAGCAGCAATAAAATATATTGCAATTTCTAGGGCGAAAGCTGCCGAATAAATTTTTAATACATTTCTCTAAAGAAGTAACCTTAAGTATCAGCATTTTCCATTAGCGCAAGGTCACAGCCGTATAAATGCAAAATAGTATTCCCAACTAGATTTTAGCTTTACTTTTAAAGCAAAAATTCCACAATATTTTTCTTAGGAGGTAATAATATACGAGAGGCGTATATCCTTACCTCGTTCCTGGCCTCAGTATGAAGGGTTTGTTTGAGGAGTCTTGTAACATTTGATATATTTCAACGTAGTTCTCTCTGGAGTTATTAGCATTAGTAGTGGCATATGATTTTTTTTTTTTTTTATGAAAATCACAAACACGAGAAGTATTAGAACCTATAGTACTTAGCCCCGTGCGTGGAATATGAAAAGTTGAAAACATGAAAGAAAATATTTGTTGACATTAGACTTGAATTTCTGAAGATTGTAATATTCAGAAAATATGTATGAAGGAAGGTTGTTCCAGAAAATGGAAACTGAATGAATAAATGAGGAAGAAGAAAAGTTGGTTCTGTGACTTTGAAATTGGACAGTAAAAGGATGTTGACTGGTTGCGGCGTGTTGGGACTGCTTTGAAAGAGAGAGCGGGAATTATAGAAGCCAATTCAGAAGAACAGTGCCCATGGAAATATCTGTAGAAGAGGCATGCAGCAGAAAACAGTACGTCTATGAGACAGAGCGTGGAGAGACTGTTAGAGATGAGTCATCAATTAACTTAACTGCTCTCTTCTGAATGGAATCTAGAAGCCTGAGAGAGGTTTTGGGGCACCGCCCGAGATGTGCGAACAATATTCTATGGGAGGACGGATTTGCGCTTTGTACAAAGTGAACAGCTGTTTAGAAGAAAAGTAACGGGGAGAACGAAAGAGAAAACCCAGTTTTTTAAATGTAGAGGATACAATATTTGTAATGTGTTTGTGCCAAGGAAGATTAGAAGTCAGGGTAATCCCCAAGAGAGAGATATCATCTTGCTTAGAAATCAGAGTGTCATCGAAGATAAGCGGAGGAACACAAGAATCCTTTTTTGCGAAATATAAGACAGGGCTGAATTTTAGAAGAACTGAAATCAACTAAGTTATATTTGCCGAACTGGAGAATTACATAACGATCAGCATTTAAAGAAGTTGAAGGCTTATTAGAGAAAGTTGGAAGCAAGCTTATATAGCATCAGCCAAACAAAACCAAACCACTTCCCATTTCACCTATCCAGTCCATTCCAAACGTTTTTCTAGTTCTTCCTTGAAATTTATTTAAGCTATCAACTTCCCCGACACATGAAAATTTGTTCCAGCAATTAAACACGCGCTGTCTAAAGGCAGGCAAATTTCTGCACATCTATTCTGAAACTATCATTCCTCAATTTGAAATTACGCCCCCTTAAGTGTGTAATCGGAACATGAGGAAGTGTCCCATCAGCAATGAGCTTGCTGAAACCATTCAATGCCTTAAATACCTCAACCAGATCACCTCACAAGTGCCTAGTCTCCAGACGCTGCAATTTTCAGAACTGAAACCTTTCTTGTTAAGAGCACCCTTTTGTTACCCTCACCAATCTCGTTGCCCTTCTCTGTATATGTTCCAGAAGCTCTAAATCCTTCCAAAAATAAGGCTTTCAGACCTGTATGCAGTACTCAAAGTGCGGCCTGACCAGTGTCTTATACAAAGGAATAATCACCTCCTTGTCCCTCTTAGAAAAAATTCCTATATATCATTGACAAAACTCCATGGGCTGTCATGGCAGCCTGTCTGCATTGCTTAGAGAACTTCATATCTGACTGGACAAATACCCCTACTCTTTTTAATTCTCCACTACCCTGAGTGTAGTACTTCACAGTTGATACGTTACTCTGGGGTTACTACTACCTAGGCCTGACGTAGCCCAGTGGTCAGGAGCGAGAGTGCATAGCACGCGTTCCTTGAGTGGACCGGGGTTCAAGCCCGTGACTACTAAATACGATAAATATTTGTATTGACGATTTATTGTAAACTCTACTGACTTGGTTGTCGTGCTGGAGTATAAACAGAAAAAAATTATTTATATACTTTTCATTTATCAATGTTACACTTCAGTTGCCACTTCTCAGCCATCTGCCTAACGTTTCTAGATCCTGTTGCAGTAGCATACTCCATAACTGTCATTAACAACCCTGCCAAACTTCGTAACATCTGCAAACTTAATTGTTTATACAGTAACGTTAGAAGTGTCGTCAATAAAATGAGCGAATTCGAACTGCTGGTTAAAACAAGTAACGCGGACATAATAGGGCTTACGGAGACGTGGTGCCACCCGGAAATTGGGGATGATGAGTTTCAGTACGGCTTGTATAATGTATTTAGGAAGGATAGAGTAGATAGAAGGGGTGGTGGGGTAATGCTTCTTATCAGAAGCAGCCTGAGTGCGACGATAGCTTTCCCAGATTCAGACATTTCACATGCTAGTATAGAGTCTGTATGGTGTGAGATAGTTGGAAACAAAGGTACAATGCGAGTAGGCGTAATCTACAGACCAGGTGATTGTGAAGACTATGACAAAAGCCTCTACATGCAAATGGAATGGGCAAGTAAGCGTCAATGCCTTATTATGGGTGATTTCAATTTGCCTCTAATTGATTGGAGTAAATGGGAAGGAAACTCGACATGGGGAACAAAATTTTTAAATCAACTAGATGACTGTTATTTGTATCAACATGTCAGGGAAAGTACTAGAGAAAAGAATATCCTAGACCTCATCATCACACATGAATCAGATGACATAACAGGGCTGACAGTAGAGGAACCAGTAGCAGGAAGTGATCACGGAGTTCTACGGTGGATGATGACGAGAGAGTTAGCAGAAGTAAAAGGCAAAGGAATGGGTTTTAATTTCAGAAAAGGAAATTACGATGCCTTAAGGTACTACATGGCCTCTATTAACTGGGTAGATATCGCGCAGAGAATGAATACAATTGAACTGTGGTACGCTTTTAAAACATTAATCACAGATGCCTTGAATGCGTATATACCATTAAAAAAATACTCCACGAGAAGGGTTCCAAGTTGGATGAATAGTGAAGTTGCCGCATTACTTGAGCAGAAAAAGGTGGCATGGAAACGTTACAGAGCAATAAAAAGTACTGAAGCCTATAACAGCTACAAGGTGATGTGTAATAGAGCCACAGAAAAGGTTCGACAGGCAAAGGCAGTTTATGAGAAATCACTAGCAAACAGAGCAAAGAGGGGGGATAAAGAATTCTTCACATATATAAATGCCAAGAAGAGCAGGACAAACCAGATCGGACCTTTACGTAAGGGAAAGGGGATAGTAATAAATACACCAGCTGCCGTTGCAGATGAACTCAACAGTTATTTTGCATCGATATTTACAAATGAAAAGCCTTTTGTGGCAATGGGAAATTGTGGGAGCGAAGTTAAAAAATATGTAATTAATGATATTGAAATTTCGCAAGATTATTTAATGAAAAAACTTTCAAGCCTACAGACTAGTAAGGCTCCTGGAGTTGATGGAATATACCCTATAATCTTGAGAGAGGCGGCAAGCGAGTGCATTGAACCACTGAGGCTGGTTATGCGAGCATCACTAGACTCTGGGGAGATTCCCTTGGATTGGAAAAGTGCAAATGTATCTCCCATACATAAGGGTGGCTCTAAAAGTGAAGTGGGAAATTATCGACCTGTCAGTCTGACTTCAGTATTAGGGAAAATCATGGAGGCATTGATCAAGGGTGGAATTCAGGATCATTTGGATCGAATTGAAATTCTCAAGGATACTCAGCATGGTTTTGTAAAGGGAAAATCATGTTTAACAAATCTGGTTCGCTATTTCGAAAGGGTCAC
This sequence comes from Mastigoproctus giganteus, assembly GCF_048544385.1. Taxonomy (NCBI): domain Eukaryota; kingdom Metazoa; phylum Arthropoda; class Arachnida; order Uropygi; family Thelyphonidae; genus Mastigoproctus; species Mastigoproctus giganteus. The sequence continues at coordinate 172,964,920 of NC_143575.1, read as the reverse complement.
TCACGAGCTGGATTTAGGGAATAATTTCGACATTGTTTATTTAGATTTCAGCAAAGCTTTTGACTCAGTCCCACATGAGCGGTTGCTTTATAAGCTGGAACAGGTTGGAATCACTGGGAAAATCCTTAGATGGATAGAAGGATGGCTTCAGGGCAGGAGGCAGAGGGTTGTGATAAATGGCTATTCCTCAGATTGGGTTGATGTAAGAAGTGGGGTTCCCCAAGGATCAGTATTAGGACCACTGTTGTTTTTAATTTTCATAAACGACATTGATGAAGGGATAGAGGGCGTGATGTCTAAATTTGCAGATGATGTTAAAATTGGTAGAGTAGTTAATGATCACTGTCAAGCTGAGCTTCTTCAGAGAGACCTAGATAGACTTCAAGAATGGTCAGAAAAATGGCAGCTGTGCTTTAATCCAACAAAGTGTAAGGTATTACACCTGGGAAACAGTAATCCCAAAATAACTTATTCACTTGGTGGAGTTCAACTAAACCCAGTACTGGAGGAAAGGGACTTGGGTGTTACGATACGGTCAGACATGAAATTCTCTGAGCATTGTAAACAGGTTGCAAGGAAGGCCCATGGTGTCCTATCGATGATCTATCGAACTTTTGCAAGTAGAGATAGGGACGTGATAATCCCATTATATAAGGCCTATGTTAGACCACACTTGGAATACTGTGTTCAAGTATGGAGACCGCACCTAAAGAAAGACATCGAGCTTCTTGAAAGGGTGCAAAGAAGGGTAACTCGCCTGGTGAGATCGGCAAAAGGGCGTCCTTATGAAGAAAGACTTCGAATATGTGGGTTGCAGAGTTTGGAAACTAGACACCTTAGAGGAGATTTGATTGAGGTGTTTAAGGCTCTGAGAGGCATCAGTAAAATGAATGAGGACAAAATTTTCAAGATTATAAATGATGCTAGAACTAGGGGACATAAATTCAAGTTACGCGGGGAAATGTTTAGATTGGACTGCAGGAAGTTTTATTTTAGCCAGCGAGTTATAAATTACTGGAATAAGTTGCCTTCATGGGTGGTAGAGGCCGACAGTTTGGGGAAATTCAAAGGTCATCTGGATAGTACTTTCGGGTAAGGGAAGCGCATAGGATGATAGGATTAATTTCCTTTTTATTTTATTTTTAATTTCATTTTATTATTTTTATTTATTTATTAATTATTATTATTTATTTATTTATTTAATTTTTGTTTTTATCATTGTTTTGTTCGGATTTTTTTTTTTTTTTTTTTTTTTTTTTTTGGCTGGTGCAGCATAAGCCATAGGCTTTCTTGCACCATACGGCCGTTACTAATACTAATACTAATACTAACTTGGATATTAAGCCTGATATACCTTCATCAATATCATTTATAAATATACAAAACAACAATAGGCCCAACACCGAACCTTGGGGAGCTCCACTAATAACAATAGTCCACAAAGAGCAGTGTCCATTGATTACCACTCCCTGTCTTCTCCCACTCAACAATCCCTTTATCCATAGCAGCAAATTGCCCTTAATGCCATACTGCTCCAATTTGGGCAGCAGTGTTTTATATGCAACAGTGTCAAAAGCTTTCCTGAAATCCAAACATATGATATCAAAATTATTTTTTGCATCCAGTTCATTTGTAACCACAAATCTAGTCTAACCAATCAAATTGGTTAGACTAGATTTCCCCTTAACAAACCCAGGCTGTGTCTGACTATAACTGCAGTCTTCTCTAGATGATCCTGCATTACCTCATTAACCAGTGACTCCATTATTTTCTCCGGAACAGAAGTTAAACTAACAGGTCTGTAATTACTCGAGTCACCCTATTATCCCCCCCTCTTTGTGTGAATTGGAGATACACCCGCACTTCTTCAGTTGGTGGAGACCTCCCCAGAATCCAAGGATGCTCTCATAATTATGGATAAGGTGGGTTTGTTTACTTCCTTTGCTGCCTCCCTTAATATAACTGGATAGATCCCATCCACCCCAGGTGTCTTTCTTATGTTTAACTTCAACAATTTCTCCTCCACTTTGCTTTCGGTTATTACAAAATCATTTAACTTCCTGTTAGAGTTCGATAAACTTCTGGCCTCCACTGCCCTACAGAATTCCTCGCGTGTGAATGTAGAGGCAAAATATTCATTCAGTTTGTCAGCTACCTGAGCAAGATCATCAACAGTCGAACCATCGATGTACAGTGGACCAATCTCATTCAATTCTTTCCTTCTACAGCCCAGTCAATCCCATGGGATGTACTTGAGGAATGCTACCCTGAACTCGGAATCGACCTAATGACAAGATGGATAGCCACTATCTCTCTCTATTCTGCAACAAAGAAGCTAACCATTACAGACCATTCAAGGGCCTGGTGGAGTGCAAAAGTCTCTGAAAGCTTCCACGTCAAACAGAACATGCACAAGCGGTGGAAAAACTCCGGCTCACCCTCTGACAGAACTGCATTCTCCCGAGCTAGGGCTCTTTTTATTAAGAACAAGAGGGAGGCAATAAAACTTCACCTAGAGGCTACCATAAATAAAGGGAAGCCCTTCATTAGAAACAAATCAGAGGACGCCATCCACTCACTCAATCTGAGCAGTTGGCTCGACCACATAACTAGGTTTGCGGCTCAACCAGAATCCACTACACCAATGGAATTACCAATCAATCCGATTTCAACTGACCTCTTAAATTCAGTTCAACTCACCAAATATCAACTGATTGATGCAATAAATAGTTTAGCACCTACGGCCGCATCTGGCGCAGATGGGATTCCTCAGTTTATGCTGAAATGCCTCAGTACTTTTATTGCTGATTCCATTCTGTCGTTATTCAACAAAATCCTTCATCAAAAATTCTTCCCTCCTATGTGGCATGTCTATCTAGTAAGACCGCTGCCCAAAATACGCTCTGCTTCTCAGCCCAGTCACTTCCGTCCTATTTCTTCTGCATCAAGCCTATTAAAGATATTTGAGAAAGCTCTTCTGAAAACGTTAACCACCCAAATAATGCCACATCAACCACCGCAGATCCACTATGCCACCCGGTCAAGATCCACCGCTACAAATCTAGTCAGTACCACTACCAAGATCCTCGAGGCATTTGAGCACGGTTCGAAAATCACCGTTACTTATATCGACGTCCAGGCAGCATTTGATTCTGTATCCGTTCACGCGTTGGTAAGGCTATTACGTGAGTATTACCTCATTGGCGGAGACGTGCTCTGGTTCATTCAGTCAATGCTTGGGAATAGGACTATTATTGTTCGCGATGCCAATCGGCGCTACACCAGAACTATTACAGCTGGAGTCCCACAAGGTGGGGTCCTCTCTTCCTTCTGCCTTTCGTGACGGGCCGAACTGATATTATCACCTTCGCTGATGATATAAAGCTGTTCACTCCTATCAACCCCGAAGACACTGCTGACTACACAAATGTCTAATCGAGCATAAAATCCAGAACCTCGAGGCCTTCCTCTCCGGTTTCGGCCTTCACATCAATCCTGGGAAGTCGAAACAGTTGACTTTCTCGCTCAAACGTAACCCAACGATGGTGCAACCCAATATAAGAGGATCCGCGATTTCTGCTGTTCAGCAACACACAGACCTGGGCGTTATTTTTGACCAGAAGCTCTCCTTTCTACCACACACAGACCACCTGCAAAAAATTCTGTCGACTCCGGTGGATGCTTAAGCAACAACTTATGCATGTCCATGACCAGGCCGTTGGGTGCAGGTATATCAAGACGTGTCTATCCGGTCATTCTTTATGGAGCAGAAGTCTGGACCTCAACTGCCGCAACGCATCTAAGACGGATTTTTGCAGGCGAATTTTGGCTATTGAAGTGGGCCACATGGAAATTCCGGCTTCCCCCTGCACAAAGGACCACCCAGATGGCAGCAGCTCTAAACATCAGACGTCTTCCTGCCATTATCCATGAGAGAAGACTCGTCTTTTCTGTAAAAATGATGGTTGGCATTATTTCGGAACCAGACTTCTGGGCTAACTGCGGTTGGAGGATCCCAGTCCCAAGCCTTCGGGCCAATCCAGTCCTCCAGGCCACCCCAAACCGGTTAAAGTTATCCGATCGCTTCTTACCCGTGCAAATGCTGCAGTACATATACTCCTTGGATGGCGACCTCTACAAGTTCGCATTGGATAAAAAATACAGGCAGAACTTACTCCATCCACTTCCTTCTCAGGACCACGTCACAGGACACTAGGACCTGCTCCCAAGGACCTGTCCATCACTCCCGTCGATCCCTCACTAAATGTTCCAACTTTCTGCGCCTGCTCAGATGAATCCAGCACTGTAAAAGGACTGCTCCCTGGAGAATAATTGAACATGATGACATGCTGTTGTGTATACAGGGTGTTTCAGTTAAACGTTTCAGAACTTCTAAGAGGGGTAGGGTACATCCTGATAACTCGAAATCATATAGCAATGTGGGGTCGGAAATGCTTTCCTGAAGCGGTGTTGTACACAGAAGCACCATAAAGAAAAGAGACCGTAAGTGAGAAATCGTTTTAATAATACATGAAAAGAAGCAAAAGGTACATGGATTAAAGTAAGTGTTCGAAGTTTCTTCCACGGGCTACAATGCACGCCTCACATCTCCGACGCATGGACATCCGAACATTCTGGAATACTCCAGGCGAATTTCGAATTTCTTCGGCAGCTACTGCGATTCTTGCAACCAGCTCCTCAGCATTGTCAACAGGGGTGTCATAAACTAGCGATTTCATATGACCCCAGAAATAAAAATCAAGACATGATAGGTCGGGTGACCGAGCAGGCCAACGCACGGGACCACCACGTCCGATCCACTGTTGACCAAATGTGACATCCAGGTAGTTACGAACATCTCCGCTATAATGGGCAGGGGCTCCATCGTGTTGGAACCACATTGTCTGTTGCGTCGATGCAGAAATCTGTTCATCTCTCAAAAGTTGTGGCAATACTTGCTGCAGAAAGATCAAGTAGATAGGTCCGGTTAGACGACACGGTAACAGGTAAGGTCCGATGAGGTGATCTCCCATAATACCGGCCCATACATTGACCGAAAATCGAATCTGTGCTGCACGACGTCGTATTACATGCGGGTTCTCGACCGCCCAGATATGGTCGTTATGCGTGTTGAAAATTTCTTCCCTTGTGAAGGATGCCTCATCGGAAAACAACACTTCAGCAGGAAAAAGGGGATTTGTAGCACATTTTCCAAGGTACCACTGTGCGAAAGCAAGACGAGGTGCATAATCCTCCGGTTGCTGTGTCTGGACACGCTGCAACGGATGCATGTCTTGCTGTGTCTGGACACGAAACGGATGCATGTCTTGTTCTTGGAGAATCCTCCAGACGCTGCAATGGGAAACCCCGACTGCGTTTGCTAGACTTCGTGTACTCGTTCTTGGATTCCCCTGTACATGCTGCAGCACATTCTGTTCGACGGCTGGAGTCCGTGCTGTTCTTACCCTGTCCCTGTCAGCTCTTTCAAATGAACCTCTCTCAGCTAACCGCTGGTGCAGTCTTGCAAAGAAATTATGACTGGGAATACGCCTCGTCGGATATCGTTCCGCGTACAAACGCTGTGCGGCTGGCCCACTACAATTTGCAGCCCCGTACGCCAAATGCATATCGGCTAACTCTGCGTTCGTGTAGTCATCCATCCTACTAACTTGGCGTTCTTTTTCAAGAAATTCGAAATTCGCCTGGAGTATTCCAGAATGTTCGGATGTCCATGCGTCGGAGATGTGAGGCGTGCATTGTAGCCCGTGGAAGAAACTTCGAACACTTACTTTAATCCATGTACCTTTTGCTTCTTTTCATGTATTATTAAAACGATTTCTCACTTACGGTCTCTTTTCTTTATGGTGTTCTGTGTACAACACCGCTTCAGGAAAGCATTTCCGACCCCACATTGCTATATGATTTCGAGTTGTCAGGATGTACCCTACCCCTCTTAGAAGTTCTGAAACGTTTAACTGAAACATCCTGTATATGCTCATATGTAAAATTAACATGTGTTGTGTATATATGTTCATATGTAAATTTTTCATTCGGTTTCCTACACTTGTATAATTAGTAATATTATTTTTTTCTCTTATCTCATCCTTGTTTATCACAGTGTATTAGCCTTTACTGTAATATTGTATTAGCCTCTGTAACCTTATATTAGACTTTGTGACCTTGTATTAGCCTTTACTGTAAACCCCTGGCTTTTAGCCGTGAAGGGTATTGTGTACGGCATGTGCATTTTGTATGCAATAAAGAGTTCTTCTTCTTCTTCTTTACTTCAGTAAAGAAGTCGTTGCTATTTTTCTTTGCATCCTTTGCCAAAGATTTCTTGTAATCCGCCTTCGCTTGCCTAACCTCCTTTGTGACTTGATTACAGACTAGCTTATATCTACCATAGGCTTATCTGTCGCCTGATAATTTATATGCATCCCATGCATTTTTCTTCTCTGCCATGAGCCTCATTAGTTCATCTGACATCCATTGTTAAGCTTTTGCTAGCGATGCTGCAATGCGTTCATTCTAACCTGCGAAGAAAGTTTTCTGTTGGGCTTCAGAAATGCATTCACAGCAGAATGACGTCCTTGTTGAGGGAAAAATGGATACCAGCCAGATGTTTTTTTTTTTTCTCCCTCGAAATATAAAATAGGTGGAATTCCGATGGTACTAGTTCTGGTGAATATTTTGAATGGTCCAAAATTTCAAAGCTGCACTCATTGCAATGGCATGTGAGCAGGCACACTGTCCTGGTGGAACAGGAATCTTTTGGCGCGTTTTCATTGGAGTTATGTCTTTGATGTTTCACGAAAACGTCTCACAAGGTCTGCATAATATGACTTTATAGCTGCCTGACCTTTCTGATGATAATATGCTAACAGCGCCCCATCAGCAACGCAAAAAACCGATTCACCACCTTGCCAGCAAAAGGAATCAACTCAGTTTTCTTTCGAGGGGAAAAAAATAACTACTTTTCCACTCTTTGGATTGCTCCTTTGTATCTGGCTGAAAGTGATGGAGCTATGTCTCATCCATGGTCACAAACCTTCCAAGGAAATTTGCTGGATCACTGTAAAACGATGCAAATATTCATTTGACAACAGTTCTTATGCATTTTTGATCTGCTACCGAAAGCTTTAGGACCCATCATGCTGATACCCCTTTTTTTAGCGAAAATCTGTGTTATTATGTGGTATCCACATTTATATGAGATGACCAAGACGCTGGTTGGCAATGTACCGAACTATCACTAGTTGATCACTCATCACCAAATCATGCACACTGTCAATAATTTCTGGAGTGATGGACACTGCAGACTTTCCACAACGTGGGTCATCTTCCAAGCTCTTCCTCCCTCTTTTAAATTACTCTGTCCATTTCTTAACAATGGAATAGGACAGGACATCCTCCCCAATGTTGTAACCATATCCTCTTTAGTTTCCAGAACCGGGACCAGTGTACAACCAACAACCTCGGAAAAACACTTCACAGAATGGGTAAACGTGGTCATGCACATGCAGCTGCTCCTAAGCCGTCTTCTTGCAAAGGAAAATCATCGCCTATCTTGGTACCTCCTCCTCTTCCTCCGCTACTGCTACAATGTTCAATACGTCGTGAAAAGACGTATTGAACATTGTAGCAGTAGCAGAACGTAATGTGGAGGGATAAATAACGCCGATAAATCAAAGCATCGGGTGAACGAATGTCGGTGTGGTGTATCCCAAAAAAATAGCTTCACGGTGATTGTATTGCACCAACAATGGAGTTCAATGGTAGTAACATCATGGTATGGGCCTTATCTGAAATTGTGGCAGTTCTTTGGAGAGGGGGCTGCATTTGTATCAGTGGTTTGAGGAGATTAGTGTGAAGAATCTATCATTTCCAGTCCTGATATGAATCCAACTGAACATCTTTAGATTGGATTTGAATAATTGAGAAAGCTATAATGTTGTAACAGGCTTAAAGGAAGACGGAGCCAGTTCTAGTCCCCATATACGAAAAACTTATAAAACATTTTTTTCAAATGTGGAGCTAGAAAGTTATACGTGGGGATCATACCCAATATTAAAAATAACATTTTTCTAAGCAAATATTTTCATTGTGTCCCAAGACACGTTGGAGGATAGTATATATTTTCTCTCGTTCTGGGCGTTTCGTCTATAATTAACCATTCTTCTTCTGCATGAAATCTCCATATAGGTTATTCAATATAAGATCTTAATGAAGCCATAGGAATGTTAAAGAAGACATTTCTTGAGATCAACTGCTATGAAAACAGCGTAGAATACCATTGATTGCTACACATGGAATTCTTTTCATCCCTTCAACCTTTGCTCAACGTAGGTAAGTGAAAAGTGACAAACTTTTACTTAAAATGCACTCATGAGACAAAACATTGTGACAACCAACCTGATAGCATGTTGGGCTTCCTTTCTCCGTGATAACAACTTGCTTGTGCCCAGCGTGGCATCAACTGCAAGACACCGAAGAAGGTATCGTCGTGTATCCTGGACCAGCTGGAGAGAAGAATAACCTGGAGATCAGCAAAGAAGAGAGGAACTGGTGTGGACTGGCGAATGCTGCATTTCACATATGAATTTGGCGGCCAGGGAAGCACAAGGAATGCTTGGACATAATCCCCAAACCATTCCTATATAATATGGGCCTTGTTATACAGATCGTTGTCTTTTTGATAGTTCAGTGCCATCTGAATATATGGTCACCATGTAGGGAGGGCAAAACTTGGTCTCAAACAATTTTGAATTACGATCTGGAGGTTGAGCGTTTGGTCAATTAGGGGGACCCAGTGATGCCCATGAAACTATTCCACAACCCACGATACCACCACCGCCGGTCTGCTTTCGTCCAACCGTGCAGTCTCTTTGCAGCTGTTCACCGGCTCATCGTCGAATACGGATCCGTCTATCGGATCCGTATTCGACGGAGTTGGAACCTTGATTCATCAGACCAGGGAACCCTTTTCCGATCGTCCTATGTCCAGAAACGGTACTTTCATGCTACTGTAGGCGGATGAGTCGATGACAGTCGGTCAACATGAACACATGAACAGGTCGTCTACTCCGTAGGCCAATCCGCAAGAGCGTCCGCTGGATGATGTGCTCGGGACCGTTTCTCTGTGCGCCCTGGTTATATTCCGCTGTTAATTGAAAGATCGTGAGTAGTCTGTTGTCCCGGACAGCACGTGCCAAACGCCGTTCACCTCGTCTGCCAACCAGTGGTGGCTTTCTTGTCCTGGCACATTGGGTAGTTGTGTGTCCCTCTTGGGACCATTCACTTTACACCCTCACTTCGACGGCCCTCGAACAGTCGACAATACCTGCGGTTACTGAGATACTGGCCTCCGCCTTCCTAGCAATCATTCCCCGTTTAACTCCTCTTCCAGTTTCATTCCCCTTTATCCATTGCATGGACCTATGGCACTACCCTGCCATCACTATATATTCTATGCAGGTCGGTGACGTCGCTCCTAGGTGCTCTGAGATTCGCCCACTCGTGGAGACGGGGGTGGTCATACTTTTTGCTCGTGAGTGCAAATTTATTAATCTCTGATAACGATAATGCTGCATAATCTGTTGATAGAAAATTTTCATATCCTCAAGCATCATATCTGATCTCATCCACATTTTTTTTAGCCAATACCCGTAACTATTCTGTGAATTTTCTCCTGTGAGAAGCCAATCATAACTTCGCATTCTGTATTCAGAAGTGCACGTGAAATCGCCTGTGGTAGCCCCGCAAGTACTTCTTTTCCAGTTCGTATAACTTCTATACAACTCTATCCTGTACGATTCAGTCTAATTCTTGATATTTTTGTCTACTGCCTATTAACCTAATTATTTCTATTCGTTATAAATAATCAGTCATTATAAAAGTTTTCTTACTTTCGGTGTTTAGGCCTGACGTAGCCCAGTGGTCAGGAGCGAGAGTTCATAGCACGCGTTCCTTGAGTGGACCGGGGTTCAAGCCCGTGACTACTAAATACGATAAATATTTGTATTGACGATTTATTGTAAACTCTACTGACTTGGTTGTCGTGCCGGAGTATAAACAGAAAAAATTTATTTAACATAATTCTTCATCCCATCCAGGGGTAAGGGTTAAGTGCACTTGAATGCCTTATGTGTGTTTTTAAGCATTACCGTTCTTCATACAATCCTATTAATAAGATTATTTCTAAATATCATCTTATTAAGTTTGTAAATTAAATTATGCATGACGTTTCTAAATTATTGTCCAAAGAAACTCATATTTTTCTCATAATTCCATCAATGAAATTCGAACATCGTTATACAGATGGATGGTGAAATACCAGCAGGATTTTGTGCCTAAATTTTACTCGGTAGGTACAAATATATTACAAAAATTCCGTTTATGAAATAGAAATGGCACTGCTGACTGAACCAACTATTAGCGACGAATTTAGCTAGGTTTTCTTGCCGTAACAAAACACGGTGACGCTACTTAACACCGAAACACCTGTGTCGGCAGGTAGCAATTTCTACCAGGTGTCCACGACTCGTTTTTGTTCTAGAAGGCTTTCAAGCAAGCAATTAACTATGCAAGGCAGAACCTTTAAGCGGAGGGGTGGTCGGAAATTATACAAAGCTGGAGAAGGGAACCGAAACAACCAGTACCATCTTTCTCTCTCTAACGTAGTCATCTATTTGCCCTGTCATGACTTCTGCCACTTCGGTCAACTTCGCTTGCAGTCGAGTGTCGCATGGACGAGACCACCTCCCTCCCCCTTAAGAACTCCCCCTTTTTACGTGTCGCTTGAGGTACGATAGCAAGGTAAGTGACCTCTTGTGTGCCTTTCCCTTGACGTGTTCAGAGCCGCCACACCGACTCCATCGTGGGCCTTCAAGTATAAGAAACCGGCACGTGTTTGGAGAAAGCTGCGTGGTGGACAAAAGGTCGTACACGACCCCCAACTTTCTCAGCATGGGGGAATGTAAACAAGTTCCTACCTACCGGTTGTTTCATTAGGACGGGCGGAATTTCCTTCCGTTTAGAAGTTCAAGCTTTGGAGTAGGCAGAAGTCTCGCAAGAATCGATGATTATGAAGTATGTGAGATAACTCCCAGATTAGATTAAGTAATTTTCAGAGAGGAAGTACAGAGTGAAGTGGCTTTTCCGCCTGCTGAAATCGCGCAACCCAACTAGAAGTTGTAGGAAACGGAAGAGAGCTGAAATATATAAAGTATCATCTTGAATTTAACAAAGATAGTAGTATCTATCGACTTCTAACGTCTACAGATTATTGCGTTTGAAAAAGAGCAGAGTTGATGTTCTCATTTCACAAGCAACTTTCTTTGGAATGGAAATAAGAAGGAAGTTTTTAAAGATAGCAGAGATTTAACCGGCCCTATGCCATTTCCAGTCGGTGTCGAAGGAACCACCATTATAACCGTTGTGTCTGGGACGAGGACTCCACAGTGTTTCCTCTCGCCAATTCGGATTTTTCATCCAGTAAATAGAAAAACCGAGCACAGAATACACGCAGTTTGCATTTACGCTAACGCCTTGCCTTGGAGAGCACAGTTGCTATATCATAGTCCTCCCAACACAGTATAGAAAAGACCTAAGTTTGATGCGAGGAATTTTTATGGGCCATTGTCAAATGGTGGCTGAGTCAGTTGGTCTCAGGCGAGGGTATCATGGTTTTTTCTCCGGGTAACTCTGATTTTCCATCCCCCTAAACAGCAAATCAACCACGAAATACGCAATTTACAGACATAATAAATTTACGGACGCAATTACGATCCCTGGCGGATAGCATATCGTTTATTTAAAACAGTTAAGACAATAGAAGTGTGTTTAAATATAAAGTTGTAAAATTGTTCCAGGACTGGTTGCGTCAGATAGGACCATAAGAATCTACACCGAGGAAACTATATGGTGTCTGTAAATTTCGTGTATTTTATGGGCAGTTTGCTTGTTTTGTCGGGATTAAAAACCACAGTTTTTGAGAGAGAAAAAAGTGGAGTTGTCGCACGAAACCGGCTCACTCGGCCATAAAAATAAGGCCCATAAAAGTTCTTTTGTGCAAACAGGAATTTATTTAAGAGAAAAAGCAACGTTTTACACTTGCGGATCAGAATGGATAATTAAGTTCCAAATCGCCAATGCATGCATGTATGCTCAGTTTACATTGGTAAGTTGTTGTTCAGAGATAAATAGCGACACTTGTACCAGGCCAAAAGTCACGGGCGCCGGGAACGCCTATGACAAATGGCATCCAAGAAATCGCCTAACTCACCTGTAGATAAATGTTACGTAGGAACTGCTGAAAGATGTTATAACTGTGCATTCTCTGCAGCCACCTTGCTGACTAAAAAGTTTAAGAAACAAGCTGCAGATTTCATCAACCTGCTATGTTTCAGGATAGTCACAAACCATCTTGTGATGGTTGTACCTTCTTCATGAGCTTCCTAGTATTTCATTATACGACTTGCATTTTACAAATATCGTAAAATGCAAACTGACATCGCAGTTTTCACTTTTGGATTAGCATGTATTCAAGACTAATTAGTCTTTTTGTGGGTGAAAATATTCGAGTAGATTTTTGTTATCGATGGATTTAGGACTAACACTCCAAATGAGTGACTTTTTAAGATTGATGGTAATGGAAAAGCTATCTGGAAATCATTATATCTTATAGAAGACCAGAGAATGGAAGTCCATTAGGGAGGGCAGACGTAGAGAACCTCTAATTTTTAGTTACCCATCCGTCATCCTCTCTGCTGCCGTATTTACTTTCATTTGGAGTCAAAGTCTTCGTTCCCAGTCTGGAATCAGAGAATGAAGGTTACTGACTGCACTGGACAGACGGCCATTAGCATCGTTTGGTTAAATTAGGCATGACTTCATCCTGATTGTTAGTTGCTCGATTGATGTCTGGAGGCTACACCAACAGCGAGAGAAGCTTACATCGCGTGGATAAAACATTAATGGCCACTTCATAATAAGTGCCTCCACGATTAAAGAAAGAAAAAGATGTTATTAGAAAACCATAATTAAAGCACGTGCGCAAGTACACACACATACACACACATACAGGCGGACGGCAGGTTGAGGGTCCATTAACAGGAAAGCGTAAACAACAAATGTATCATCCAGTTGTGCAAAGGAAGTAGCCTTCCGCTCATGCTAAGCGGTGTAAGTCTTTGAAGCAGGCACTCCTTCCGCCAGAGACCGGTGTATAGAAGATTACTTACAGTAAACGGACGGAATAGTTACTCTATTAAAAACAGTTTGCAAATATTATTTACAATTGGGTCATGCAAACTCAGGTCATCGTATAACTCCTCTCTTCGCATGCATGTATAAATCATGACAGAACAGGTTTCTCATGGTTCTCTGACATCGAACGATGGAAGGTGGTTCTTCTGTGTGACTCCCGCGTACACCACCCTTGAAATGAGTCAGATCATGACTAATAGGATCGCACGACCTTCTTGTTACTGCTCTCAAACGTTGCCGCGCGCACTCATACTCAATACACTGTCAGAAGTTTTCTTCGAAGCCGGTTTAATGACTTCAATTTTGAATGAAATTCGAGGGAGTGGCGTGTATTTAGAAGTCCACTCTGGGATCAGCCATTTCTTTTCAAGTCAAAATTTCTTTACAGCGCTGTCATAGTGTCAGACGAAGAGGCTGTCTACCTCTTCTTGTAGTGTGATTTGCTTACTAACATATTCCATAGCATTTCTAACAAAGGCCTGTAAAAGAAAAGTGAAAATAAATTCATAAAAATTAATTTAAGCTTTGATCGGTATATTTTTTTGGGTAGTAGGATATAACAACATTCGAAGGTCTGAAACAGATTCATAGAATAATGGTATTAAGCCCGCAGTTTTCACTTTTGGATTAGCATGTATTCAAGACTAATTAGTCTTTTTGTGGGTGAAAATATTCGAGTAGATTTTTGTTATCGATGGATTTAGGACTAACACTCCAAATGAGTGACTTTTTAAGATTGATCTTCTCACTAACAGCTCATGTTTACAAAATTCATGTGTTACTGAACTTATAAAAATAAACAGTTCTCTAAATTATATAGGAACTGCTGAGCCGTCACATGTGTACTGCAAGTTTTGCTTGGACGATAATTCCGGTTCACGCATGAATACCTATGGTCAAGAGGCGAGGGATAATTCATTCTCCTTGTCATTTGAAAACGCCTTGCAAATAGTTCTCACCTTTGCTCCGACCACCCGTGTCAGAGTCTTTCTAACACGGCGGGTCAGAGCAAAGATCAATATACGTAATGTTCATGAAATCTATCTTTATCGAAATACAGTAAGAAACTACACCATTTTTTGAATGACCAATTAACCAAAAAACAGTTCAAAGGCAACTTACAAGTTTCTTCTCATTACTACATTCATTTGATCACCGATTTTTTTAATAATGTTTGTTATTAGTATAGCGGTACTGTATTTAGAAATGCACAGGTTCATATTACCAATTAATTGGCCTCTTGATTCCACTGAAGCATAGGGAATGTGTTGGCAAACATACTACTGATGTTTTCGCTTCAATTTGTCTTCATTTCTCATAAATTAGATAAATTTTCAGAAGTTCCACAAGGAATAAATTGGTTGATTGATTCCTTTCGGTTTATTTATTTTTTTTAAAGTACGATTTAATCAATTTTACTAAAAAAAATGCAGGATTTTCAAAAGTTCTTCCAATAAACTTATGATTATATATATTTTTTTTTTCTGTTTTGTTTTTAACAGCGATTTTCCTGCGCTTTACTGATACATGCTGTAGAATTTCAGAGTACGAGGGTTATCAAAAAGTTTGTGTTCTGACCTAGATAAAACATCAGTAGGAACATGCCGTTTTTAATATAAGTTGTCTACATATTCAATAGCTAACAAGTGAAATTTCATTCCCGTAGGTGATCGTACACCAGAGGTGGAGCCCAGAATCTCAAGAAGGACGCTATGGTTGAGTTTTCCTGAGCTTTCTTGCCTGCAAGAAAGCTCAGGAAATCCTATGACACTGTAAAAAAGTGGAAACTGGAGTTCCAGTGTGGTCGTACAAGTGTCTCTGACGAGCCAAGAGGCCATCAACATCCACAGACAGTGAGACGGTTGCAAAGGTTGAGCAGCTGGTGCTGAGTGACAGACGTGTGACAATTCATGTCATCGCAAATGCAGTGAGAATTAGTTATGGATCTGCCCACAGTATTTTACATGACTATCTGCACAGGTCTAAGGTCTCCTCACGATGGGTTCCAAGATTGCTGACGCCTTTGCAGAAGCAATGTCGAATGCAATGTTCTCGCCAACTGTTGGATTCGTGTAATGCGGATGTTGAGAACTATTTTTGATGGGTTGATGACAAATGAAGAATGCTGGGTCTACTAGTATGATCCGGAGACTAAAGACATGATAAATCAGTGGAAGCACACCTCCACCCCACCTCTCAAAAATCGGCGCCTCCGTAGCCAGGTGGGAAGGAGCAGCAGTGCGTAGCACACGCTACTTGATTAGACCGGGGTTCGAGCCCGTCACCACCAAATACGGAGGATGCGGAAAGGTCAGGGAATGACCACCGCATATCCTGGAGCAATATGGCCTTAGTTGCTAATGCTCCTAAAAACCAACTAACTAACTAACCT
This sequence comes from Mastigoproctus giganteus, assembly GCF_048544385.1. Taxonomy (NCBI): domain Eukaryota; kingdom Metazoa; phylum Arthropoda; class Arachnida; order Uropygi; family Thelyphonidae; genus Mastigoproctus; species Mastigoproctus giganteus. The sequence goes on along the minus strand of NC_143575.1, from coordinate 172,949,262 downwards.
CTCAAAAAGGCAAAGACCACTCCATCTGCAAAGAAGGTGATGTTGTCCGTGTTTTGGGAGAGAAAGGGGTTAATGTGATGGATTACCTACCTCGTGGTTCCACACTTACCGAGAAATACTACAGAAATCTTTTTAAAAAGTTACGCGTTGCTTTGAAGGTCAAAAGGCGTGGAATGTTACCCAGACAATGCACCGACTCGCACGGCCGTTGCCACCACCAACATTTGTCCAGTGGGGCTTCAAACTACTGCAGCAACCACCCTATTCTCCTGACCTAGGGTAGAGAATAGAGTGGGAGACTTCTTCTTGTTTCGGGAAATGAAGAAACCATTGCGTGGAAGCCGCTTTGATTCGTCTTAGGAAGTCATCAATGAAGTTGAATCGTGGTTTCAGGCAAAAACGTGCGGACTTCTATGATCAAGGTAACAACTGAGTCACAGATGGGAGAAATGTTGTTATTTGGCTGTTTTTTTTTGTTGAGTTTTGTTTTGACTTCCACCCTACTGAAGTCTCAAGCCCACCCCACAAACGCAAATCTGACTGCAATTCACAGAAAATTCTAGATTCTAGGGAGTGTAAAGCGGGTGTTAGCAGAACATTAAAGATATTTATTTACAAAAAATTTACAACCTTATATACAGCATTTACATTAAAAAAAAACAAATTGCATACAAGCATACCAATTTCTATATATTTGAACCATACTATACTACACTATCTTTCTCTCTCATCAACTATTCTCAATTTATATATTATTAACATCAGTTTGTATCAGTTGTATTTTACTTAATATGAATCCACGATGATTACTCAATCATTCTCTTACATTACCAATTTTTATCACTTACATCAGTAAACTCATTTCATCTCTTATTACTCTTTTAGAATATTTGTTTCTAGCCTTTAACACATGAAATGTATTACAATTGGTATCCTCTTCCCTCAGTAATGTTCACTATAAATCCCTCATTCTAACTTAATTACTCTCTAGTTATCATCTTAGTCATCCCTCTTTACTCATGAGGTTTATCTATTAATAAAATTTCTTTCTCTTTACGCCTCATCCGATATGTTACCTTGTGTTGGCACCTGGCCTAATTTAATGATATAGGTTAACATATCTTTACATACTATCCCTATAAATATAATTTCTTTACTAATTCCTTTATACTATTACTTTCTTTTTATTACCCCTGTACCACCTTTACGTTATTTCATAATAATTAACATTCATAACAAATGGCCTCAATCTTAGTAACTAACTTGCCTAATACAACAGGAATGTTCCTTTTTTAAAAGGACTATCACTCAATTGCTTACAGAGCTAGGCTATGAGTCCTTGAGTTCAGGATTTGAGAAAAAAAAAACAGGAACAGACTTACGTTCCGGAATGGCCGCTACTTACAATTTCCTTGCGTTCAGGCTTCCTTCGTGGCAGACAGGCTTTCTTCCATTTATTGAGCACTCTGCTTTCCTTAGTGGCGGACAAGCTTTCTTTTTTTTTTTTTTCTTGGCTCACATATCTGCACAACTGGCTATTTCTCAACGGGCCGGACCCTAGACACAAGTGTAGGCTCTTACACGACAAAACCTCGAAGGTACATTTTGCGATTTCGTTGCTAGGAACGCCGATCACCCTATCACTGCCCTCCGATATCGGACCAGGCTTTCTTTCTTGCACGTTTACCTTAACCTTAAACTTTACCACTTTTACCACTGCCTTCACAGACTATCACTGCCTTCCGATGCCGGACCAGGCTTTCTTCCTCTTACTTTTTTTCCCCCTTTTTCTTCTTCATCTTGCTACCACGAGATGTGAGCTCTGACCACCAAAAAATCTACTTCAAACCGCAAACTCACGACTTCTCCCTTTAGACCACAGAGAAGTCAGATACTTGGTCAATTACTCCCCTCGAACTTTTTTTCATTCTCTTTCCCTCAAGTTTGGAACGCCCCCCCCCCAAGGACTCGTAACCAATCCTCTTACTCTGTTTAATTTTTCATTCCTTCCCATTTGCTATTGTTGTTATTGTCATTTTGATTTTTTTGGAGCATTAGCAACTAAGACCATATTGCTCCTCCTATTTGCTAAAACATCTCACCCGCAACTGTCACCCTAGCGCACAAACCAACCCTTCTCTAGAAATTTATTATTTTCTTATTTCACACGGCAGTATGGCCCTTTCACGTTTGCCGGTCACCACCAAAACACTCATTTTCGTGTTCACACCTTCTCTGCTAAATATGGCCAACTTGCCAAAAATATCAGCTACCCTGACACCGTTTTCTTTTAACGCCAACGCTGGACGTCCACTCATTTCCTGTTAACTTCCTAACGGTGGTTTAGATCAAAAGAGACGCTGCGTAATTCCATTTCACAGTCCTTTTGTTCTTGCCACCAGCTACCCTCTCTCGCCTGTTCTCAAAAAATGGCACCCCTTCTGGCTGCTGTCCCTAATAGCTCTCTTATGTTGTTCGAAATTATTTGTTTCCATTTAGCTGTTATTTAACATATACATCTATAACTTTCCCATCCCCAAATCCAGTGTTTCTTCAAACTTTAACCTTATTTACATTCAAACTAAATATCCAGTCTTAATACTTACAATCTTTAACTTAATACTCGAGTATTAATGCTAATTCTTACTTTCCATCGCCCTTCCTGGATTTATTTTATCAAAACAAATATTTTTATTATATTTGTAAGATAATGTAAGACGTAGGTCTTACAATGTGTTACCATACATGGAGAGCGCATAAAAAAGGATTAAAGTTCCTGTAAAGTTTGACTTTTTCTAGGGCTTTTATTTCTAGGTAAGGGTAGGAACTTTTTGATATCCCCTCGTATATATTCCCTACCCCCCACAAAATAGGAATAAATATTTTATCACTGTTAATTGAACGTTTCTTTTGCAACAATCAAGTTTGCGGGAGAAAAATATTCAAGCTTTATATCGTTTTCAATCTTTTATTTTTATTACCGTGAGTTGCATGTTTATAAAGCATTCAATCTACTTCAGTTAAAAAAAAAAAAAAAAGATTTGCAGTTTATTTCGAAACAGGAAAATTACATCTCTTCATTAATAACACTGGGGGGAAATTATCAGTTACAAAACGTTTTCAAATCTAAATAGTTAAAGGCTAACATAATGACAATTGCATCTAGATTATAATCTTTGTAAGAAACCACTCCTGATCTCCCCTCATATCGTAGTTCATTACTTAACTTTACCTGTTTAAAAAAAAAAAAAAAAAAAAAAAAGTCATCCTATCCGGCTTCATCTCGATTTTGCAAGATATAAGTGGAAACAGCAACAAAACAAAACCAAACCGAAATAAATAACTAATGAAAACCTGTTCTTCTGTTACATTAAGATGTAAAAGCTCGCGCGTAAATTTCTGGTTTGAATGAGCAAAGACAGAATGATATTTGAAAATATGTTTTATAACCACTGTTCAGACTGAAGTTAGAACTGATTTTGAACTCCTCAACCACAGATACTTTCTGCTATTCCAGGTTCTTTAAACTTCTTTGGAAAGGTGTCAAAACGATACCAGCACCTACATATTTGCGCTATTTCAAAATAGGAGTACCCATCACAACAACTTCTAGGTTTAGCAGAACTCGCCCAGTTCTCTTGGAGCTAATGACCTCCCTTCGAATAAACTAAAGGAGAGAAGACAAGGTCATATGGGTTATGCAATCAATATGATTGGGTAACCTTAGGTAGATATGCGGGATTTCTTTCAAACTTTTCAGTAAAAGAAGCTAAACAGGAATTGTTTCATTATCTCTCCCAAATAATCTGTATTATTTCTAATTTTTGAATACTTTTAAGAAAAGTTTAATCCATATTGGAAAATTTTCCTCCCTGTTTTAAATTAAAATTATCATCTTTCTCTTATCTTTACAGACTATAAGTACAGTAGCAGCAAACATTTAAAAAATACCAGTTCTTTTCCTTTTGTTTTGTATCCCCACGAATCTGTTAAGTACGAGTATTTTGAAATAATTCGAAATACCTTCACACTAGATGTCGCTTCCTGTCTCTCACCCATACAGTTTGAACCTAGTCGTACAATGACCACCGGGACTGGGTGATTCACTTGTTTTTGGATGACAGTTCCATGTCCACCCCAGTCCCTATACGTAAAGCTTCCAACAATGTACCATCCTGTTTGCATCACCAGCGATGCGATCCGTACATTACAATGTATAGTTAACCTTCTTTAACAAGCCGATAAAAAAGTAGGGATTCTTATCCTTTAAAAAATATATATGGTGGGAGGGACGGGGGGGATTCAACGTAAGGAGCTTCCTAAGTTGTTCTCCTTCCTCGTTTTGACGCACGAAGAACTGAAATAATTGTCCTTAATGACTTTTGTTATATTATTGGGAACCAACTAGCGGATGACCTATTGACTAAAAAAAAAATAAATAAAAATTCTTTGAATAACTGTGGCTGTGTAAAAGACCACTAATTATTCGATGTTGGAATTTTTTCGCGGAAAACAAACTTTCATTCAAAGTCAGGGGCAAACTGCAATGAAAACTAATCGGTTGGGTTTATTTATCGTGTAAACTGATATGAACTATTACTAGGGTTAACGCATTCCACGAACTAGAATCTCCCGAACCCATGACCGGAGAATGGTTAAGTGCTCTACTTCAGTAACAGCAAAGCCGTGTGACAGCATTACATCTGAACAGTTACACACTTTTGACTTCTACCTGCTTTCAAGTTTGCGATGCATTTCTCAAATAACAAGCATTTCCTTGCGCCCCCTCTTGGAAAGTATGTGTTTTCACGAAGATTTCTATCTGGGCATTGCTGTACCAATAATCTACGCGTGTGTTGTAATCTCTTTGATATAAATACGCCTTCGTTCAACTGTAAAGCAATATGTAACGTACATGTACCCAATACTACCAAACGTACACGCAATAGTTCTAAATCGAAGTTTCCTTCCATTGATGTGTTTTAGAACTATTGCACTTTAATGCAATAGTTCTAAAACACATCAATGGAAGGAAAGGCCATATTTTTCATTTATTCTAGGAATATTTTCTATCGTAACGATGGATCCAGAACTCAGAATCGACCGAGTTATAGGTCCATCAAACACATATTAACATCATGCATAGTCTTCTACAAGTTTTATCATAACGAGAATTTCACTTCGCAAGATTTTCCAGTTAGAGCGATACACACCTTTCGAGCAAATTTTTTAAATTAATTGTCTCAAAGCAACGGCATGTGAAAATTTCATATGTTAAAACTTATTTTCAATTTTCAGCATTGGAAAGAACAAGAAACAGACATACATCTTTCTAAGATTAGAGAAAAGGACCACTGCAGTCTGCATCGTGACGAATGAGACCGAACTCTATATCTTTCAGGGAAGCACTCTGACTGCTCAAATATATAGTGATCGGATCATTAGAACCTAAATGAAGTTGGTCAACGAATTGCTTTAAAAAATGCTAATTTCTTCAGATGAATCGATCAATCAGATCTATCCGAATCCATTCTGAGCGTACTTCAGATGCTGTAAGATGAACTGGAACGTGTGAACCTTCTCCCAGAGGGCTCCATGCCCTTGTAGAGAAGGGGAATATATTACCACATGGTCTTATTAACAGTCTTGTTGTGGTACTGTATCATGCTTGGTGAGTGCAGTTATTTAGCTTTCAGTGCTGACTGCGTTGTTTTAGGAAGTCTAACACCAGATTTATGATGAAGTTTTACGAAGTATGTGCTTAGCAGAACTGCATTATTAAAATCAGAACTTCCGGATTTAAAAATAAATGATTAAATAACTTGATGAGAGCCAATTTTTCAGTAATAAGTGCTCAAAATAAGTTCAATTAAATTTATTCTTCATTTTTCAAAAGAAGAGATACAGTGTCCAGATAATTCAAGCAATGTTACATCATCAGCATCATGGTTATTTTCCATCTTTAATCATTCCTCTATAAAGCTGTTTTTGTTTGCTTTTTTATTTCTTTTATAAGGGCTGCACTCGTTCATACATGTGCAATAAATTTCATTTGACGTGACATTACCACCTGGTTGCTATTTGCGAAACTACGAAAACTTGTAATATATGAGTTCATTAATTAGGCATAACTCATTAAGGTAATTATCTTAGATAATTTAGGCCTAACATATTCTTTTATCATTATTGCTGATAATACTTCCCGAATTATGCGCTTTTTTATTCAGACAAAGTTATCATTTTCCGCTATTACCTTTCTCTGTGAGATCGCAAAAAAATTTAAAGTTACATTAAACATATTCACTTAGGTCTTCTCGTATAGATGCGCATAAAAATACTTGGGTTCACTTCTCCATCACGCTAACAACACAAAACATTATCAAAGTCAATCCTTTAATTGCTATTTTTTCTATATATTAAGAGCATATCAGATATTTAATAAAATGTTCAATATTTGGAACCTTAACAGTTTCACTTCGCTAAGCATTTTTCAAGGCCTAAAGAATCACTCGGTTACGGCGTTAGAATGAGGAAGTGACAGGATGAATTTGTTAATTTTATCAATATAACCGTCGATGCATCAATCAATATAAATCTGAAAGCGAGATTTTCACTGTCCCTCTTAAAATAACATGGAGTGCGGTATTTCCATAATTATCAATCCCAACTTATATATAATAAAGTGGCCACTGCCCCTTTCATAAAATGGGGCGCCCTACCAATAACAGAATCATTTGCTCGTACCACGTGATATGTAGTAGTTGGGCTGATGCGTAGATATACTATATGTCTGTAATTCAATGAGAATGGGCAAGAGGAAAGATTAAAGTGGGTTTGAACGCCGAATGCAGTCGGAAATAGATGCGCCGGTATGACCATCTCGGAAACTGAAACTCTGCTGGGGTTTTCACGTATGGCTGTGTCTCGAGCGTATCGAGATTGGTCCAATGGCCAAATAACATCCAACCAATGACGATTCTGAGCGCTGAGGTCGCTGATGCGAGAGGGAAACGGAAGTTGAAAATACGTGCAGAGTAACGGGAAGGCTAAATTAGTGGCGTTGGAATGCGGAACTGATAGAACGAGTTTGTTAATTTAATCAATTCAAATCAAATAAAAACCCAGTGGTAACCGAATAGGCATTTCAAAATGCGCAACTCGTTGTACGTTGTCACAGATGGAGTATGGCAGCCGACCAACTGAACCAGGTTCCCACTTCTGTCAGCAAAATAACAAGAGGGTAGATTACAGTAGGCTCAGAAACACTAACACTAGACAGAAGGATTGCTAAAGCTTTGCCTGGTCTGACGAATCCCAGTACCTGCTCTCTCACTGGAGAATCTGAATATGGTGAAAACAGAATGTGTCCACGGACCCATCCTGCCAGGTGTCAACGTTGCACGCTAAGAACGATATAATAGTATGGGGAGTATTTTCATAGTGCTCATTGGGCCCCTTAATACCACTAGAGCAACATTTAGATATAATAGGTAATCTGAACATTGTTTCCGACTAGGCCATCCCTTTATAGCTGCAGTGCATTCATCTGCGAATGGATTGTTTCGTCAGAATAATGTCACAAGGCCAGAATTGTATAGAAGTGGTTCCAGAAACATGAGATAAATTCAGCCTACTGCGGTGGCCTGCACAGCTGAGGTGGAACAAGCTCCCGCAAGATCCGCAACCAAGTCATTTGCAATAACTGTGGGGAACAACTGAATCAACGTGGACCAGCATCATCCCTGTGACATGCTTTCCACACTTTGTTGAGTCCATTCCATGACGAATACAGGCTGTTCTGAGGGCTAAAGTAAGTGTACCTAGTAAAGTGGCCACTCTGTGTAAATGTCCAGAAATTCATTTAACCGTATATCTCAAAAAATCCGCGATAAAAACGGAAAATTAGCTCCTCTTATTGTGATTTATATAGCACATCAGCATCTGAGGCCATAATGCTATGTTTGTATTACTTCAGTATCAATGGTGGATCAGGGGAAGTAGGAGCCATCGATTCCTCCAAAGAGCCTAAGAGAATTAAAACAAATACTATGTGTTTATGATATTAAGTTCAGTATAGTAAGGCTGGTTAAAATTTTGAAATAAATTCAAAATAAATTGGAGCTTCACCTTTATTTTCAATTACAGTTGACCACATATCAAAAAGAATATTAGGGGAAACATATTACAGTATGGAGCTGCCTTGATCTGTAAAGGTAGTTGATGGGCCGACTTGCATGTGGTACGGGCTAATTATCTTCGATTAATTTTTATAACAGAAATGGGAATTTTAATGGGTGTTTGTTCTTTGGTTGTATTTAAAATCTTCGATCGAGACTAACTACAACTTCGATTGAACAGAACTTTATAAATTCTTCTGGTCAGAGACGATAATCGAACACAGCCCCTCCAAATGAGTGCTAAAATTCTAGAACTTGGACATATGAATGAGGTTAAGGAGCCGTCATACATAAAACACTAAATACATGCATATGTCAAGTTCTAGAATTTTGACACTTATTTGGAGGGGTTTCGGACGCAGTTTTTTTTTTTTTTAGCCCTAGATTGCCCCAATATATAAATGAATCGTAATGTAAATTTTGGAGTTACATATTGCAGGTGGGGACCTACGCCCCCCGCATCTCTACTGCTCAGTTCCATTTATTAATATGAATAAATGTCAATGACCAAGATTACGTTAATCTTTAATTTTCATAAAGCTATCGGCATTATGACATTATGATTAAACCTATTTTAAATTTGTCTTCCAAATAATAACATTTTTGGGGTTTGCATCGACGTTTAACATAAATTTTCATTACACATAAAGAAGATCGTGAACAAATGCGCACGGACTAATTTCCAATTCTAAATTATTTATAGCGCACAAAACTGCGCAGTCGACTCCGAATAAAATTCCAGCATCTGCATGCAGCTTAATTTAACAACAACCATAAATTATAACAGATTATAATAATACAAAGTAATTTTCAGGATTGTTCCGGGTAAATGCCAATCGTATATCAATAATACGTAATAAAGGACGATGTTAAAAAAAATAAATAAATAAAAAGGCTTATCCGCAAAGAACGTAGACTGACGTTTCGCTAGACGACATAATAAAAATAAGTATGTTATCGGGACATTGAGTCGCAATTAAATTACCAGAGATGGCAGTTAATCCATCACTGTTACTGGTGTATTGTTAGTGTACGACAGGCCTGTAGCTAAAATGGAAAACACATTTCGTAGATGCCGGGCACAGTGGGCGATGGTACTATTGATTTCGTCCCTCACAAAACGACATTGTACTCTCTGTGATTAGACGCCACTATACTGCAACAGCAACAAAAATAAATAAGCCTTATATATTTTAAGTGGGGGGAAGAGTAATAAATAAATATGGAAATCCTGCCACGTAGATATAATGGGAAACTTCCAGCGTCAAGTAAATTTATCCATCTTATACTATGACGTCTCCACCATAAACACAAACCAACCTAAGGACTCAAATGAAGTGATAGAAAAGCATTCTTCAACAGTTGATTAGTAAAATGCAAATAAATTGTAACATAAATTAACGGCTATAAACTTTACTATTGTTTAGGTAAAATAAGGATCTTGGGCATTGGCCCATCTAGTGGCATTTTATTTTATTTATTTATTGCAGGAGAACAAGTTTTGTGATGACTGCGCACGTCTGCGGAAAAGTATGATTAACTGGAAGCCATATTTTTAAAGAAAAGACTTAAGAACGTCCATGGAGCACTGAGTTTTCTTGAAGTAATTACCAAAGTCATATTTTTTTCAAAGTCGATAAAAAAATCGTACTGAAGTATGAAAAAACAGAGTCGAATGATATTTCACACAATTTTTCCTTTTTCTTTCTCCTCCCCCACCTCCTCATGAATAAGAGCGATCGCCAAGGTGTCATTATTTGAGCGCATCATTAGCGTCTCCCATTAAATTTCCGGAATCATAACAACCACCTTACTTTCCAAGAAAAGCAATGAGACTTTAACTAGAGCTGACAAATTGAGTGAGAAATGTTCAATTGTTATCGAAAAACTATTCGCTGGAGATGACATAAGCGTGTAATTTTTTTAGTACTTTGGATCGGTTTACAGTTTTTGCGCAGTTTATAAGTTAAAAGCTTCCGAAAGTAGTTTCATTTCCTTCTTGGGAACATCAGCATGCGAATCAAAAGCATCATCAAGGCTGTATTAAACTGCGGGAAATATTTTATTCATGAACAGATATCGAAATTAAGGCGACATTGCAATTTTAAGTGATACGTTGGATTTTTGAGAAATGGTTCAGATTCACACAAAAAATAAAACGTTTTCAGGGCAATTTTTCCAATCACACTTGGAGTTCATGAGTCTCAGAGAGACTTAGTTTCTCCTTCAAATGAAAATAATCCTTATAACATTCTTTAAGAAGGTAAATTGTGCTCTGCGAACCTGAGATGAGATGCTCTTGCTTCAAGTTAATGGAGAATGTTTAGCAGACTTGCAAAGCACCGGAAGGGAAGTATTTCAGTAATTATTTAAGCACTTACAGTCGCTGTCTGGAGACATAAGTAATCGAGCTGTTTCTTGATTGTTTTTTATTCTTACAAGTTTGTATTATTCTTTAGAAATTTCTGTTAATAATATAATACTAGCCATCACGTAGACCTTTTAATTTGATGGCATCATTTAAGTGTATTATTATATTTTTTAATTGTACGAGGCAATCCCTTTGGCAACCACGCTATATATTTAAGATAACATAAAGAGTATCATACAAATACATATTTCCAATTTACAGATATACTCCCAGAAGTTCGAGTTTTTCCCACCAAAAAGGCAAATCGACCACAGAATACACGCAATTTACATAATAAATACGGAAAAAAGATGGTCTAAGTCATTCATACGCCAAAAAAGGGTCAATGAGGTCGCAAATCCAAATAATGAAAGTCAAGCACCGATTGTCTAAAGCACAGGAATAGATTGAGCAATTCTAATACATCTGGGCAGTTCCTTCTTGAAGACCAATCTCAGCTGATTCTTCTTAAAGCACTTAATCCGTATAAAGACACTACAAGCGGCACAAGGAGCCACACGCAGGAGCTACATGCAGGAGCTCAAGCATAATACGAGGAAACGCACCAGATTACACCCAAGGAGCACATATAATGGCAATCTCTAGCCACAATACAGTGTCAGAATTCTTTGATCTTTTTTGCAGTCTAACGTAGAAATAAGCAACTGAAACAGTAAGCTGAGCCGGCACAGAGACCCCAAATGACCCAGCACCACTAACCAAATCAGCACATAGACTCTGATTCATCCGGAGTATTTATTTAGGCAAATCTTTACCAGGCAGAGTATATATCACCCGACAATAGGAATATGTAGTTCCAAAGTGGAATTGAATACCCACCCTATACTAAAGGCAGAATACCTCATCCATGTCCACCTCCATAACTTTTCACAAATTCTGCCTTTAGAAATCATACTCGCTGAACTCCAAACTAGTCAAAGGGCATAACTGCTCAGTCCTCAAGATACAGTCCAAAGACTCACCATTACGAAAAAGTCGCGAGTTAGGACTGAATTCGAAAGTGTCTGCAATTCTGCCCAGACACCAGAGGAGGGAGTATATGATGAGAGCCGTGTCAATTAATTCGGAGCTGGAGAGATTGTGCAAGGCTCGTGGAGTAGAATTTTTCTCGTCGTGGTCTGTGCTTGTTAACATTAGAGACTGCGGCTATTTTTACAGGGATGGGATACCACTTGAATAGAAGGGGGTGCAAGAATATTTGCTGATGCTATCGAGACAGCGATAGGTGGATCGGAACACTGCTAGTTTGGGGAGATACACAAACTAATAGTATTTATTTACTAGATTAACTAGAGCTGCAGGCAAAGGGGAAAGTGATCCTTGAACTGCTCCTATTGGTACATGCAGCAGCCTACGATCCACATTTCTACAGCTAATTTATTGTCGGCTTGTTTGTTTGTTTGTTATTTGGTTTTTAGGAGCATTAGCAACTAAGGCCATATTGCTCCGGGATATGCGATGGTCATTCCCTGACCTTTCCGCATCCTCCGTATTTGGTGGTGACGGGCTTGAACCCCGGTCTAATCAAGAAGCGTGTGCTACGCACTGCTGCTCCTTCCCACCTGGCTACGGAGGCGCCTTTATTGTCGGCATCATCAAGGATATCCAACCATAAAATTCAGTTCCAATCATCAGTTCGCGTCATGGGAATTTGGAAATAAACTAGCAGAAATAAATTCTTAGCTCTTTGTTTTCTTGGAACACGCAAATTTCCAGCAGCTCAACTAAAAATGAGTGTAGTTTTTCTCCAAAGCTGTGGAATGCTAAAACTTTCTCCCCGCAGTTAACAGTTCCCCCTAACCCAGTGTCCTTAATTAACTCTTTCATACGGTCCGTCAATCACATTACGAAGGCATGGACCGTGTTTCTTGGCGTATCAGGGTCAGGTTCCTCTGCGGACGCTTTTCACTTTAGCACCTAATCCATCAAGCGGAACCAGAACATTATGACAGACTAAATACGTCCAATGTCCTTCACCCACAACTGCTCTGAAAGATAAGTCAGATTAAATCAGAGGAATTATGCTTTTTTTTTTTTTTCATCATGAAATTTTCTGAATGTCCATCAAAGATTTATAATCAATGAGCTGCCGTCCCCAGTCTGCATGCTACATTTATATCACGCACAAAGGTTCACTTGACAAATCAATGCGTGCTTGCATTCCTTGTACGCCCACGTTCAAATGACGGGAACAGAGTATTACTAGGAGTTACGTAGGTATGAACTGGAACACTAGGGCTGTAGTTTAATATTACTTTCTGTTTTTGTTTGCCCGATCGGAGGGAAGACACGTCCATCCGCAAAGCATCAAATGAATTTTAAACTTACTTGATTACTTCATGCACTCGTCAGAATAACCATATACAATTAAAACTAACTTTCAATAGAATAGTGATATACTTTAAAAATTAAGAAAGGAACAGAAATGGTTAATTTTTTTTTCATTCAAATTCCAGGAGTGTTCGGATACTTTTGGCAATATAATGTAGTATTCCTGTTGTGAACGATTCATCTGGTACGGAGACATCTAAGTTTCCAAGGCAATACTGTATCTTTGACACGAGATTAAGTAAACGTGCGTGTTTTCCGGTGACTCTGAAGGACGCACTTCCATCTGACTTCATCCTAGTTGAGGAGGAGGAACTGGATAATGACGTCAGGAGACAGTTTAGACATGGTTTGCTTCACCTAGGTGCATGTCCTCATTTCTAGGCCATAGTAAAAGTGTGGGTTTCCTTTTGCATCCCTGCATGAATACACTTCACGTATTACTTAAGAAAAATTCCTTAGACAGGAAAGACTGGACTGTATTGAATGTAACAACAGGAGGGATTATTGTTAAAACTTTTCAGTGGAATACAGAGATGAGGCCTACATTTGCAACATTTATCATTCCAATAGCAATCTGAGAAAAAGAGAAGCTGTTGTTGCAACCATTCAAAATTCTCAGGGGGGGGATGCTCAGATTAGAATACAGGAAGGCCCGGGAGACGGAGAATAGGTGTCCATAACCCAATTTATCCATCTCATTATGCAGATCTCGACTGCAAACAATTTGTTCCTGTAAGATGGAGGGCCCCAACAAAAAGATGGATCAGTTTCAGGTGTTGCCGGTATCGTGTGACCATTTTTATGCTGTATTACAGTACACTGCAATAGTCTCCACCAGCTTATGTCAAATAGCACATTTCTAAATCATTAAGAGCAAGAAATCAACTGAGAATAACACGGGTTATCATAAGAACAATAAGAACTGATTTCGTTCTCCATGCCTTGTCCACATTTTTGCAGTACTTATAAATACAGAAGGATAATATTAATACCGACCGACGTAAACTGAACATAAGCATTTTGCACTCTTAAATGAATTACCTTAAAAGACTTTTTACAAATGGAAAGAGCTAAGATTCCCATTATTGCATAGCGAAATTTTTTCTAAGGTTTTTCAACCTGATATTGAGTCAGTCTTTGGTAGACGCAGTGGTAATAACCCCGCCAGTTTGTACTGTTCAACCGAATCAGTTGTTAAAAATTTATAAAAAGCTATACTTTGTTTCTAAAAGAATAACAAGATTGGTAGTTTCATGGAACAGCTGCAAAGTTTCACTCAGAAAAACCGGTCTTTGGACTATGAAAGCTATGAAATTAAGAGTCAAAAGTCCCGATAAAAAATAAGCTCAATACATATTTATTGATAAAAAAAAGATAACAAGTTTGTTAATGTATGCAGCACGTTATATTTCAGGCACGTTCAATTTTTTTCTAAGATTATTGTTTTTTTTTTCTCTCGTTTTTCTGTGATTTAACAGAAATGAAAAGTAAATATGGTTAGTCCTTGTCAATTAATTACCACGATTATATAACTTTATGAAACTCTTAATAAAACGCCATAGTTTTACGTTCTCAGAACTTAGCCGTTCAGTTTAATTACAACTTTGTAATATTTATTACTCTCCTCCCACGATAATTTATTTTTTTCTCTTTTCTCCTGTATATATGTATCTCTTCACGAGCAACATCACGTTCACAATTAGTCTTTCGTAAAATCCACGCAAAGCGTGCACGGACTGTCTAAAGTTAATAATACTGCATTAAAACTAATTTAATCTATAAATTTTTTAACTGTATGAAAATAATAATAATTGCCATATTTCTGAAAGGCTCAAACATGAAAATTTCGTCATGATGATAATATTGGTACCGTTCGTATTGTTTAGAAATTGTTCAAGAAGCAAAGAAGGAATTCAGGGCTCAAATTGTGCTAGAACAGTAGTAAGCAAAGAAGAGCTCGTTGCATAACGAATACCAAAAACGATTAAATCATAACCTAAGGGTAAAATATGCAGTATATAAGAACAAGACAATAAATCTTCCTAACTATTCTGTTCACACAGAGCAGCAATAAAAAAAATAAATCCTTTCGCGTTGATTAGTCTAAATTCGTAGTGGACAGTTGATAAGAAAACCCAATATGACGAAGCAGATTTCATCTACTCATTACGGTACACGGACTGACTAAACTAGTAATTAATCAGAACGTGTCCCGCTTCACTGGTGTATCAGCGAAGCATGCTATTGGCGGTTAATTTTCCGCCGGTCCTTTGAAACAAGGCGAAATAAATGATAGTGTCATTCACAGTACGAAAATTTCATTCCCAATGTTCGTGAAAAGAAACTACATTCATTCTCTAATAACTTGACTTGGCAGTTGTTTGAATATTTTTGTTTAATCCTAATGTAATTAGTTCTCCAAACAGACGCCTCCAGTTGGGAGTTTATGGGGGAAATTAATTAACGCAACAGATCAGCTAATATGATAAGGGAGTCCACCCACTCCAATAAAGACTACGGATCGCGCATGAAAGACATCCTGAAAATGTCATGCGAATATGGCCGCTAAGAGACGCCTATTATACTTATCTTTTGACGCATGGTAGCACCCAATCGCGTTTGTATCCACAGCCGCTTACCCTTTCATTTCGTTTTTTCCTTCGATTCATCATTGATTATTTTAGCCCAACCAGGCGTGCTATCAGTTTGTCTGAACAGTGAGTCAAAGCGGCTAAACAAAGTATCCCCTGCCATCTATTTGGATTAGGGAGAAAATGTTGCTCCAATGAAAGTTCCGTTTTCAATTGAAATTGCTGCAAGGAAACTGGGGACGCACTCAGGGATAAACAGATGTCATATTTCCCCGAAAGGATACAATGAAAAGCCCACAGTGTATATATAAATATCCGTCAGCTTAATTAACTTCTTCAAAAATGGTGAAAAGTAATTATAAGCGTGTAATTAGTAATTAGATATGCATGATTTGCACAGTTGATTAAATTTACCTTTGGCTTATTTTTTTGTTTTTTAACGGCTCATCTACGGCCCATTTCCTTCATGCCGTTTAAATCTGCACAAGTGAAATTCCACGTTAGTTAATCACAATCATTAGTAGTCTAATATTCCATATTCAAAGCATGCTACTAGTCTAATGTACACTAAGTGTCAGAAAAATTGTCCCACCTTAAAAGTGGAAATCAATTTAGCTGAGGTTTGTTGTGCAAATAAGCATGGATG
Source organism: Mastigoproctus giganteus (assembly GCF_048544385.1). Classification (NCBI taxonomy): domain Eukaryota; kingdom Metazoa; phylum Arthropoda; class Arachnida; order Uropygi; family Thelyphonidae; genus Mastigoproctus; species Mastigoproctus giganteus. Next base: position 172,933,086 of record NC_143575.1, on the reverse strand, counting down.
GACTAGTAATTATAAAGGGGGAGCCAGAAAAAGGTTTTGAAGGATTCCCTCAACTTTAATTACAGGTCTCTCTCTCTCTCTCTCTCTCTCTCTCTCTCTCTCTCTCTCTCTCTCTCTCTCTCTCTCTCTTCGTGGAGTTAGGAACCAGCAAACGCACGTCGTCGGAAAGTACTTAAACTCATTTTGTGGTTTATCGTGACATAATTCACGATAAACCACATGAACCGTTCGCATATATCTGCTCACCAGCTTTGTTTAAAAATCGTGCAATTATATAATGATCCTTCAGCAAATTCAATAGGTCTTTGGGACCACCGAATAACTCGGCCAAGGTGCGAAAATAGCCCATTAAGATTTCTCCCGTCTAGACAGAAACTCTAACCTAATAATTTTTCAGATGGTGTATTTTAGGAAGGCAATAATAATTAAGGTTCTTGCAGTGATAATTTAATTCGAAAAATTAGCATTAAATCAAAATGAAGTATAACACTCTCTAGAAGCCAATGTGAATCTTGTTATCGAATGTATAAGATACCTGACATGCTCCAAAGGAATATTCCTCCACGTCAAAGATAACTGCTACCTTAGTTTCATGATATAAACATAGGTTTGTTGAGGAATAGTTTTAAGTTGCCATACTAAGCATGCTCAATGGGAGACAAACGTTTCCTGAACCCTAGAAAACCCTAGCAGGCCGGGGAAGCATCTGGACATTGCAGAGAAACTATCTGGCAATATTAGTGTCTTGGACTGTGCACTGCAACTATTATAGAAATGGCTAATCTAAGAACAGTTTAAACATAATATCAACTTACGATATTGTCCCAACAAGAAGCAGCGGCGAACAACTATAATAATAGATCCCCCCCCCCCCAAAAAAAAACACACACACACCATGAAAGCCAGATTCTGGAATTCATGACATGGGGATTCAGAATCTATACAACGGCTTTGAAAATGCTCTACTCTACAAAGTCACAAACATCAATCAGCTGTCTGAGGATGTTGTCCAATATGATCGACAACTTGCCAGATGGATTACGCAGCTGTGCAGAGCCGAAATACGTTCCAACTCATTCGTCCTACATTATATGGCCTGGGAAACTTAAACGCCTCTCAGACAGACCGATTCACTAATATTAAGTCTTTCTTTGAAACTAAAAACAATATTAGTCCCATTGATAACTCCAATTTCACTGCGTCCTGCTGATTTTCTCTTCCAATTTATAGTGTTTCATCACTTGCATATATCGCTACGAAGTACTAGCATCTAGATTTTCAGACAGTTCAATACACTCTCTTGGAGAATTTTTTCACCCTAAGTGTAGCATATTATTAGTTTGGTTGTTCTGGATATGCGCTATGACAATATGTCATAGAGCATATACAGAGAAATATCAAGTGTGTAACCCGTGTTCAAATATCATTTGTCAATTGAGCGGGATTTAGAAAAATTCCAGGAAGGGGAGAGGTGCGACCTTCGCACGAGACTAATTAACCATAAAACGAGACGTTATTTGAAACTAAACGAGTCGGTGTAGCAGACCAGCGACTATAACCACTGAGGATCAAAACCAGTTATTTCAATTAGATTTTGTTTTCGTGATTTATTTTAGTTGAAATCATACGCGAAATATGCATTTCTATTCAGTTTCATCATTCGGAAACTCCCTAAGTAATTCATTACGCTAACTTGAATACGCCACCAACTAAATGCTAATATCTCATTCAAAAAGTGTAAACAATAATGGTGCATAAAGAATTGGCTAAATTGGGCGTCAAATTTTCGAAATATTAATGCCGTAAAACAAACAAAAAGGTTAACAGTTTCAATGATGGCGCTGCTTGTTTCTTGTGGTCGTAGATAAGTTGAGTTAAACAGTGCGAAAATAAAGCAAACCGCGAGAGATGGAAAACAAAAAGTGTGAAAACTTCAGCAAATGGTTTGTACGTGCAGGCAGGAAACAAAGCGTGCTGAATGGTTAAGAAATGTCGATCACGTTCCATATTCACCTCTCGCCTTCCTTTTGGAAACAAGCTCACCGCGAACGCTCGCATGGGGCGTGGAGCGTGCTTGACAGAGAAAAATGGGCGCAGCTCTTAGCGATATTTCATCTTTTATTCCTAATATTGGTAATTTTCATTTATTTAATGCAGAAGTACTTTTCATCATTCTCTAACGTTTTCTTCGGGATTACCTTTCACACTTTTACGCGATAATTTAAACTAGGGTTGCCCATAATTCACACAATAAAAATAATCTAGTTACTCGTCACTGTGCTGAGGAACGTAAAACTCATTCAAAAACCTGAAAGGTCAATTGGTAAAGGAGAAATAAATAAAATGGACACACAGAAACGAAAATAATTTCAATGACATCATGAAAATGGAAATCACAAACACATACATAAATATTTTAATGAAGCGAGATTTTTTTAAAAATATCATTATGGTGTACTCAGAAATGTAATTGGAATAAAAACAAATTTTAGAATACTTATATACATGGGAATATAATTAAAATATAAGAATCATTTTCATGATAAAACTGTAAAGTTAATTAAATCTATAGTAAGAGTGCTATGTATGATAACATTCACCTGCTGAGCTGAAAATATCTCGAGTAAATAGTTCGCCATAACTGTGAGAGGCAGGCAGGGAGACGTTCGAGGAGGACTTTCTGTTTGTAACATTGCAACCATTTATCACGAGGCAAATCACTTTTGCTCATCCTCCAGACACATTTTCCAACAGTATTGATAGCGTGCGATCAAACTATGCTTGATCAGATGCTGTCGAGTGCTCCACAGGCACACCTGTACCTCTCTGTACTTTCATTAATCATGTCAGTTGCACAAAGCAGCGCAATCATTCACTGAAATTATAGATTTAGGTATTAAAGGGAGGAGACGAGACGTTATTTTTTTATATATCGCCACGAGATCGAAGATTGCTTTAAAAGTTTTAGTAACGATATCGATATACAGGGACTGCTCAAAAAAAATGGGAACAGCTAATATGTAAAACAGATAGGCATTCATGAAATGAGTGCGCACCTGAGAATTAATTTTTGATGTGGCGTGAATGATTTCTGTATTTTCAGGGTACAACTATGATTGAGTAGTAAAACAGTGCTACTTTCATTAATAAATAAACTATCATTTTGTAAGATATAAAATCTTACAAGTAAAATATTTTATAGAAAAGAGAGATTAATTAAAAGTAAAGCTTCTGATATAGCAATATGGGGCAGCAAAACATTTCTAGTCACAAATATTACTTAAGATATGGGTCACTCGCTAGGGATTAAATTTAGACAAGGTCACAAGAAAGAGGAGTAAACAAAGAAATGACTAGTAGAAGAAGGGGGTGCACCTCAGCTCCCAGCACAAGGGAAATAACACCGGGACACAGGTAGCAGCTAGTGAGTACGTGTGAATAATTATGGCTCCGAAAGAACAATACAGCAAAGGACTGAGTTTGTCGGGACATTCCTTTGATCGGTGACATCTGGAGACGAGACGGGTAGTAAATACGGGACAAATGCTGGAATTAGATTTAAGACTGGCGTTTGGCTGTCGGTGATAGCAAGTTTTGGCATCTTAGGAAGTAAAGGTGTTAAGTGAAACAGAAAGATGGCGGCGAACTTCAAAGCAACAGACGGCCTGGGAAAGGAATAGTGATATTAAAATGGGAGGTTGAATCTAGCGGGGATGGACATAGCATGGGAAACCCACACTAGCGAATAGTCGGGATGTAAATTTAAATAGTGAAGTACGAGTGGTTAAATTTCTGAGCGAATGTGGGCCAACACAAAAGGGCGGTACACAAATTCGGAAAACAAAAAGAGAGCGCACGCAGCCAAGAAGTGTGAAACAGTTGAGATTTTGTCGGTGTTAGTGGAAATGGGTTAAAATAACACACAGTTGAGATTTTGTTGGTTTTTTGTGAAAATGGGTTAAAAAGAACACAGAGTTTATGTGGGTGTTTATGGAAATGAGTTAGAAACACTGAGTTGAGTTTTTGTCGGTGTTAGTGGAAAAATGGGTTAATAAGTTGTGTAGGGTTAGATAAGTCCTGTCCTGTCGTGTCAGCCAGTTGGGAAAGATCTGACAAAGTTAAGATGGAGTAGTGAAGGGTTAGATAAGTTTCAGTACAGTCAGTAAGTTAAGAAAAGTTAGTGGAGTTTCATAATAGAAGAGAACTGTCGGGTAGTCCGTCATCGGAAGGTAAGGGTAGTGGCCCGTATGCAAATAAGAGTAGTCCGTAATTGGAAGGCAAGGGTAGTGGCCCATATGCAGATGAAGGAAGTGTATGGAGGAATAAGCCTAATCCATAATTGAAAGGCAAGGGTAGAGGCCCGTTTGCAGATGAATGAAGTGTAAGGAGAATAAGCCTGTCCGTCGACTAAAGGCAAGGGTAGTGGCCCGTATGCAAACGACTGAAGTGTATGGAGAAATAAACCTAGTCCGTAATAGGAGGGTAGTAAAAGTGGCCAGCATGAAAATAAGTAGTGTAAGGAGAAGAAATTACACTAGTCCATCATCTGAAGGCAGTGATAAAGGCAAGGCGCAGATAAGTGAGCTGAGAAGGTAAAGTTGTAATCCCGAGTCCGCCAGAATAGGGCGCCTCGGTAGCCAGGTGGGAAGGAGCAGCAGTGCGTAGCACACGCTTCTTGATTAGACCGGGGTTCAGGCCCGTCACCACCAAATACGGAGGATGCGGAAAGGTCAGGGAATGACCACCGTATATCCCGGAGCAATATGGCCTTAGTTGCTAATGCTCCTAAAAACCAAATAACAAACAAACAAACAAACAACCGCCAGAATAGCTGAACCGAAGGCTAAGTAGCAGTATCGAAGATAAGCCCATAAATTCCTAAAAGACACAATGATGCCCTATCCAGACGTAGACTACAGCCCATTGAGAAACTAGAAGTCCAGAGATGAATGCCCTTGGCAAACGATGATGCCATTTCCAGACAAGGAGCTGAAGGCCCCAAAACGGAGAAATCCGATTCGTAAAATTAAGTGACTAGTTATAAGGTATTCTCACTTACCTATAAATGAATGTAGGAACTCTAATATCAGATTAGTAGAAATTCAGAAAGGTGTTAAGGGAAGGTTGTACAAAGGTATAAATAAATATACATAAATATAGAGATAATTCAGATGATAGTTCTGGGTTTTGATTAATGTATAATTAGACATGTGTAGAAAGGCAAGGGAGAGAAATATGACATTTGTTATCAGTTATTGTCTAACATATATGTAGGATATATTTTGGAAGGGAAGGGCAGAGAAATAGAGAGAAAGAAAAGGAACTTCTGAATGTAGCTAACCCTTTGGGACAAGTATTAGTCCAGAAATTGAGGTCAAATGTATTATTTGTTGTCTTGATTAGGGAAAGTTTGTGAAATCATATTCCCCAAGACAAAAAGGGCATTAATTAAATCAGAAGTTAAGAGTGAAATTCCTAAATCAATTTATAAGGTAAGAATTTGATTTACATAGGTTGTATATAGAGAGTGTTAACTAAACCTCTTAAGCAATTATTGTTCATGTATTAAGAAAGAAGAAACTTTAGCAGTTTTTTTGTGTAAGGATATTGATTATGTTGTGTATAAAGAAATAACCTTTCTAGTATAAAGTCAATGTATTTAATCCCATATATATCTGATGCTACATAGGCAAATTTGAATAATATTAGTATGTGCTTCAGTTTGATAATTTTTTCATGTTGTATATATATATATATATATATATGTAAATAAACTATGTTATGTTATAAATTAACGTGTGCTTTTGTCATTCTTGAGCATTCAGCCTTTCCGAAGGGAATTATACGTAATTGAGAAGTTCCCTTGAATCTAGAATTCTCCTGTGAAGCAAGGTCAGATGTGTAAGTGGGGGTATAGGTAAAAAAGGTCTATATATCTAATAACGGAACAAAACAAAGAATATTTAATAACATTATTATTAATAATAATCAACAAAATAAGAATTAAAGACCCATTAATTTCTCCCCCCCTCCCCCCCACAATTTGAACACACTTATAGTGGCAGCAATGGCAAACCATACCCTCTTCCTTTCCAGCACTAAAATAACTGTTTTATTTTGTATTGATAATATAATGCTGAAGATTTTAATTGCAACTAACATTCTGTTTCTTCTAATGATACCAAACATGCCATTATTTTTATTTTATTTTTTTACAAACTAAAAGACTCTTATAAACTACGTCGATGGCGTGCAGTTATTTTGCAATCATATCTACAAGCATTAGAGACGGTCTGGGAGAAAGGGATGGAAGTCTAACTCAAATTGATAGGCTGAAGAGAATTTCTGGCCTTCTTGATGTCTGCATGTCGCATTCGTAATGCTCACACTAGTCAGGTTTTGCCAAAATGCAATTAAGATGGAGTTATAAACTCAAAAATGTAAATATCATGGGAGGGTGCACAAAATATGCTAACGGACCATGCGATTTGCATAGCTTTGTTCATGATACAACAATTATGGATACCACTATATCGTAATTACTGCTGATCAGTACCTACTGACGCTTCTAGACTCGCCATCAGTACCATCTATTGGGCACTTTACTTTCCAGGGCAGATTGTACCCTAGATTAGTATTCTGTGCACCAGAAAGATTAACCACCTTTCACAAGAGCACAGCCGTAACTAATGGTGAAACGTGGGGGACTGTTTTTCTTGCACGAGCCTCTGTTACTGCTAAGCATTTCCCCAGTGCAGCAACATGATTCACTCAGTCATATATCCATGGCATTCCTTAAGTATTCGAAAGGTTTACCACCTTTAAATCAGCACGGATGAACGCCCTTTTTGTTGTGGGGTAAATGACCGTGTTCGGATGTCTTCTTTCCTGCCCCCTCTATTAAATTTTTCTCACACTCCCTACTGACCGAAATCTCATGACACGCGGAGTAATTAGTAGTGGACTCGAGCAACAATACCGCCTCGTTGTTTTGTTTGACCCTGCGATCAGTGAACCATTAGAAGGTCATTACAACCTACTGACACGGCGACACTCTTACCTTGCATGTCGTGATGGAACGCGGCCCATGGCATTCAGCGTGCGTGCCGAACGAGCATCTTTCCACTAACGTTAATATTAACCCTTTATCGCTTTAAAAGATCACTCGGAAAAAGAAGACGTCAAGAAAACAGCACGAGAATCGGCTTTCGTAATACGTGTGTCAGGATCAAAGTCCTGATCGCAATCAGATAGAAAGTGAAACAGAGAAAGCAATAATGAACGATTCTGACAGGAGAAAGAAATCCCAGCCGAAAGTGAGTAATACTGCAAGAACAAATCGAGGTGGTGACTCCCCAATTAGGAGAAAAACTCTGTCGTGAAATTTTAGAACTGAAATGGCAAGCAGGGGATAAGAAAAAATGGTCAACTGAAATGAACTCCCGTGGAAAATTATTTTTAATATAAAAAACACCGCATATTTCATTTTATACAATAATACTGTATATAAAGTATCGAGACAGGATCTATTGTAAAAAAAAAATCTAAGAGACCCATATGTGGGTGGCTGAGAAAATCTGAGATATTCATTAAGCCTCGATTAAAGTTTGAAAATTCAGTGTCGTATTGAAAGTGTAATATAATGAATAAATATAGTTAAAACACGTAGAATATAAAATTTAATTGTGTAACTTTTATATTAATACATAAAAATATAAAAACGCTGTTATATAAAAAACAAAATAGAGAATTACCTTAAAACTTTTAACATCTGGTCATTATTGAATAGTGAATTTAATAATTATTAAACTCCAGCCAGATAAACTACCACAATTTTCATTTTAGCACAACAATATATAACAACTGTAAATAAAAAATACATATTTTACCTCTTAACTCAACATCAGCGATGTGTTCAACCTGTTGATGAGCAAACAGTCAATACTGCCAAGATGCGCTGCAACAAACTCGTGCTCCATTTCAGTGGCTGAAAACTGCCCGATGAAACCTGCAAGATCCAATATGTGAGGCGCTCTAAAACCGGTTTCCTTATAAAATCCACAGAAACTGTGGAATTCTCAAGGAAACAATAACAAAATAATGACACAAAAAACACACCTGCAGATCTTTATATCATTTCAAAGCAGAGTTAGAATTTTCTATGTTTAAAAACATTTTTGTTCAACAGGAATAATGAAACCAAAACATCTTGAATAAATATCCTAAAAAATCTAAAAAAAATTAAGAGTAGGATGAGTTATCCAGTGAAAAACTCCCATTTCTCAAAAGGCATCAAAGTTAATGCAGAGTTTATTCAACGCAGCCACCCCTTTACCCCTCATGAACGTTCAAAAAATGTCACCAGAAATTTATCAAGGACAGCAGAAGCTAATATCCTGGAACCGTTGTGGTATTGAAGCTACGTGTGAAAATAACGCATTGTGAAACGAAATGGGCAATTTCACATTGTATGGCGCTTTTTTCCCATCGCTGCTTTTCCTTTGGAGCAAATCATATTTTCCATCGTTCTCTTATTCGATGAAATGCCCTTCCGTTTGCCTCCATACCACTTCTTATAGCTATATGTCTTAGCATAGATCTGTCAGTCCTTTACTCGTTGTGAATAATATAAATGTATAACTAAATCCAAAAACAAACTTTTATACGCAAAGAATACTATTTTATATTCTATATAAAATTGTACTTGTATATGTCTACTACTTTAAATTACTATATTTACTAGGTCTACTTTAATTGTTATATATATTTTTTTCAGACCCCATGATGACCAGAAATTTACAGAAATGTGAGGAAGCACCTGAAGAGGCTGTTGCACCAAGTGTTCGAACTTTTACAACTGTGAATTACGAACGAGAACAAGTACTATAATGGGATTTCTTTACTGGGAAGAATATATCCTATAGTCTGTCTACCCATTGTCATCATTAGACCACTTTGATATCAGCACATCTTGTCATCCGAAGAATATCAAGACGATACTCTAGCTCTTTCAAGATTAGCATATATCTGAATCAATTGTTGGCAACAGCACAGTAATCTTCTACTGTAGCTACTTTTTTGCGTACATTCCCTTGGAACACAATGTTCTTCGCATACTCCGCCCCACCCCCAAAAATAGTCAAGTGGAGTTAGGCTAAGGAATTGGATCCTCTCAGCCGAACCACCCACCTAGAAAAACGCTGCATCGAGGTAACCTACAATATCCTTTCCCCAATCTTGTCGAATCTCGATGAAAATCTCTTCATCGAGATTCGAAAATTGAGACACAACGCGATTCTGCAACATCTATAGGTTTTGTTGATCGTAGGGTCATCAAAGCAAAATGGTCCTACCACACGGTCGTGCATGATTCTGTAAATCATGTTTACCTTTGGGCTATCACTATCCATTTCTTGAACGACATTAGCATTTTCGGAGCTCCTAAGGCAATCGTAAAGTTGTAGCCATTAACTCTCCCTGAGACGTCAAAAGTGACATCATCAGTGAATATTATGTAGGAACCCACTGTTCCCATCCAGCAGTTTCATCATGATAACAAAGAACACACGTTGTAAACGATCGATGGGCTTAAGAACCTGTACAAGTTCAATCTTATAAACATGCAGTCTCAAGAGCCTGTAAATATCTAATGCAATGGTGACCGTGGTATCTGCAGCTCCCGGCTAGACATGCATACTGACTTTTGAGGCTTACGCACAAAGAATTCTCGGATCTGTTCCACATCTTCCGCACTTCTGCTTGCACTCCTGGATCCTGGCCACCATGAGACACTTCGGTCTCTGTGAATTTCTTATGCCATTCACCATCCATAGTCTACTTGGTGGTGTCTTTTGATGTTTTGTCCGAAATCTACACTGCATCTGAACATTAATTTGGTTTCAAATAACAATGATGTATCGTGTGTTCTCTTGGGATGTCGTCATTTTAATGTGCTAGGTTTTGAGGCTGCTCACTTACCTTGCAGTCAACTGGAACAGAAACAAAGATCTGTTGTAACCAACCTTTACAACTGCTTTATAATATGCAAAAAATTGCATTAAATTATAAGAATAATTGGAATAAAAACATTCTATGTGGACATCCTGTGTTTCCAATCATTTCAAATTTCTGCTGCATTTTAATAAAAAAAAAAAAAAAAAATTTATTGCACTTCCTTCCATACGTGCCACACTGCACGGACATGAGAAATTCAGTAGGATCTAGGTAATTTCGCTTGTCTAATTTTGGGAAAGAAAATTGTAAATATGCCAAATTCGTATATTCATTGCCGTTAATATCAAAGCATTGCCATTCCTTGTAATCTGTCTAAATGCAGATTTTCTTTGTAAAAACTAAGGAGCGATACAAGACATTACTAAACGCAATTGCTGCTGTCATCAACCAAGGTTTGTTAAAAATTTGCTGAAGGATCATTATGTGGACTGAGAACAATCCTCATTAATTGAGATCTTTTGATGCTACAGTAAATAACGGCCGATATTCACCTAGACACTGACTGCACAAGATGTCTGAAGACAGCCGTAGGGATCTGCAGATCCCTGTGGAAAAAACATAAATAAGTAAGGATGGACGTCCGAATTTTGAATGCATATATTCACTACTGAACACAAACTACGGAGAGCAGTAATCGATTGTGTTTGGCTAAATTCTCAAGAGAGTTTAATTGCAATCCCCATTTAATGAGAGGATGGAGTTACAACGTGGATAAACAACTCATGAAGAAAGATTCAATAGTTCGTTGTGTTCACTTTGCATGAAACGATATACGCAACAGATTACCAGATTTCATCAGCCACCAGTGTTTGCATTAAGCCGTCATATGGCTTATGAATGATACGAATTTTCAACAGTTAGTATCTAATTAAAGCTTACAAGTTATTAGGTAATTAGGGCTAATTTGCACACTGGTTCTCTCCTTGGAAATGGTTTCAATTAACCACATGAGTTCTCTTCAAGCGGCCATTAAATGAAAATACGCAATTTCCTCAATATCATCGTATCTCGTTTGTGGTAATTTGTTACGCGTATTAATTATCGCTCCATGGTTATCCATGTCGAGGGGTTACGCAAACTTCGCCTCTTAAAGATGACATTTTATGTTTATACAGGAGAATTGTAAATTCTCCCTGTAACGATGTATACAAAGCTGAGTACGGGTTACAGAACCACTATTTAAAATGCATTTCATTATGAAATTTTCTATTAGTAAGCAAAGGTTTAGGAAGTATGCTGTTCAGCAACTCTGTTGTCTTGGACATCGATAATTAACATAAAAATATGTTTGTATTTAAATAAGTTCACTTTTAGCACTGCGATTTCTTCGCCAGGCTGTAAGAATAACAGCTGAATTTCGTATATTATGCAAATTATATGAATATGAAATAAAACCGATATCAGGAATAAATAAATTATTTTTTCTCTTTTTATATTTTTAAATATTTACTTTTTTTTTTGAAATAGCAGCGTCTCCTGTGAAACAAGAGCTACTTCCCTTGGTAAAGGGCATCGCGAGGGACCGAGACAGGTAACCCAGTATTTCAGACCTCTATTCCGCGATCGTTTTGCATGCAGTCACAAGAGAACCCCAGGGAGATCGAGCTATAAAATATGGACGCCTGTGCCAAGAGCTATTTCCTTCGTAGAATACTGAAAAGAAGAATAAATGAACGGCAGGCGTTTCCTTTCTTTCTTTTCTTATGGAGAATTCGGAATGATATTTGTCATCAGCCTTCATGCGTTTCTTTGTGTTTCTCTTTCCTGATGCCTACAGGGAGCTGTTGAGTAGCACAAAAGGAGTATTGAAAACGCGAAGATAAGGAACACATCCATAGATCTGAGTTAAACGATTGTCATTATATTCGCATTAGTTTAAATAACGGTGAGGACATTTTAAACAGATTGACGCAAAGTTGTTTTTTTGTTTTTAATTCAAAATTTCACTTTGAAAGTCAGTGATTGTCGTAAGCTTCATTATTATAAAGAAAAACAATTTAGAAGTGCAGATAAGAATTATTCTTTCTGTCCTTAAAATTGCAAGTAAGTACTTAATTTTCTCGGAATAAAAGAATACAATTATAAGCTCAAAATCTAACACATAGATTTTTTAGATTTCTTATTATGATGCTAACGAAATAAAAACTATTGCGGATTCTAATGATACTAACCAACTAAAGCTGATAAAATTAATTTTGTTTAAATTAAAATACCGGAAAATACTCTTAAAAATCTACAAACAACTCAACCTGAAGAAGAATATACGATTACATCAGTCTCCATAAGCTGACGAAAGTGGTCTGCGTTTAAGGACATAAACAGATGTATTTAGCCTGATAATCGAAAACAGCCAGTCCTATGTTTTCATTTAAGGAAACACCAGATGCACATATCCAAAGACTTGTCAATTCATATATGGTAATGTCTTATAGCTCTCTTTGTATATCTGAAGCTTTTCTCTAAATTTACTCGAATTTTAAACTTTTGACACCATTCAGAATCTCTCATAATGAAATATCCGCGTGGACCACATAGATGGAGGTACGCGTGTCAAATATACTTCTTTATAGAGCTTTGGTTTTCTGTTTGAAGTGCAGCGCAATACCGAGGTAACCCATGGAGACCTCCTTGGCAGAGGTATTCTGTAACAAACTTTGATCTTTGTTACGTATACAGCTGAAGCTTTTGATAAATCATGTGTAATATAACCAAAATAAATCATTTGTAATGTTTGAAATAGAGTAAAAGAGAAAAAACTCTAACTCGTGTTGGACCGAAAACAGTCAGTGATATTGATAGTCAATTAAATCAAGAAACAGGGCAGATACTTTTGTAATACAGTAATAATAAATTAAACTGAATAATTTCTTCATTTGATGCCATAAATCAATGGTTTTTGCGAATAATGGAAAATAAACATTTTTAAATGTTTTTCGTTTCCCTATACAAGTATAATGTTTATACAGCGTAGCGTGATATATTTACGTATTACAAAGTATCTTCCTCTTAATGTAAAAGCAATGGCGATTTCTATGGATAAAAACACCCATATTTTTCCAGTAGTTCTTGCTACCCCGCCGTATACATTTCTCCTCTATCAAATGGAACTCGAAGTTCGCTGACCATCTCGTATTTCGTTTGCTCACCACGCATATATTTGTCACAGACAATTCTGGTTGTCTCATGTTGCTATGGAGACACGTTCCATTTATTTGATATCTGGCTGCGTGCGCCTGCACGAAATGCATAATGACGCATTCTGGATTTAACATTAATGTCTTATTTTCTCTTTCTGTAAGAGGAAAGCAATGTTAACAGTTAATCTCTTCGTCTGACATGCGTAACGTCATTAATTACAAAATAGTTTCGTAGAAATGAAGCTTTTAACTTTAATAATTCAACCGGCACAAACTTTTTGTTTCCCTTTCTGTAATACTGATTATTATGTACGTTGTAACAACAAAAAAAAAAAAAAAGGTTGAACATCGTAATTATGCAGAGTGTTTTTTGTTGTCGGTGTTGTCGTTACCCCCATGACCCTAGGGATAGAATTAAATATTATTTTCTTCTTCTGCAGCAAATTACGAACAGGGAGGGGAAAAAAAGCGTAAACTACAGCGCACCCAATTATTGGCTAAGAGTACCTTACGTGCATTCGAGAGTATATTTTTAAACGGGCGTTTGGAACTTCTAATAAATGTGGTGGATTCCGTTTCATCTTTGCTTCGGGCAAGTCCCTTTACTAGAGGTGTAGGGGAAGAGCTTCCAGACACCGTTTTTTCGCACCACCCTTCTTATGGTTGTATTTCTACACATTTTTACTAACTAATAGGAAGGTACAGATAGGAGTGCCAAGGGAAATTATCAAAATCCTGTTGACGGACGATGCTCTGCGTTATCGCTACCGTTTTTTTTTTTTTTTTTTCTTTTTTCTTTTTTCCGTCTTCGCTTGTTAAAGTTTCCGAGTAAGGTCATTACTGTGTTCAACTAGGTGTGTCTAGACAAGGGTTAGGCTGAATCGTAGCTTTAACAAGAGATGAATGGACAATATCAACGCCTTAATGCAACATTCCCGTCACACACACGCATATTTATACAAGGTTTTACCATTTTATGAGGATTCTCTTTAATGGTCATACACGAATGCTAATATTTCTTTTTCCTACTTTTCATAACAGTCGTAAAGAATTTTGAAATTAAATCCACTCCTAGGTGGAAATAAATTGCCCCCTACAGTGAAGTAGGCGTAATCAGGTGATTTGGAAAGGCTTTGGGGAATGGAAGTTTAGAAAGGTAATTTGACTGTTTACATTTTGACGCATGCAGTCAATGGGTACTTTGAAAAGGAAAATCAACATGGTGTGGTAGGCGACCTTTTTTTGTTGTTCGTGAACACAATACATTTTCGAAGATCTACGCACCCCTTTTCGGAGACTCCCCACACTTTGTATATTTTTCGAGCTACTTAAATATCCTATACATATTTATTTTTGTTTATGAAAGTAAGAAGAAAAGAGCATCTGTTTTAGTAAGTTTACGTATCGCTATCAGCATGCAAAGGAAGTCTTAGAACCCACAGCTTCATATTTTATTTATTTACTTTTTTGATAAGATATAAAAAATGAATTGAGACAGTGGATTCAAAAATTATGTAATGTGATGAAGATGGATTTGTAGGTCCTCTGAAGCATATAATGGTTTCGACACTTGCTTTACCGTTTTAAAAGGGTTCGATTGTCGTCTATGATTTGAGGAATTTCTAAAGTCCTGTTCAATCAAGGCTGTAGCTAGCCGTTCTCAGACAGAAGGAGCATGGTTTCTCAGTGAGTTATTCCGGGTTTTTCATCCTGCACAACATACAAATCAGCCCATAAACACACACACTTGTACAAACATAATATACAAACGCAATATCTAAGTCGCTGAAGCGCCTAAAACTCAACAACAACAGAATTTCTAATAGAATTAATGCTTTTTCAGATTCGTCTTTAGCATTCTATGACGTGAAGGAACTGAATAAAAGCGCAGTTAAAATTTTAGGTTAAATAGAAGTAAACAAGCTCGCTGCGCTGTAGCCATGACCGGCTTTTGTTCAGTGTTATTTAATAAGTTGTTTGGATCAACTCAACAGAAACATGGATAAATATTACCTTTGTTCCCGTCTTGGCAAGTGTAAATTGATTAATCCTCAATGAATTTATTATTCGTCTTAGAGCGGTTGTGTTGAAATTTGAATTACTAATTGGTGACCTTAAATTATCTCCGGTCCATTAAGGATATTACTTGCTTGCTTTTGAAGCTTAATTTATTCACAGAAGTCAATAAATCAAGACAAAAGCAGACCTTAAGATGTGTGCAACTGAATTAAGTAAATCAAATATGAAAAGCTAGGTAGAAGAATATACAGTTGCCTGCAGACACAAACGTAAATACACGTTAAACTTGAATATACAACAAATACACTGCCCTACAATTAATATCTGGACACCCTTCCAGTGATAGTTCATGATGTCCTGCCCAAACACCACATGTCAGACGACAATACACTCATAGGCCTCTGCGGAGGCAGTAGTACGGCTGTGAACACAAGATGCCGCAATCGACGGAGTTAACAGACTTCCAGCGCATAATGATAATAGGGTGCCACATAAGAAATCGTTCTTTACGTGACAATTCAACGACACTAAAGATCCCTGGGATGAATTTGATCATCGGGTGCATGTGACAACAGAATTCCCAAAAACAGGCCGAACTTGTCGCCGCTTTGAATGTCCGAATGGTGGAAAATGTCGGAGGACATTTCTAAAATACTGGTGGAGAGTGTTCCACTAAGACAAGGGGCTGTCATAAAGGCTAAAAGGTTTGGCACACTTTATTAATCTTCTTGTAAATAAAAGTTATTTATAGATAATAAGCAGGTGTCCAGATATTAATGGTAAGGCAGTGTATATCGCGGAGCAGTTTGCATGATGCACGCTTACCAATTACGATCTTCACTCGATGAGTTCGGGAAACAACAACAGAATAGCTGGATCTTTTATTGAGAAAACAAAACATTTTGGCCGATAGGGAGGGGTTTGAACAGCCAACTTTCATAGTGAAATACTTACTGCTACATGAAAAATATTTGTTAAAAAATAAAAACAGAAAAAAAGGCAAATGGCTTTAGCACAGTCGCTCTATACCTGTTATAATTTCTTAGTTTGAAGTTTCTCCAGTCTCTAAATATCTGTATTTTTTTTTACTAATCCTCAAATGGCGCATTATGCTTAGGCTGCTAATAATGTCAGGCATTTTTTTTTTCAAAGATGGGCTTAATCATGGAATATCATAATGCACGTTTTCACTCCTATCTCATATGGCACTTAAGTGGTATTTCCAAAGGTACAAAAAATGAATGTCAATACCTAACTGCTTGGTATTTTCTTATTTCTGTGTTACACTTCCTCTTTTAAATTACGGTCTAGAAAGAACCATAATTGAAAGAAACAAAAAGTGAGAATTCATTCGTTGGGCCCGGTTTAATATCTTCATTTCTGTTCTTCATATTTATCACTTTGATCCCCGTACGGGAAAAGAAGTCTCTCAAAATTTATTGATAAATGCATGAGTTCTGTATAGCTTAAGTGGAGCTGAGGCGAACCCTGCCGCGTTTTAGCTAATCTTCCAAAAAGCGTGGATAACGAGATCGAACGTGTTTGATCCTGCCTCCTCCATTCTAATAACTTTTGTACCATGAATAAAAAGTTAATAGGAAGGCTCTTTACAGTCCAATAAAACCAAACAGGACACTATTTTCCATCAATGATTTTCAATGATCAACCACTGTGGAACAGACTGTTAACGATAAATATCCAGCAAAGTCTACAAGACTACAAAATTGGAAATGAGTTGTATCCACCTCAAAGTATTAATAATCAAATCCAATCTGCGAAATCCATCAAGCTAAGGAATGGTTTCATACGCGTATTAAGAGTGAAATAAACTCAATTATTTAAAACATTTAAAGAAATAGAAAGTGATCTCCAAAGTTCCACTTTGGGCTTCTTGTTTTTAATATAAAGTAATTTGATTCTTTGCATTTTATTCCTGAGTTATTTGACATACAATCCGAGGCAACTAAAAGCATGGCATTTCTTTAAATTATTTATTTTATTATTATCATAAGAAAACAGACAAATCGACAATACAATGCTATAATACACATTTTATGGATAATATAGGAAGGAAGCTTCATGATCTTATTACCTCAGCACATATAAAAAGACACCGCCCCCAAAAAACTACATTAGAGCTCGGGCCCTCTCCTTCCGGTGGAGCCACTTCTCTCAAATTTATAATGTATAAGACAGGGTGTCTTTTCAGAATCCTGCTATCCCTTAAGTTTTCTCAATCCCTAGAGTTCAAATCCCCAAGTAAATATTGATATTTCCGACCTGTCTCAATAGCTTTCTCATTTACTAAAACTGCTGGAATTTTTGCCAATCGCAATTCATCGACTGCTGTCTCAACTATCATCTCAAATTCACTATGGGAGAAAAACAAATCGAATATTTCGAATACAACTAGTCGCATTCTGTCCGCTTTCGAAGCTAATAAAGATATTTTACCAATCTCTTAACATGAATGCAGCATTATACGTTGGCTCTAATGTCCACTAGACACTCACTTCTAGATTAGAGAGGGAATTAATTTTTTCCTCACTCCAAAACTATAGAACAATTCATTTCTTGGTTGGAAGAAATCACTATACTGTCCGACTTCTCTTGACAACCCTACTTACAGTATATCATTTCTGAATGTTATTTTATCAGTTATATCAATAAATGACGGCAAGTAACGGACGAAAAAACTAGTTACCCACTACACCACACACTATAGTACTTTCCTAACCTGCTTATACACTGAATGGCCACTTTATTAGGTACAGGTACGCCTACCCTCTTCATTAGATCCATCTTCCTCCTTGAGTAACAGAATCATATAAAGCAGGTGGGTATATAGTCAGGGATGTTGCAAGTTGTGTCAAATCCAATGTGAAAGAGGGCAAGGCAAAAGACTTAAGTCACTCTGAACGTGGCAGGGTAGTCGGCGCCAGATGCGCCAGTATGAACATTTCAGAAACTGCAACTCTGCGCTGGGGTTGTGCATGGCTGTAGGCCTATAATGGGTGCATCCAATAACCAAATAATATCCGGCCAATAGGTATCCTGCGGCCAGAAACAGCTAGTTGATGGGAAAAGGAGGCTGACAAGGATTATACAGGATAATAGAAAAACTACTGTCACTCAAATAAAAACCCAATACACAGTAGTGGTAACTAAACTAGCATTTCAGAATGCAAAACTCGTCTCACCTTGACAAGTATAGGGTGTCGCAACAATTGCTGAACCGGGTTCCGCTCCTGTCAGCAAAAAAAAAAAAAAAAAAAAAAAGGTATGATTACAGTGGGCTCAGGAAAACCAAACTGGACAGTGGAAATTGGGAAAGCGTTGCCGAGGTCTGACGAATCCTGGTTCATAATGTGTCACGCTAATCGGAAAACCAGATTATGTCAAAAACAGCATGTCCACGGAACCAAATGACAGGTGTAATCAGTGGAGACTGTTAGTAGTGGTGCATAATGATGTTGAAGTCTTTCACTAGTTATGAAAATACTTCCACAATGTTTTCATGTTGCTCCACCGGTATCGAGGGCTCGTAGACCGCTCGATACTGGTTGAGTACCATTTGAATGCCTTCAGGTTGTTTGGAATTTTTTTCCGACAAAGTGCATCCTTTCATGGATCCAGTATCCATCTGCGAACGGGATCATCCGACAAGATGTTCCATGTTACAATGCCAAAATTGTAGAGAAGTGGGTTCATGAATATAAGAGTGGATTCAGCTTACTGTGGTTACCTCCCAGTCATCAGGTAGCAATCCAATTGGTTTTGTAGAATGAGGTAGAACATGTTCGTCAGAGTGGAGACCAGGAACCAGACAGTAGACATAGTAGACATACACTGTGCTGCCACTTTATTAGGTACACCCCTGCTGTGCACAAAAAAGGTTTGTACCACAACTTTGCAAGTCACATGACCACAGTTGTGGATATAAATGCAGCAGAACAACCTTTCTAGTATCAGTTAAGCGTACAATCCGTAGCAAGAGAGGGCAAAAGGAGTGATCTAACGGACTTCGAACGTGGCATCGTAGTAGGTGCAAGACGTGCTGGACAAAGCATCTCTGAAACGGCAGTTCTCCTGAACTTTTCACGCACCACAGTTTCAAGTGTGTATCGAGAATGGTGCAACGAACAGAAACCATCCTCTCAACGGCACTCCTGTGGAAGAAAATCGCTTGTTGATGAGAGAGGTCAGAGGAGGATGGCTAGAATTGTGCAAGCAAACAGACGGGCCACAATGTTGCACATCACGTCAGAATACAACCTTAGTGCGCAGAACAAAATATCGCAACGGACCACTAGTCGCACTTTGTCGCGAATGGGCTACAACAGCCAACGGCACCATCGCGTACCTTTGTTATCAATGAAGAACAAGAGAGCACGCGTCTTGTAGGCACAGCAACACCAGCACTGGACTATTGAGGGTTGAAAAACAGTTGCTTGGTCTGACGAGTCAAAGTTCCTGGTGCATAATGTTGATGGGAGGCTCAGAATTTGTCGAAAACAACACGAATCTATGGACCCGTCATGTCTGATGACTACTGTGCAAGGTGGTGGGGGGGGCGTGTTATGGTGTGGGGAATGATTTCTTGGCACACGTTGGGTCCATTGATACCCACGGATTCACGTCTGAATGCCACATCGTAACTTAACATTGTTGCTGACCAAGTGCATCCGTTCATGTTGACAGTTTATCCTCAGTCAGATGGTTACTTCCAGCAGGATAATGTGCCGGTGCACAAAGCCCGAATCACTATGGAATGGTTCCAGGAACATGACAATGACTTTTCTTTGCTACAGTGGCCAGCTCAGTCCACGGATCTCAATCCTATTCAATATCTCTGGGATGAGCTGGAAAGGGCTGTTCGCTGCAGGCCTACACCTCTGTCGAATCTCAAGGAACTGCGTGTGACACACTCATGTCTGCATGGCTCCATTCCTGCACAACGTTTTCAGCATCTTGTTCAATCCATGCCTAGACGAATTCAGGCTGTTTTGAATGCTAAAGGAGGCCGAACACGCTACTAGGTAGGTGTACCTAATAAAGTGGCAGCACAGTGTAGTGTTATTGTTATGGAGTTCCCGTGGTTTCCCAGAAATCTGCGTTAAGTACTCTGTTAACATTGCAAAGCCAGTCAGCGTGGGTTGTGTGAGTAGTGTGTTGTTTGTGTTGTTTGACTGGCCTCTTCGTTACAGGGGGGCGCGATCACCAGGAAGGAGCCTTCCAGCATCTGTTCACTGGCACGAGGAGCCAGACCAGCGGGTAAAAAGACATCTGACAGGCTGTCCACACCCTGCAGGAGCGAGAGTGGGGAGGGGCCAAGGAAAGAGCAGAGAAGAGACAGGAAAGTGAATGACAGGGCAGACAGCCGGTGATGACAAGGCGTAGGCATCTCCCCAGGCGAAAAGGAGCAGGGAGAGTGCTAGGTGCAGTTGTGGGAGTCCTGGAGAAGGACTGTGGATAGGAAGAACAGAACAGGTAAAGTTCGAATTAAAGAGTTCGGGATCGTCACAATGGAGAATCACGGAGCGGCGTCGGCAGGGCTGACCGCAATTTGCAGTTTCATGACTGGAAGTTTCCGGTGCTGGGTATCAATTGCTGTGTGGAGGAAGTTAGCAAGGAGTAATGTTAGGGAGTTGCAGGTGATGCCAGCGACGACGTAAGACCTCGTTGGCATAACTGGTCAGTGCACGGAAGGCATCGTTAGATTCCAGTAACTTGGTTTCTGGCAGAAGTGATGTAGTGTGGAGGTCCAGGAGTAGTTGGGTTCTTAGATCTAAGTATACGTTTCAAGAATGCATCACGTAGTCCCAGTCTTCCGGTTCTCCGAAGGTACAGAGGACATTCTCGATCCCTGCTCAATCAGCTTCAATTTCTCGAAAATCTGCTACCAATTCCTTAAATGCTGATCTTCAGGTAATTCTCCAGTGGGGCAAAGACAACTTAGTTGATTTCAACCCTTCTAAAACTCAGTTTTGTCTTATATCTCGCAAAAAAGATTCTTCTGCTCCTATGCTTATCTTTGGCGACACTCCGATTTATAGGCATGTTGATATATCTCTTTTAAGGTTTACCCTGACTTCTAATCTCTCTTGGCACAAGCACATTACAAATATTGCTTCCTCTGCATCTAAAAAACTTGGTTTTCTCTTTCGCTCTCGGCGTTACTTTTCTTCCAACCAGCTGTTCACTCTGGACAAATCGCAAATTCGCCCTACCGTGGAATATTGTTCCCACATCTGCCGCGACGCCCCCAAAACCTTATTCAGGCTTCTAGGTTCCATTCAGAAGAGGGCAGTTAGGTTAATTAATGACTCATCTCTAACAGTCTCTCCACTCCATCTCATAGACGTTCTGTTTCTGCTGCATGCTTTTTCTACAGATACTTCCATGGGCACTGTTCTCCTGAATTGGCTTCTATAATTCCTGCTCTCTCTTTCAAAACAGTCAGAACACGTGCTGCCACCAGCCAACATCCATTTACTGTCGAACTTCAAACTCACAGAATCAACATTTCATCTTCCTCGTTTATTCATTCAACTGCCGTTTTCTGGAACAACCTTCCTTCATACGTATTTCTTGAAAATTACAGTGTAGAGAAGTTCAAGTCTAATGTCAACAAATATCTTCTTTGTCTTCTCAACCTCCAACCCATGCACGGTACTAAGTACTACTATTAAGTAATTTTCATTAAAAAAAGTATGATTTGGATATGGCTGTGGACAGGAAGCAGTTTCACAGAACTTCTGGAGCAAGTTAGCTGGTTGTGGAACAACATATCAGTGGTCTCCGCTATCGTCAACTGCTTGTTGACTGTGTGCACCACGCTTTGTTACACTTTTTCCCGAATGGCTATGGTGTCTTCCAAGATGACAATGCGCCGAGCCATCGGACACTTGTCATGCAGCAATGGTTTGAGGAACACAGTTCTGACTTCCAGCATATCGATTGGCCTCCGATATCAATTCCATAGAGCACTTGTGGGACACTATGTAAAGGCATATCGGGCGTCTGGATACACCAATCACTTCCATACTTGCATTGCTGACCGCGTCACGCACAGCGTGGTTGGCCATACCTCCCCAACGCTTCCGACATCTTGTTGAATCAATGTCACGTCGGATAGCTGCTGCACTGAAGGTATAAAGGAGGACCTATGAAGTATAAGGTAGGTGGTCATAATTCAGTGATCACTCAGTGTGAAATCTTTGTATCTTCATGTATTTTCTGTTCTGTTATACACTTTAACTGGACGTAAACATGTTGTGTATATTATATGTTAATAATAAATAAATAAATATCAGAGATAATGATACAGTATACATGGCTGTTCGTCCATTAATTAAGAGGAAACAGGTCTTCACCCAATAAAAATAAACATGCCTCACCATCACTACCCTCTACATCTACCAATGTTTAAAAGTCAGGTATAAACAGCGTTTAGCACAAAATACTACTGATAATGTAAACTTGCAATTATTCCCCACGATTGTCTCAATTTTGATAGAGCTGGAGGAATTCATAATTTCGACGATCAACTGAATTCCCAAGTAACAGATTACTAGCAACGGAGTACTTTGTTATTGGAGGGCGTAGAACAAAAGAAATAAATTCTTAAGGAAGTTCTAAGTGATAAAAAAAAATCACGCATGTCTTTGATATAATATTCAAGTTGTTAGAAGCATTAGTAGATACCAGAATTATTCTCAATAACGCAATGAACATAACTCGGAAAAAAATAAAACTCTATACCTAAGGCAACACTAAAGTGGACCAGGAATAACTTGTTAAACAGGACTAACATTAAACAGACAGCAGCACACGCCACGGGCAAGAGAACTAACATAACTTTAATTAAGAGGCAATATGTTTATGATGTAAAGACTGCCACCGGATGCTCATGAGAAAAATCTATCGTATAGGCAAATATAATGAAATGGCTAGAAAACAATCTGACTAATGTAAATGTAACAGTAAGTGCTCCCTCAGTGGATTAACCTTACTAAGAAAATACAATCGTGGATTTACAAAACTGTAATTAGCAAATATGGATTTTTACGTAAATAAGTTTTGTAAAAACTTCTATTAATTAATATGAACTCTGTATTAATGTGAACTTGCATCGCCTTTTGGTTCTGACGAGATAGTCATTTGGGTACCGTCCCGGGCTGACCATTTAGGCGGTCCCTTCCAAAGTTTGACAACACAATTACAGAGTGATAAAGATCCCCTAAAACTAGACAAAAATAGACACAACAGACAATAGTTCAAAATCCAGATTAAAGTGTCCAAGTCTAAGTATAAATAATTGTCAGCCGATTTCAAAATCCACAGCGTCATCAATTAAGATGTCCATGACAAATCATACCAAACCGCGGAGATATTCATGTGTTGTTGTGGCGGACCCCAGAGTTTCCTCCCCCATTAGTCGCTATTGTGCTTCTTGTATTGAAGCTTACGCCAAAACCGACCATTTTTATGTGGTGTGTTGGGTGTGTAAGTGTTATGATGTGTTCTGTTTTGTTGTCAGCCGGTTCCTGGCTCTTAGCAGGTGGGAAGCAGCAACACCTGGTCACCACGTCCCACCACCAATCCTCGCCACGCGGAGGCGATCAGGATCTACTACCTTCATGCTAGTCTATAACGGAACAAAGTTCCAAGATAGACTATGAGAAAAAGAAAAGGGGAATAGCTGGAAAAGTTGGGTATTGTTGGGGAGGGAAAATAAGTGCAGAGGGGGTCAGAGAAGGGACCCGCCGTAATAAAAGGAAGTTAAGATGAGAAATTGAGAAAAGATAAAAGAAAAAAGTGGAAGTGGAGGCAATTTTCAGCCTTTGTAGTAGCCACATATTGTGGTATAATATTGTCCTAAATTAGTATTAGCAATTCCTATCCTGTTACCAGGATTAGCAGATGTCGAGGCGCTTCCTCAATAGATCCTTTAACTTGAAGGGTAACTCTTCCAACGATGAAGATTTCTTCAGCAGTCCCATCAATTCGATAGGAAAATCCTCTTGGAGCAAAGGCAAAACAGAACTCCTTGCCAGACCAGGAGGAGATTCGGTAGTTGTAGCAATCCTAAGTTGCAATGTTAGATAAACTGCCATCAAGCTGTGGTAATTTATCAACATGTGATAAATTATTGATATAGTGTTCCAAATATAGCATAACAATTAACTAGCATTCCAGTCAGTGCTCTTCATCTTGAAACCCAAGGAGCACACTTTCAAATATATTTAACCAACACTGCAGACAGCTGAGTCACCACAGTACCCAAACAGTCTTCCAACGCTGGTGCGTGCCTCGATCTACGCATTTTTATCTCAGCAACACAAGAAACTGGTTTGCACAGACACTGAATAAGGAAGACCTGACGACGTCAAAAAAGTCTGCAAGAAGTTAAATCTCAGTCTGTAGGCACCAGGACTCCGCTGAGAAAAGTCTATACCACAAGGCGCTGCCCAAACAAAACTGCCAGCACAAGAAGCTAGAGCTCTGTAGTAACACGAATCAGTATAAGGAATTGGCTGTGACAATCACACAAATTCTGACAGCACCATGAACTGTCAGAGGATGTCAAGTGGAAATAGAGAAGTTAATCATATGGATGGGGATGTAGGAGTAGACACCCGCCCGAATTCAGCAACAGAAGACTACTGTATTGAATCTTAGGGAATTGTTTGTTTCTTTGTTTGTTTGTTTATTGTACGAAGCAGTCCCAACCAACCTTTGGCAACGCCGCTGTATATACTTCCATGCAGCACAAGGAGCCATATATTCAGACCATTCAAGCTTCAAAATTAATATCGACTTGTCAGTTTCCACGATGCCCAAAGTTCTCAAAATTTCTCAAAGGCACGGCCAACAAAGATGTTGTATCAAAGTTAATTGAGGCATTGCTTTCTTCTGTAAAACTCATACAAATTCACCAGACAACTTTCACAGCGCTAATTAAAATTGCTGGGATTACTTTGTCAGCTTCGTTTGCCTTTTCCTACAAATTATTTGCACCATCTGAACACTGAAGGCCATAAGATTCAAGATTCCCCCGCTCCTTCCGTCTACCGATTAGCTGTGTTAGGACTCAATACCAAAATTTCTTGCTGTAATAAACAGATTTTAATAACAATACATGTATAATGTAATAGTATGTGGGTACGGTACCAAAACTGATATCAGCAGCCTTCATGTTTACGAATACAGGTCGCCACCCCAATTCTTAGAAATGGGTAAACCAGAAAACCAAAGGAACAGTTCATATCGCGGTTTGCGACTAACTCAGCCACGAAGTGAAAGAAGCCTATAATTCCAGCGTCACTGAATCCCTCGCTGGATTTGAATCTCTTGGAATCATTTGGGATGAAGGACTATCTTTTGGCTATGATCAACAAGACATACAACAGCTATGTGGGCGATTAGGCAGGAGCTAGTTGGTGTAAAGGACCCAACCCTAATGACACAGCACATCAAATAATGCCTCTTTCCGATCCCGCTCTATGCTTCTGTTATTTGGTCCTCAGACCCTCAGATTCTACAGGATCGAATACTGGATCCAGAGACGATCAACTGGCTAGCTGGACGACCGTTCACGATCTCAAGATTGGTCCTCCGTACCAAGCTCGCCTACCCCAATGGAAAATACAGGTCGCAACCCCAAATATCCAGCTGCTGGCAAAACTTATCACAGGCAAGATAGGCGCCCCATCGATTTCAAACGTAATCAGCTATTTAAATTTGGAGAGACGAGCACGCAGTCGGTAGCGTGGGATTTTCACTGCGGCCTTTCTTAAATAATTTAGTATCTCTTGGTCTCTATAATACTCTCGACATAGATTTCTTCAAATTTTGCGATGACAACAGCTACAGAAATCACGCACTCAGGAATACGTACCAGTTCACTGATATATAGCAGGCGCCTTTCTCTAATGTGGGACAGGCTCCACTTAATTCTGAGGGCCAGCTCTTCATAAAAACTTAGAATACTCCTGACACACTATAGTGTTGAACGCATGATGAAGCTTCCGATGCGCTTTCAGAAGAGATGTTAGTGGAAATTCCATATAAACATTCTGTAAAACTAGGTAATTCTGGCTGAATTTGTAATTGTAAATAAGTATACATGTTATCCTGGTGATAGATTAACCTGGAAAACTTACACGTTGCCATCCATGACGCTGTACCTACTATTTACCAGAACTGTAAATTGTAATACTATTTAATGCTATTAAATTGTAAATTGGAATACTATTTAATGTTATTAAATTGTAAATACTATTTACCTGCATTGTAACTTGTATAAGCCTTCCTTGCTTTCTGGCTGTGTAGGGGAATATCTGTGTTTAAATAAACGGATAATAATAACAATAATAATCGTACATCAGAAGCTAACGAGGAAATACCAATTGATTAAAGAAAGTGTACGCCTAGAACGAACCCCAGGCGTACTAGAGACCTCAACTCAAAAAACTGTAGTGGGACCGCGCCATAACAACGGACAAGGCAATCCCTCACAACAGACCTAACATTACCCTTGTTGACAAGAAGGAAAAGACTACCTATCTAATTGACGTAGCGGTGCCAAACATTGGCACCCTCCAGAAAACCCACAAGGAAGTACTCGGACCTAAGACAGGAGTTCAAAGAAATGTGGCAAATGTAACAAGTAACGACCAATAATTGTGGCAACCACCGGTACGGTGCCAAAGACCCTACACAAAGACCTATTGCCTAGCAGCTATAGATCTTTCAGAGAACACCTATAAGGAACTCCAGAAAGTCGCAATCCTGGCCACCTGTAGAATAGTCAGAGATTCCTAGACTAACAGTAACACCAGGCATAACAACCACTCTGTGTATTCGGTAGCAGTACCCATCACAGGGTTGGCACCCCCAATCAGGGAAAAATAATATAAGAGCAATAATAATAATAATCGGGGTCTTTTCTACCCGGTATGGAGAGGATGGTGATTATAACACTGCCTTAACCGCGCAAACGCGCTACGATACTTATATACTTACATTTATGGATAGACTGGAAATGTAAGTATATAAAATACAAATCTGCCCAATATATTATGCGAAGATACAGATATGTTATGCGAAGAGAGGCTAGATATGTGTATAGTGTATGTTTGTGTTTGTGTGCGTATTTTTCGTGTTATGTTGTTATGATGTTCTGGCCTCTTGGTTATCTGGAAGCAACAGTCACCAGGATGACCGCTTCCAGGTACTCGTCCACACGGGGTGGGCCAGTCCAGTAACTCACATAATTCGAGACTAATCCACCTAGTGATTCCAAAAGGTGGACCAGTTTGCACTTGGGCCCACTCCAGAGGGAGGGAAAACCGTGGTGTGATTATTAAGAGAGAAAAAACAAACACAGCGATTTAAACCGGAAAGGCGAACGAAGATTGGATGAAAAAATACTGGTCTTCGATTACAAGATTAAAAACACGACATTTAGGGTTACAACAGCCGCCATCTTTAGGGTCTGTTTGAATAGTGAAAACAGTTAAGGCAAACATAATTAGCTTTTCGATGAATATTACACAAATCCATTAAACATGAAGTTTTCCGTCTTCTATCTTCTCTAAGGCAGGGTTTTTTTTTTTTGACGACAGCACTCATCACATTGCAACATGGTACGAAACGGACCTCTGACCGTTTAATTTTCCTACGATACAGAGCTCTAAACTGAAAAAAATACATACTTATAACTAACTGATATATTCAATAATCACTAAATAGTAGCTTATTTTTTCTATGGCTAATTATCTGCGGAAAATAATGCACGTATTCCCCAAAAATTACACCCTTCGGGATGTTCACCGATAATTTTAACAAATTTCTTTCGTTTGCCTTCCAACACACGCAACTATACCACTCTAGTTCCACGTTACCATAGCTTCAACAACCTTTCATGTTTGGAATTACCATAAAAAAAAAAACAAGTCTAGACGTTCGAACAAAAAGTCTCTCTTTTATCACTCAAAAACAAGCCGACCTTTCAACTACTGTCACTGCCTCAATTGCAAGGTCAGCATGAACTGGCAACTTACTTTCCCACTCCTTTTTTTTCCCTCTGCGGTTGAACAAAATAACGTAATTCGGACAATAACGCCTCGGCTGATACGCATGACGTTTTTTTCCCTTTTCATCTAATTTTTTTCTAATTTTGGCAACTTCAGAGCTCATCGCAACAACCCTCTGAGCAGGATATTTTTGCTGTATCAGCTTCCTGCTTCAGTTAACATTGTATAATGCAGCTAGTTGACACCCAGGGGCGGGCACGTAGCCGTGGCTGTCAAAGCAATGCTATGAGAACCTGATCTTCAAAAGAGATGGTCGTTATATCCACACAACTGTTTTTGTTTTTTGTATTTCAGTAAGTTAAAGTTAAAGCGCCTTACACATTAATTATTTCGAAATTCTCGATATTCTAAAAAAAATAGTATGTCCTTGTGCGATCATCATATTTATTTATTTTGATTTTTTTGCTGCTTAGAAAATCTACTCTGTTAACTTAAGCAAAGGAGTAACACCTTTCGTAGGTTGGTTGAAGAACACTACTTTTCTTTTCCGACTTAATCTTTTTATCAGTAACGTTACTCAACTTTTCTTAAATAGCACGAAAATTTCAGAAAGCAAACAAAAACAGCCAGCGTTTTAAATTACACATTACTAACTGTAATGGATCTCCTGAGATGACACTGTCAATTGCGATAACTTTCTTCTCCCCTAAGTACAAAGAAACGCGACACTAAAACCATAAAAGATCTCTAAATATTACTTTGGAGACCAACAAATCATTACAAACAAACATTCCACTTCACTTTCGCAATTAGGGAACAGAAGGAAAACGCGCTATCGATCCCAAGCCAATAATTGTATTCAAAGAGACGTTATTATCACTCTGAAAGCTTAAAGTAAAATAAAATATTTATTTGCAAATTAAACTGGAATTTTCTATTATAAAGGTTAAGTATTTCAACCGAATCAACAGTCTGTTAGATAAGAACAAAAAGGAGATAGAAGAAAGCGTTTGATTATTGAATACGGTGGTCAATGTTCCATGGAAAACAAGAAATAAAAAAGAGTGTCATCACTGATAAAGTTGAATATCGATCCATTTTTTGCATGGCAAACAGCCAAGGACTATCATGAAGAGATGTCTGCGGTGTATGGGAATATCTCTCCATCATATGACGTTCTAAAACATTGATGGTGACAGTTCAAGTGAGGCAGGAAGAGTGTCCATGATGAGGAAAGAAGCGTGCGGCCATACACATCTCACACTGCTCAATTCGTGGAATTAAACAGAGTGTTGCTGAGACTGGGATAAGCTACGGATCGGTGGAGAGCATAATTGACAATGATTTGAATAGGGATAAGGTCTCTGCACGATGGATTCCTCACTTGCTCACATGTCTTCGGAAACAAAAAATGCAGGCTTGCTCTGCTGAACTGACCGCAATGTGTAGGGCAGCAATCCAGTCATCCTGTTTGTTTTTCCCCGACTGGTGACACTTTGACCCAGAAACAAAATAGATTTCAAAACAATGGAAACATCCATCATCACTGACTCCCAAAAAGGCCAGAGTGCAACCATCTGCAAGGAAGGTGTTGCTGTCAGTTTTCTGGGGTGAGGTTAGCATTGTTCTCACTCACACATTACGAAGAAAGGTACCACCATCAATGCACATTACTGCAGAGACTTACTGAAGCAATTACATGAGGAAAGTAAGGAGAATGCTCAGCAACAGTTGCTGAGTATTCTCCTTAATGTTGCTTCCCAACAACGCACCAGCCTACACCTCCAATGACCTCTGGATTACAACAAGCCTTAAGACCGGCAGAGACATGAGACCGAATTCGGTCATAGATTTTGGCTTCCGACATTGTAAACTTTCAAACCAGTAGTCTTCAAAGTGAGAATGCGTGAAAAAATGTGCAATCACGTTGAATGTCGAATGCTACACTGTGGAATGCTACACAAGGGCACGTAACTCGGTGCACGGAGATACGCTGTAAGGTGTGTGGAACTCCTGCCGTCAGTTCAAGAACAAGTCTTGGAACTAATCAACGATCCTTCAGCCAAAAACGTCAGCGAAGGGATATTTAAAGAATTCTAGTAAAATATGATGAATAGATGCCTTGAAAAAGAGCGATATCGATTTGCATCCTGTTGTCATTTGAAACTATCTGTCTATCTTGGTGAGTACGAGTTTTCTGCAATGGCATTCATTCAAAGTGAAGTGCCGCAACAAGATGGAAGAACAAAATCATCTTCGCTTCGATCTGGCAAGGTGGCACCACATATTGACAAAAATCAATCAACTGAAACTGTGAAAAGCAATTTCATGGTTTTCACTGACTGCTATTTTGTTACCTCTATTAAAACAATTATTCTAAATTAAATTGAAACACTCTAGGATACGGATACACCCTGAAGTCACTAAATCTGAAGAAAACAAAAAAATAATAATAAAATAAAATAAAATTTAAAGGGAATCCTTTACAGGAACGATTAAATAAAAACAAAAGATAAATGACTCAGTTTATCTTCCTAAGATTCCTAAGAATTTTGCCTGTGTTTAATGACTAAGGCCCAAATGAAGGTGTCCTTGAAGGAACACTAAGAAGGTGGCTGCTTGAAGAAACAATAAGATATTAAAGGTGGCTGAACAAGTAATCTTTGAGCACTTATGGATAGAACATGAGGATGAAAAGTTGTTGCTGTTGTCGGGTGTTAGTAGCATCGGCGATTAAGGCCATAAGCTACAAAAAAAAAAACCTACAGAAGAGAGAAAAGGCTAGAAGCTTGTTCTTATTCTCTCTCTCTCTCTCTCTCTCTCTCTCTCTCTCTCTCTCTCTCTCTCTCTCTCTCTCAATATCTTCTTCATGAAATGACGAAGAGAACGAAGAGAATATTATTGGACAGTCAGAAGAAGTTTTGGAACTGCAATGCTGAAGACAATCCAGATAATAAAGTAGCACGAGATAAAAGAAATCGCTGTTTTTCCTACAGAGAAAATAAGCTATAAAAGATCGATATCTTCCGATATCTACAAAGTAACGGCACCAACTGTAGAAAAATAAATTATCAGGAACAAAGCATGCTAAAGCTATTAAGCTAAGCTGACATCTTCCCTAGGTCCTTAATGACATACTAATGGTTTCTACAGTTTCTTTACCTTTCATTCTGTATAAGCCTTAAGCGAAAGAGAGAACTACACCTGACTGATCAATGAAAAGGCAATTTTCATTTAAAAGATACTTCCAACACCTGATCCCGCTATGAAATTCATTAATGGTCAATATATATACTCTCGAATTTCTCTTCAGCAGGCCTTTATAGATTGCAATGTGGATGGAACGCCTGAATTTCTTTGCAGAGCTAGGTTTCAGAAACCCTTTCAGAAACTTTTGAATTTCATTAAAGAATTGTCCGACGTCGTCACCTCAGTGAAAGGAGTAAGGAACGAGAGAAAGGAGCGCGGAATACGGACTACTTCATCTAAGAGAAGACTATCAACTCAATGAATTCGGGCCGTATTTTTAAAAATTACGTCTCACCTTTGTTGATAAGAAAGGTGCAATTTTAATTTTCCCCTAACCGTTGGGAATTAATTAATGAAAGTAAATATGAATTCTTTGAAAGTGGTCGCAATATTCATTTAGAATACACAGTACAACTTGAAATTCGTTATGGGATAGAATGTTTACAAAATGCCCGATTTGTTTCTTCCATTTTTCACGCTGATCTTCACACCTTTCCAGTAAGAGGGTGTTATCGAGAAAAAAATTGTTTTAGAAGCCTGCGGCCACCAAATCTCTCACTTCGTTTCACCAATGGGTTAACGCCAAGACAGACTTGTCAACCGTGAAAGTTCCACACTTCTTTTTTCTGTCTACCTTCGAAGATTAATATAATAGTTAAAAGCGGAGTTTCATTCTGTGCGAATATTCAGGTGGTGGAAAAATTAGGCTCACTCTTCCATGACTGGAAAACAGCAAACTAATAACGAACTGAAAGCTCTACGCCCCGAAAATTTTCGTTGCTGTTTTGTCACAGTCAATACCAAAACAATTACAAGACAAGGAGTTTGTTTTTTCGTCCCCTTTGAGAACTGTGACATGAGGTTTATGGTTCCTGACACGTGATCGATGGCGTAGCCAAAGAATTTCTTTTCTTTTTTGTTTATCGCAGCCATTAATTTCTTTTCTAATTTTTTTTCGTTAAGAAATAGACATGTAATGAAGATGAATCATCTACTACTTTGTTCCATTCAGCCTTTCACAGACTCCATCAGTAATCCACGCCCTAGTGAAAAATTATAACGTTGGTAAATTATAGAGTACACTGAAACTTAACGACAAGATGCGTCCTAAGATGTTAAGAAGAAATTTCTTTGATTATCACTTGGTCTGTTTCTGCATACCATTTCCGTTTTCCCCATTTTTTTAGGGGTGATTTAATTACTGTTATCACAAACCATATTACCTGCGGCCACTATCAAATAAAGGTTTTCACTACTTTCCGATATAGTCTGTGATATATGTGCGTGCTCTACTAACTTATATTCCCCCCTCCCCATTTTTTGTAGTGCCTCCATGGAAATGAGGTAAAGGGGCTCATTTTCTTTGCACGTTAGTGTAGATATTATCACTATAGAAACTTCCACGCTTCCTCTTATGAAAAAAATGATAATAGCAGAAAAATAACAAAGAATCTTTTGCAAATTACTATCTGTATAATGTGACGGTATTACAATTGAGATTGTTTTTTGTGAGGAGGGGTAGTCGAAGTTTATAGGAATGGACGTTGACCGATAAGGTAAATAAAAATGTATAAGGAACGATCTGGTGTCAGTTCGTTACTCACGAACCTTAATGACAGGTTTGCTATTAACTTCTTGTGAGGTCACCAGCAATATAGATTACATGTAAATCCCAGATGCCATTAAGTACCAGAAAAAAACAAATCCATAGAAAGACATTCCTTCTAGAATGATGGAAAATATCAGAATGAGTGATTATTAAAATAATTAGCGACAGTAATATAATGAACCCTGAATTTTAAGCATCTATCTCTGTTCCATAACACAACTGAGCCTGCGCATTGTTATCCAATCAGACTTTATAAAGGCTTTTTAAATACTCTGTGTCTTACAACAATTAATATTACTGCTAAAAATAAAAATGTTATCCAGATGTTTACAGTGTATTTGCTATCGAAAAAATTTAATTTTCAAATTAATATGATAAATAATTTTTGCAATAAAATATAATAATTATGCCTACGCTGTGATTAAAAATAAAATTATGCAAACAGCGCGGTGAGTTTATCTTAAAAATCACATCTTAACTAAAAATAAAAGACAGTACAGGAGAGTTAACGAAAAAATCGTATTTATAGTCAAAATAAAAGACAAAGAGTGACGCTTTCAGTGTCATCTCAAGATACTTTTTACTCCCCTTGATTTTAAATTAAAAAAATGATTAATGGCTTCTGTCAGATCCATGTTTACAACGGCATAATGTTCAATAGACAAAATCACTAATGAATCTTTTTTTGGAATATTGCTGACAGCAAATAAAAACGTTCACAGTGCACGTGTTGACATACAGAAACTTAAATTCTGCCGAATTCTATTATTTTTAAAATCTGGTACGTCCGACTGGAAATCTTATTTCACGTGAGTTACACTGGAAATGATGCTTGAATAAAGTGAAATCTGAGTTCTGAAGAACTCCACGCTGTTATGGACATGTAATAAAGTTTAAAAGGATTTTAAAAAAATCTGTACGCTAATGTACAAGTATACAAATAACCTTTAAGAGTATAAAAAAATTATGTTTTGATACGTATATACAGTTGTGAAGGCTTCCTTATAATTTTACTCCGGTAAGTAACACTTCGGGGCTGACCAATATAAAATGTTACTACTGCTGTGGTGTAGCAAGATTCAGTGTCCGCGAAAGCTGGAAGAAGGACGGTGGAGGGAGGTCCTAAAACAAAATTTATGATCTTGGAGGGGGGCCTAAAGTCCCAGGCACGATCCAGTTGCTTTGCAGCTACGCTCCCGTATTTTTTAATTTATTTATTTCAGTTTAAAAATATATACATATGCTCTAGAACAGGAGAGTAGCTGCAACATTCACTTATGCACTCCTTAATGTCTAAAATCAGTGGTCTTAATGCTAAGAGTGATTAAGGGCGAGTATCCTGTTCCTATTGTACCTGCTATATTGAACTTCAAATCACTGAAAGGGCAATTTATCTTCTTGACCCACTGTTACCCTAGAAATAATGCGATATCCTCGGATGCATGAATAAATAACTTGTTTTCAACTGTCTCCATAATATCAAAAGGACACCAACACAAAATTCTAATCCAGACAGTTTTCTTTCATGTTGATTAAAAGTTTGCAGACTTTTCAGTTCCTGAGATTCTACCTTACTAAATGGGAAATTCACGGTAGGTGTTGAAGATAATTACAGCACCAAAAACCTTAATTCACATATTTGTAAAATTAATCCTAGTCAGATTTAGTAATGCATTCTATTATATTAATTAATTAGTTTTGCACAGACCAGTATGGCTTCTTGCCAAAGCGATCATCTCTGACAAATTGATATACTATCTCACAAATTTATGTAACAGTGACTCGCTGGATCGATACTCACGATAAACGTTCTCCACATCAACACAGCTAAGGCCTCACTCAAATTTGCTTCAAAAGTTATTAACCTTTGGACTTGATAATCACGCAAAGCTTTGAAGTGACGACAATTTAATGGAACACACCGAAGTAGAGTCTGGAGCTCGTTTTAAATATAGAGGACCTCAACTAGTGCAATGTCTCGCGGCACAGTCTTCGAATTTCTGCCATTTAATACTTATGC
The DNA here is from genome assembly GCF_048544385.1 of Mastigoproctus giganteus. Taxonomy (NCBI): domain Eukaryota; kingdom Metazoa; phylum Arthropoda; class Arachnida; order Uropygi; family Thelyphonidae; genus Mastigoproctus; species Mastigoproctus giganteus. The sequence goes on along the minus strand of NC_143575.1, from coordinate 172,897,995 downwards.
CAATATTAGTCGGGATCTGTGTGCTGCGTAATGAAAGTCTATAATTATGCCAACAACGACATTTTCCTAACCAAAAAGTTTGGATGGCTCGACAAATCTGTCAAAAAAAGAGCCAAATATAAAATTTCACGAAAATACATCATTCACTGGGAGTCGAGTTATTAGATGTAACCGGAAGGACAGATGGAAAAGACATTAGAATTGCCGGATTTCTATTGGTCTAATTTCAATTAAACTTAAAACAGCTCGACACATCTTTGTAAGGAATCAAATGTAAAATATCGTGCTATTCCATCCACTGGGATCCGGGTTATTACATGCGGACAGACTGACAGACATGGTAAAGACAATAAACGCTTCATGTATACACAAGCGCCTAATAATGAGAATATTCTTGATTCTCTGATCGAATGATCAATTCAAATAATATTACTAAGTAAAAAATAAATTTCGACACGATTTATACTTATTAACTGATGGACACTTATGCAAATGAACACGTGCAAGATTTATGTGCGTGTTGCAGTACAATAACAGATAAATCAACTTGCATTAATTAAGTAACCTTAAGACTCAATATAAAATTCAGAACTCTGTAAAGAATTAGTTCTTCAAAATTTCAGTTATCTTCGACTCCCTGTTTAAATTTGTATGTATTTTGTTTGCTTTTGTGTTTTATAATCGATTGCTACTTTGGTTAAGAATCCGTTATGAGCATATAATCCAAGTTTCATTAAACAATTTGAGAAGTCATATACTGTATTAGGAACTCCGTAGCCTCCGAATAATGGATCTTCCACCATTCCGCCACTTTTTAAAGTAATATATCAAAATATTATCAGTCTACATGCGCATCAACTGCACGCTATATAAAGATATGAAACTTTTATATTTCTGTGATAAAACTTGTAACAACATTAGTCAGGACAGCGATGTGCGCTGTTTAGAAAGTCACACATCACACTTCGTCGCTTCTCTTTCTATTGCTTGAACTAAGAATTATCGATTTTCATTTAATTTAATGGAATTCACTTTATTTCGTTGACTGTACTTTGAAAATGATGGCATAAAATGAATTTAAAAGGAAATTTTCGTGTCTCGCGGCGCAAAGCAAAATCTCCCTGTTAAAGAGTCCAGCAATAATCTTAAACATTACCATTTGGTAATGTTTAAAGTTGTTGTGCTCTTTACTGGGAGACTACAAATCTGGATGTGTAATGTCTAAAGACACCATTAGACGAGTCTAGAAGTGCTTTCTGAATTAACATTTACATCTGTATATCTTACAGCAGTGGTTCTAGAACTTTGTGTTTCGTGATTCCCTAGCCATCATACCACGAAGATTAACAGACTTCCTTCCCCCAAGCAAGGGATCGCGCACCCTTCCAAAACTAGGATAGCATCTACATTTTATCTTCTTGTTGTGGTTGACACAGGGAGTTTTGGCACAAGGAGTTCAATGGCCTTTTTACCTATTATATGATGTTGTTCAAGAAACAAATTTCAAGATGGATATACTTATTTAAAAAGAGAGAGAAAACGTGTATCTTCTTTAGAAAGATGCAGTATGGTGTTTTCACCCAAGAACTCGAATAAATAACTTCTAAAATGATACTGTTATAGTAATTTAGTAGGCATTCCAAATCTGCCATAACATTGAACAAAAGTTCTGTCGCACCAGCTTCACTATCATTAGCCCTAACCATGGATTGATTCAGTTCAGATAACCCAAATGAGTGGTTGTAGCTGTTTTCATGAAAACTAATTTTAAAATTTTCAGCTAGAGCTTTGATTTTATAGAGAGCTATGCTACTTGCGTTACTACGGATGCCTGTGCAATTGCATTTCTCAACATATTCGCCATGTCTCACAAGGGGAAAGAGATTTCTTGTCAGTTCTAGTTTATGATTGCAGAGTGAGCCGATGGAAACTTTGGATCAGACTGCTTTTTTTTGCTTACGTCTGATCATCTTCCAAATCGGTCTGATGTCTGTCCATATTAATTTCAGCAAAGACAGACATCACTTAGAAATGCTGAAATGATGTTTGTTCTAATCCAGGAAACTTTCTTTGATTTTCTGATGCCAAGCTTTTGTTCTAAATTGTATGCAGGTAATAGCAGGTTATAATAGTAGCAGGATATTTACGAAATGTTTTATTTTTTTCCCTTAGTTCTGGCATATTTCGTTAAAGTCAGTTATTTCAATAAAGATCCACATTCGATGTAATCAATCGATGCGGAATGGAAACGACTAATGCATGCACCATTTTCTCTGTAATACAGTTATTTACTGCATCAGTACGTTAAGACTAGTAAATATTCTGATCTAATTTAAATTTAATTGAGGATTAACCAGTTGACGTTGAAACTTTCTTCAGGTTATTGTAAAGTGATCTTTGTTTGATGTATCTTCGAATTCTGCTGAACTGGCCATTCGAAGCCTGGATATCGAGTTGGGAAACAGATGGGGGGGAGGGCAATTGCAAGGAATAATCCAGAGTTCAGCAGGACAAGCAGATGGATGATTAATACACTTTCGATTAATCCCCCTCGTCTGTCTATTTCAGAATTTAAATTTGGCAGAAGGTAAACTAAAAGTGAAGTTAAAAGTAATGCAGCAGAAAAAAACACGCTCTGCAACTGCTTCCAGTGAAGTCTGCATAGGAATTTCTTTAAACAGGGCGCTTTTGTTGAGTACTTTGGCAATGCTACTATGAGTAGGTTGTGCATCGTTTCTGCCTTGTTTACAACTTTTTATTGCACAAAGCTACTTCCGGGATTAGGCAAATAGCCAGGATACATTCATTTATTAAATAATAAGCATCAATATTTCTTCGGAAGCTTGTTGTTTGTTTGTTTCTTGTTTGTTATTTTGTTTTTAGGAGCATTAGAAACTAAGGCCATATTGCTAAGTTCTTCGGAAGCATCAATAGATTCCACTGTATTCATTATCTCAAAAAATGTGTCATTATTTCTTTTTGGAATGAAAGATTAAAAAGCCAGACTTCTTTCTGCCTCCATTCTTCTTATGCCTGTCAATTTTAGCTCATTTGTTTGGGGAAATATAGATCAAGCTGAATCAATATCATTTTCTGCACATACTTCAAGGATTGGTTCTTTCTGGATTAAGCTGGTTGTCGAGATTTATATATGATTCATTGACATCAGCAGCTGTGGATGAATCAGCTTTTCTTGGTTTAGGTTTTGAATTTAATGAAAGCACAGTTACCGACGATAACAGGATGTTGCAAACCAGCTCTCCATTTACGTAATTCAAAAGTGGTTAAGCTATCTGCAGAACCGTACGCGCCAAATGATGAAGTCCACTTCTTCTCTTAAGGGATATGGCATAAGGTCGGGAAGTGATTAGTGGGGAAGTGAATTTTAGATTATCGGCAGGTTTTATTCTTGCCTTCCTGAATTTTTTTCTCAATCTTATAGAATTTGCAAGATTTTGAATAGGACGAAAGCTTTTCTTATAGTTTCGAAATTTCAAGACGTACAGGTTAGTCAGTCTGATTATGATCAGTGGACATTGGATAAAGTGAGACTTCACGACAGCTGTTTGAGACTGTCCACTTTATTGATATTACAGCATCTTGGTGGAATCGGGATGTAAGGATATAAACGCAAATTTAAATAGCCAGCTTTTACAAAATTGTGGTAACGTTGGCTTGCTAAACGTGACAAATGGACACTGGAATGATATCAGTTTTTATCAGAATGCGTTTGACTAGAGTAACTTGCTGATAAGTTGACTGTTACACAATGAATGTAAGTTTCGATCAGAACTTTGGATCAATGCGTGACTGCCATCTTTGAGGAATCAGTAGCATTTCCCCTAGATATCACAAGTTGAGAGATGAAGAGAAAGCGTATGGCTGGATAAGGATTGTAATAAAAGAAAATGAAATGGGTGAGATAGGTCTATCTACACTTCTTGTCTTTAGAATTGGTGGGTGAACGTTCATTTAAATCATATTGATGAAATCCGTAGAAACCGAATTCATCTTGTCAAGCGGAAAAAGTTTTCAGAATCCGTGATGCCCTTTTATGCTCTGGGAGCAAGAGCTTTCTCTCCCAGGTTTCCAATCTCACCACATGTAGATAGGAGCGATACCACCTAGTGACCCAAGCGCAAAAAAAATCAAAACATAATAAAAATAAAGGAATAAAGAAAAAAAAGAAAGGGAAAGTTCCTATTTTGGTTAGTAAAAAATTAACTATTTTATATATAAATATGAACATGCACAGATTATACGCTATACACATCATCATCATCATCATCATCAGCCATACACATATTACATACAATTATTTTACACACAGAAGATGGCTAGGTGATCACTCTAAGAATTCTCGCATCACTGGACTTAGCAGCTGGAGGCACCATCAATCATAAAATCCCCATTGTACTATAATAAAGTGTGTTCCTGCATCGGAAATTGAACAAAAAACAAAGTGTTCCTCCGTGAGAGTACGACATTCACCATTTGTTTGAAGAAGTCTGGGTTCGAATCCCGTAGTAGACTGAAGAAGTTCTTATTGACTGGAACAAGGTTCCATCATACAGTTATTACTGTTTAACCCACGTAAGATGTGATATTTGCTGTCACTTTTTTTTTTTTTTTTCATCTAGAAATTTAAAACATGTGACGTTTCCAAAACAAAAATTCCTTTAAATGGTAAACTATGTTTGTAAATCTTTATGGAATTCTAAACACAAGTTTATTGCGGGTCATAAGTTTATCTCAAAAATTCATAAGCCTCCATGAAAACGTAAATTGGACTGCTGCCAACATTTTCCTTAAAACAAAAACACGAAAAAAAAAACGGCATAAAATTTAATTTAATATGCATTTCTAGAAATCAACGCAGCTAAGCTGGAATTATGCCAAGTCATCTTGAAGAGCTGCTCAGGGACTGCAGTTCCCATTACGATTTTCATACTACACGCATCTTGACAGTTGCCACAACTTTTATTGCACACAATCATCGGAGATAAGGGTGGCCACATCACATTTTGTTTGTGCGTTATGTCAAGCCGTATCTCAGGGAATTATAAAGCATTTACTGCAGGAGTCCTATTTAAAGCATCTTGCATTTTAGAAGAAATTTCGGTGCCAATTTGAGTCTCCATAGATGGAATAAATTACAGTTGTAAATAAACGTGACAAAAGGAAGACAAACTTGGGAGTTTTCTGTCATCTTCGATAAGAAAAATCTTCGTACAGAATCGCGCTCAAGTATAGAATTTTTAAATGTTGAAAGAACCTGAAATACCCACCGGTGTTTCAAGGCCCAAGGAAAGCTCCAAGATCTCAAATGTCGCTAACAATTGTTTCTCCTTCACATTTAATAAGAACACAAAGTTGCAATTTATTGCATGGATGCCGAATCAGAAGCCTTGTCCATCCTATCGGATTTCAAGAAGAATTTAAAATCACCTTCGTTTTACTAACAGCGACAAAATACTGACAGCGTTAAGGTTCCCCCCGTCAATTAAGAGTCGTTATCGTTGATTACACAGACGAAATTAATTGATGCATCATGTGCACGCGGATTTGATGAATTCCGTTGTGTGCGACACTTTGTTTCTCTGTGACGATTGATTTACTATAAGCTTTGTGTGCCATTTACCTGCCGAAACATGCAAACTTTGCTTATCACCAACCCCTAGTGCGAGTACATACATACACACACACACACATCGCTAGCGTGCTGCTAATCTACACTTTCACAGCCGTTATCATCCCCTGCCGGCAGAGAAGAAGAAAAAAAAAAAGTATTTGAACTTTATGGGATTTTAATGGTGTAAATGTCGACAGACCCGTAATTATTGGAGCGAGCTTTCCAAATCACGCACTGAATGATGGTAATGAATTTTTAATGATTAATTTATTGGGGCGACAAAAATATTTTAGATAAGAGTACTTCCTCGTGCAGATTCGAACCACAGAAATGTAATACTACCTTACCTGCATCGGTTCCGGTTTAATTTAATTTTGTTTTTCTTTTTCTTTTTTTTTTTTCTCTCTCTCTTTCTCTCTATCGGATTACAAGTAATACAGGATTCAGCAATTAGTGTACATCTGAGGTCGGCAACCTACAGTTAGCGCAAAATATTCCTGTTAGTCCTTTACAACATTGATCTAGAGGCACATAACTATACTGATATGAAATCGAGGAACAAATTAACTTTTTAACAACTCAAATCAGAACTCGGCGAGAGAAAATAGAATTTCGGCAATAGTCCAGTCACTAATCCTGACTGATAATCCAGTTAGGGTAGGGGGCGCTTGCGAAGCGTAAAAAACTCAAAACTTAACTAAAGGGGTAAATACGGTAGTTGTTTATTGAAATGTAATCACCTGAATATATACTTAATACAAAATATTTTGACAACGTTTCGGACTTTAACAAAAATCCATCTTCAGGTCTAATAAAGCGCCAGTCGACCAGGAACCGTAAGATGCTATTTTGATGAAGTACCCGGACGATTGAAGAGCATGACGTGACTCCAGGACTGAAGAGCACAATGTGATCCCAGTCCTAGCGTCACGACTTATTATTAAGGTATGTTTCCTCTACGGCTAGCAGTATGGCTGCACCTGGCCCATCACTATTGAAAAATGCCCGAGAAGGTTTTCGCTTATAAAAATTTGGAGGAACTAGAAAGAATTTTACAAAACCGTCGGATTATATAGCATCGTTGAATCATTTCGAATTCATAATTAAGCGTGGGTTGAAATGATTGAACGAATTCTCAGGTATTAAACGTTAAATTCGTTCGTTTGTGTTAATTAAGTTTAACGTGTCGCACAAAAGAACCGTTCTGGGATTCTCAGCATTGAAGTAAGTCATCCATGATATCGGTCAAGGGTTTTAAGTCATGCACATTAGTGAAATCGAGCGAACCGTTGATCGTTCACTTCAGCGAACTTGTTTACCGTTTCTTGAAATTCTCCACGCATCCTTTAGCGGTCACCATGTATTTTAAGAAGAAAGAGAAAGGGAATACGTTTCATTCTGAAAATACATTTTGTATTTTAACAATCTGGATGACTCTTTTTCACGATCCATTTCCTACGTCGGGCCTCATTATTATTTCCCCCCCCTCTTCTCTTGCACAAAGATTTCCTTGTTGAAATGAGTCGAGATCCATCTAAATTAATCCTTTTGCTCGTACTCCCTCTGAGTAAAGGGTTGCTTGTTGTCTGAAAGCTGATTAAAGATGCATAACGGCTGCTCGATACTGTCTTGTAATTAGGATTCTGCCTGTAAAGGGAACTGCAGTAATTGAAACTCGGGCTGCTGTTCGCTAAGGGATCTCTCTCTCTCTCTCTCAAACACACACATGCGCACAACCTAAGAAATGTAAAAAAATGGTAAAAAATTCTGAAGACCAGAAATCGAGAAAGAAAGAAATGTACAGGAAAAAAGGAAGCATGAACTGAAACATTTCGGAAAGGTGGGGGTGGCATATGAAGGAGTGCAAGGAAAGGGTGGGATAGACAAAATCTCCAAGTAAAATCACGATAACCAAAGGAGAATGAAAGAAAGAAAAAAAAAAGACATTGCCTAAAGAAAATATTAATACCCAACATTGTTTTCCCATTGCTACGTTTTGTCGATAATAATATTTTAGTTTAGGTATAACAAAGGAAAGCCAAAATGCTCTGTATTAACAAATTAAATGTCCACAACAGGATACAAGAAAATTATGCAGCTTCTTCCACGGATTTCCTCAAGAAGGACAGTTGAATCTGTGTATTTCTTATTTATGTGTCTTATTTACGAACCTTTTCTTGAAAGCTTCATGAATACTCGCATTACGAGTGAAACCATCAATCATAAACACAGCAAGACCCATTAGGAGCCGCATTAAAACAAGCGAAGCAAAATTATGAACTTCTGTATAGTTGAGAAGTGATACAGGACCTCCAATTGCCATCTGCTTCTGCTTTATTACGTAGTAAACTATAACTTTCTTTTTATTGATTAACCAAATTGGGGATGTAAAACTTTCAGCGCATGCAATTGTTTCTGAGGAGAATAGTTCACCCGCAACCGGAACTATCGTTTAATCGCTTACGGTATTAATAAATTATCTCGGAGGCAGGAAATGACGCAGTGACGATAATGGGTTCGTGTGCATGAATTATCTCTCCTCGGGATAAATGTTACGCTGCAACCGATAGGTAAGGAAAATTACTTTTTTTCCTCCCTTCGTTTGAAGACATGGAGATTAAAACTACAAGTATAATGGTGTGTGGTTTCCAGTTAAAATAAATAACTGATATTCAGAATGGATTTAAAACTAACCTTCCAACCTCTACTTACGTCATTAAAGCAGTGAAAGCAACCTGAAGCGATTCTCGAAACCGTCTTCTAGTCTATCTATCCCCCAGCGATAGGAAAAAACCAAAAAAATCCACAAATTCATTAAAATGTTCACATTACTAGATGTATTCCTTTGTGTTTATTGTGAATTCAATGAACAATTTCAGGAGGGAAAAAAAAGTCACTTCATTATAAATTTTTGGTTTTCCACTTCTAAAATACAGAAAATCAGTTATCCTCTCTTGATTACATGCGAGACAATCAAGTGACTAGTAATTAATATTAAACCCTATTTCTAATTTTAAAGAGAACGTTTTTAAATTTTGAGACTTTATTACCACTTTTGTTAGGAGAATAAAGTAGCCAATTACATTTTTAATATAATATTTACCGATATTGTTGCTCATGCTTTCACCAGCACGAAACAGCATTTCACGTTCTGTATTGTACACGTGCTTTTTTAACGAAATGAGCATTGTACTGCATTTTACAAGTATTTTTTAATGATATGAGCATTATACTGCATTGTACAACTATTGTTTTAATGAAATGAACATTATACGCATTTTACAAGTATTTATTTTTTTAGTGATATGAGCATTATGCTGCATTGTACAACTATTTTGTTAATAAAATTAGCATTACACTACTGTACACGAATTACCTTTATACTTTTTTTTGAACTACGCAGGGCTGCGTACTTCAAACTTAATGCGCTTCCTAAACTTTGTGCTTATTGATATGCAGACAGCATAGTTGTACAAGAGAAACATTTTCTTTTATATTAACCGAATATTTGTTTGTGGTAAGCATATACTCCATGTTTCTTTGGCTAATCCTGAGTGAATGGAAACAATTACTTGAAAAGTCGCATAGGATTTCTTTCAGGTGAATGCATCCGGAGTTCTTATACCCCACCTCCTACGTTGTTTTTTTAGTTCCTTTTTTTCTAAGATATAACATCGTTTAAGCCACTGTTACGGAAATCTACGATGAACAAAAACGTTAAGTCATTTATTTTAACGACTTGCGTTCTGTTTTGAGCTTTACCCATGTCAAGTAATGGTGTGTAGACGTGGTACGCGTGCAAGTTACACGGAGACTAGTGGAGCGTACTACTCTTGTGTGATGTCAGTTAAATCTTTAAAGTCCATTAGTCTATCGCTACAATAAGCCTGGATACGTTCAGAAATGTGGTCCTGAATTACAAGTACTTCCTGAAGGTTTAGGAAAGATGATCTTTAATTAGTGTCCAGTAGAGGTGTTTTCGCACAACGAAGTAAAGAGTTTCTGTGGGCGACGTGTCACGCAAGGGTCTTTAAATCTCCTTTCGCTTTTAGCGCTATGATTAGGTGTACTACAGATTGCGAACTCTTCACTTATTTTTATAATTCTGTCTTAGATTTGACGAGAGATGAATGCTACTGCCAGCTGATTAATGACCGTTAAGAAACGAAAGGGTAATCTTAGGTTTTAAATTAAATTTTTAAAAAATTTAACATATTATTTATATAAAGTTAAGATAAAATATTCGAGTACGGTGTTAGAATTACTAGAATTACATAAGACACAACAACATTTTGCTGTTAGACAGATTACTTTTGTCAAACTCTTTAGTTGTGTCCTTTAATAATAAAGGTCGTGAGCACCAGGTAATGCCACTTTAACGCCGCCATAATCTTAAAGGACAATGTCCCTTGTATTTTAAAGAGAATTATGCAAAAAGAAAATTAATGCATTTGTTCACATTTATCTGGAAAGCGATATCACACACGATCTTGTTTAACGAAAACTTGCGCCCTCTTGGTGACAGATGATCCAACCATTTTGCTAATGATCTGGACATTCAAAGTCCCTCTTTATCTGAAATCATCCTCTGATGATGATGATGATGACAATCGCGAATAGTGAGTAGGATTCAGTCAATTCCAGCTCAGAAATCTTCTCCTACCTTAGAACAAGTTCGAAGACCCAGGTGATGACCGCCTCCCTTAACTCACCTTCTAAGTTCTCTGCAGCCATCATCAAAAGCCCATTAGCTAAACTAAGTCAGGAGAGACAAGCGTGAGCGGTAAGACAAGAAGAAGGCAAAAAAAAGTACTGTTCTAAGACGATCAAAGTAAGTACATCCGGTAGTGTTGGGCTTGGCTTGAGCTGAAGGTGGAAACTGACTATTACACGGAGCACACAGTTCTCTTGCCGCTCTTCCTCAAATCATTTATTACCTAACAGCCAGTGATCAGTAAAAAAAGAAAAGAAAAAGCGTAGTAAATAATTAGCCACTATGGTTTCTAAATGGGAGTGCAGAGGGCGCTGCCTTAACTAGATTGTTTTGGTGAAGAGATAATGAGAGTAGTCCAGAGAAGAAGTATTCTTAGTTATAAAAGAAACAGCGCGTGCGCCAAAGGAGAACCCAGAGCGAAGATACAGAGAAGGGAAGGGAAAAAATATGAGGAACTAGAAGCAAGAATATTTCACTCAATTTTCGAAACTTTTGCACCTTCTGAAATGGAAATGAAAGCCAACAAATGAGATAAGTTTTTGCTCTGAACCTGTCGTATTAGAGCCAGTGTGCTCGTTCCAAATGCCATAAGTTACTAGTACACGATACCCTTAACGCCAGCTGAATCTCTTTTTGAGGGCGGATCTTAACGTAGTTCAAAGGAATCGCTTTTTGCATCATCTACCCGCTGTAAATATATTTTCAGGCCATAATACTTCATTTGAATCCCAATCATCCTTCCTGCAACTTCACGCTCGATTACAGCTCCAAAACAGGTTGCATTTGAAGTGAATGCCCGAAACATTCGTGTCACGGAGCACCACCTCCACCCCCTCTCCCTCCCCCAGGCAGCACCGACAGATCAGCGTCCTTTCCCGTTATCACCCATCGGAATGCTAAGATGTAATTAGGTGTGTTCGCGTCCCTCAAAAGTGTTCATTTCCTCGTGCAGGTCCCAGCAGTGACTGTACAATTTCCCGTTGCTATGGTTACTGCCCTATGCCATGTGACGCTTCGTAATAAGATTTCAGCGCCGCTATCGTGGGTTTTGTATTTCTTCGTCCTTTAATAAGTTCGGCGACATACGGATAAAGGTGTTCAAGATGCTCCAAGACTACTTAATGACGGGGTTCTAAGGGCTAATTATTTTCGCCTTTAATCTTCTCTCGGAGGAAGAAATCCGAATATGGTATCAGTCGATTCGGCTCAGGAAACGCATTGGTAAACAAACAGTATGTGAGTTTTCGGCTTTTTTTTTGTGTGTGTGTGTTTAAAAATTCATTCGAACAAAGATCACCAAGAAGCCCTTTTAAGAAGTATCCAGGAGAGTAGTAATCTATTTATGGAGAGTAATTTCTTTTACTTGAAGAAATAAACACCTTAACTAACACAATCCAAAAGTAAAAGAAATAGAAAGAAAAAAAAAATGCTTTTCCTTGCCCTTTTTTTGCAGAATTTGAAGAAAAGTATGGGCACGAGCTTACCGCATTATTCTAAATATTGTAACATTTCAGTCTGCATTAAGCCCGTCAATCTTGATGCATTAATACGATTTTTATTTCTTTGCTGCTGCTTCAGTTTTTCTGAACTCGTTGGTTAATTGCGATTCAACATGATTGGCTGAATTGAAGATCTCCTGCTTTCACGAGTTCTAAACCTTAAAGGAAACTGATTTATTTTCTTAATAATATAAATATATTTTCTAAGTGCTTTAATTCTATCTACTAGTACATTATAAAGGGGATCAGACTATAATGTACAGCCATTGTCACGAAATTCGTCCTATTTAGAGTTAATGGAACTGTCTGAAAATCTGAATGTCAGTCTATGGTGTTAATCTATGCAAATGACCAAACAATCGATTATTTCGCTTTTATCTTATTGCCTATTGTTGACAACTGGAGGGAGTGTCAGTGTAACATATGCTAATATTAGTTACAAAAGAAGAAAACAAAATACTGTAAAAAATTGTCAGAAAGACTTTAGATGTCCAAGACCAGGCGTACAACCAAATGAACGAGTCAGAAGAGAGCCGCATAACTCAGTCCTTGAGGCTGGTAAGTCCACCAGGCAATTGATATTCATGTTGGACGACATCCTAGGATGATTAGTCACGTGTTTTCCGCGAGTGGATAAGGAAACACGTCCATGTTAACAAGATCCTGGAGTACCCAAACAGCATGGTGACCGGATAATTAACTGGCAGGCTTGTGACAGACTGATCTGTCTGAGAAGGATTAGCAGTGATGTTAATTAATTAAATAAACATAATAAATATACAATATCAGAAGAGATTACAAGATAAAGACTACAACAACACCCCGTAATCTGTGGTATCTCGTGGTTGGTTAAATTTCTACTTCCACATGACCACGGCCATAAATTCATCTTTGAGAAGCCTGGTAATATTAAGGAGCACAATAAAACTATCATATTAAGCAACCGAGATCAATCTCATCTACCCATGGGTATTATATACATAAATCGCATGTTTTCTCTGGTCGATTTCCTGTTCTGCTGGACGAAAATCCCCAAGTTTTAAGGGAGGAACTTGCTATTCGCGCTTGAGACCAACTAACTCAGCCGATTCGCCATGTAACTTGACATCGAATATTTTGGAGACACGCTCACTGGAATCGCCACAAAAAAAAAAGAATTATCAAGCTTAAAATTGAAGGAGCTTTAAACTTTCATAGGTAGTACTACACAGTATACTTACACCTTCTATTTTATTTTTTCATAGAAGACTATTAATTAAACTTTTTTCTTTATAAACTGATTCACCATGAGACCATGGAACTGTATAATGTTACCGTTGAATTAGTCAGAACTTCAGGCCACACACCCTGTTTTTAATAAAATACTGCACAAACTATAGACAAAACAATTCCCTTGACTAGCCTAGTTTGAGTAATGGTTATAATATTTTGTAATTTTAAATCTGTTTATATTTTCTATATTATTATATACTTTTTTTTGTTTATTAAAGAAGACGGTCCCAGCCAGTTTTCATGGCAACCCCACCATCTATTGAAATACTGTAAAGGTAATTTCTAGCATAACAAATACCACCACTGGTTGGTTATCATTAATAGCACATGGGGACGGCCAGGGATCGTCTGCCTGCGTACGGATGATATCAAATACAGCATCAGTTGTCTACCAGCGTACTGATAACATCATATTTCAATGCAACACAAATAATGCAATTCATATTTCAATACAACACAAATAATGCAATTCATATTTCAATACAACACAAATAATGCAATCCATATTTCAATGCAACACAAATACAGCATCAATATAATACCCCCAATTAGGGTATGTCAGTTCATTAGTTCATACATCAATGAAACAGCTATTTCGCAGTACAGCTTATCATAAGTCTGCCGGTTTTGATTAGAGGATAAGCCTTTCTCACGATAAAATATTTAACTGTTTTACCTCACCACAGAAAGTCGACTTTGCATTCACTACATAAAATCACAGTCAGGATAAGTCAAGGACTTTGCAACCACAACAACATATGCAGCTAATGTACCCATCACATTGCAATTTTGAAGCCGCAGTCGAGAATAGCACTGCTCAGGAACTTGAACGCAATCCATGTACAAGTCCATACAGTAATGGTGTGAACAGGGGATGTAGCATCATTTCATTAACTACTAAAGGAATACGCAGCTCAGTAGCAGATCAATCCGAACCAACATCTTCAAAACGTAAAGCAACGATTCACTATTGAACCGTTGTTATCACAAGCGGCAGGCTCGCGTTGTGGTTTAATGCTCCGCAGGAGCCCCCATTTTCTCCAACACGAACCCAACCACCCAAAGACGACAGGTGTGCTTCAAGGATGATGGATCACAAATTCAAACTGAAGTCTGGTCCCTAAGTTTTGCCCTCTACTTCAACATCGAGATCAATTTCATAGTTGCTGATCAATTCATATAGGTCGCATACTACTGTACGAGATGTTCCCCAGTCGCAGACAACTTCCGATCTTCTCTCTAAATTGCCATAAGAGAGCGTCGACCAACCTGGTCAAATGAAATGTTACTCATGTTGTGCACTAACGAAAGCAGGATCAAATCCATTCATTCGTCAGGTAACCCATAAGTGTGTAACCAGGAGCCAGAACTTCTCACCATCAGAGTAACCATCGAAATGCCTATGTTGGTTTCCAGAGAGCAACGTTTTTTGTCAGGTCGGCCCACAAACATCCTCACAAAGGCATGTCATTCAACTCACAAACCAGCCACCATGGTTTCAACAGGGTAACCGCCCACCATTATTCGAAACGGTTGCCTCATATCCTGTACTTACCCTGTCTCAAGTAATTTCCGTTTCGAAGACTGCTAACCAGCCAATAAAATCAATCCAATATCAATTTAGCTGTTATGTTTATCATATCTATCTATGAGCGCAAAATACACTTTAATTACTGCACCCGAGGAACACGTCCTAATGCCTCGAAAGAGGCATGGAACAAAGAGTTCTGTGCAACACAATAAAAACTAATAAAGTTTTCTACATACATGCATTGTAGAAGATCCAATGATCATTGTACCATAATGAGATGCGACTGGGGTGTAGGCAGAAAACCAGCTTCCAGTGCATCACATGGAGATGCAGGGAACACTGAAGCATGGCGGGCCATTAGGACGAACACAACGCCACAAGAAGAAGTGTGTGCACAATAGTACGAGATCAATTCGTAGGTACCGTCCAACGCTCCATGTTGTCAGCTTGGTGCAGTCAGAAAAGAACTACAGTCCACTACAAGAAAACAAACCCAAGAAAGGCCATACTGAGTAAAGCTCAATGAGAAAGACTTGATGTAAGGCAGCTGATCCACATAATTGTATTTTTACATTGTTATTGAAGCATAAGCTCTCTCATCTGCATTCTCGTAAAATAAAATTTTAAAAATTTAGCACTTCTCCAACAGCTAAATAATCCTTTATTCCAACGGGCCAATTTTGATAAAGGCCCCATATCACTAATTTTTTCAGCCATTTCTCTGCAATATACTTTCCTGGCCTGCTAGATTTGTCTCATATTGAACCATGCAACAACCATGGCTGTTTTAAGGAAACCATTAACAGAGATGCAGACTCTTCCATTATTTACAAGTTATCGCCAAGTTTGTCAACGACGGCAAACTGAGTTTCCGAGCAGCTGACTCGTAATTGGTTCCGTCAGAAAATATTTGAGAAAGATCAGCGTGCTTCAAATAGTCCAACTTTTAAGCAACCAATACAACAAAAAAACATGGAACTATCATAAAATAAATACATTATATTTTAATATATATTTAGGCAGAGATTTCATTAAAAATTCCAGTTCACTGACACCAGTAAACAGATAACATGAGCAGTACAAAATATAAAACAAGCAATTAGTTGAAGAATAATAATACCAATATGGCGTATGCCTAAAACAGCCTCCAAATTAATCAAGAAAGTAACCTCCCTTTCCGCACCACAGCGATTATGGAGATGTGCTGTCATAAGAGAGCATATAACGGCAAAGCACACAGAAGATTTGGGTTAAAAAAGAAACTAAAAGCTTCACCCAACGTGAAAAATACGATGGTTATTGAAAAACTTCATATTTGTACTATTTAGAATAAAGATATCGGAATAATTAAGATAATTGGATAAGATAATAAAGGTAATTGAGATAAAAGATAATGTTAATCAAGATAACATTATTTTAAGATAACTAAGATTCACTTCAAAGCAGGAGAATTTTAAATAAATGGGTCGACCCATTATATTTATATTATGAATATTATGTTATATTCTTTCTCTATAACAAACTGTTGCTTCACAAAACAAAAGGTGCCATTTATGTCCGAAGAAATATAAAGAGAGCGCAACACTATTCCATTTCGCTTTAAGAATCAATGGATACTCTCATCTGTTTTGGTCTTGAATAAAACATGAGGTGCTGCTATTGCGCTATCCATGGAAAAATAAGCGAAATAAATCTTTTTTTTTTAATGCTGCTGTGTTTGTGTACCTTTACGAAGATAATAAACCCATATCATCACTGGATTACACTGGTATACATTTAAAAACACGTTTCGTTTTTTTTAAGCTGATTCCAAATCTATAAATAATTTCTCTCTGTCACGTCAATTTTTTGCACAAAATGGAAAATCTACTACGTATAGAAAATATACACAAAATATTAGTTACCTGTATTTTGAACATCCAGCAGTACAGAGTAACAAGAGCAAATGATAGTGTGCAGTACTCCGTAATCTTACTGCGTCAATACCGTATTTTATTTAGTGATTGTACACTTTCTCTGCGCTTTTTTTGAAAACTATTTTGTGCTAGTCATATGCATCCCTTTTCAAAAACCAGCAGTTGTCTGTGATCTTTTTTCTAATTTTGATATCACAACGAAACTTTCATTCTACTTTTAATTCACTGAACCAAGGTTCTATGGAAAATATTGAAGATGGCTGTGCAGAACATGAACCTTCACACTCATGTTGCACCACAACTTTTTTGGAAAATAGTAAGCAGTTGGCAATATTGTCGTAGACCTTGATTTATATTAATCTGCAGACATTGTCAATCCACTGCAGTATTGAGGCCTCCTCAACAGGTCATGTTGAGGGAATGGACCGTAATCTTCCACGCTCAACCGTATTTAACAGTCAAAGGCTTGAACCCCGGTCTATTCAAAGAGTGTGTCCTATTGCACCCCCACTCCTGACCACTCGGCTACGGATGCCATAAATATCTTCAAGGTTTTTGACAATACTCTTGAATACAACCACGCCTCCACTTCCTTCCTTTTTCGATATAGAAATGACGAAATTATCAACTTGCCTCAGTTCTCTGATTTGTGTTTCCTTGAGAACACCCGATCACTTTTTTTCTTAAAATTCTGAAAAGTATATATAGTATACCGAAAACAGCTCCGTTTATGTGTGGCCTTCACAAACTGTCTCATTAGAAATTCTTCCATTGAAGACCTGAGGAATTTTTGACGTCATCTTTTCGGGTTTTCTAACATGAAAATCGGCCGATTTGTAGTTGAAGTGTAGTTCGGTACACACTCTTGAATTGACAAGTGGTTCATTAATGACATTTTTGCTTCCAGGTGCGAGTTTAGTCCTTTTTGGCCACGCCTTTCTAAATCAATGAACAGTTTTAGCTCTGATGTCTCATTCGCATCAAGGGAATTTTGTGTAACCCGATTGTTGTCCAAGAAGTAGTTAGCACCTTGTATCCACTCATGATCACAATAATTCCACTTTCCTAACAAGAATATCACATTGTCCTAAGTTTCTTTCAAATAAATATTAAGTTACAGCTTAAACAATTTATTAATATGCAGGAAGAGTAAATAAAATAAATAAAAAAAGAACTGGATTACATTCATGTTGAGAACATGTTCTTTACTAACCGTGAAATGATCACCAATTCGTTTGCTGGATATTCTGCCAAGAAACTCACGGCCAGAGAAAATATACAATAAAAATAATAGGACTAAGAACGCATTAAGACCAACCAAAAACATGGCCATTAGGAGCGTGTCTTAAAATGTGAAAAGGCCTACCAGTTAATAGATAGCATGATGCTCTGAAAGACGAAAAGACAAATTACACAAACACTGGACACTATTCCCCCAACATCCCTGTAAATAATGAAATAATAAGATACAATTGTGATCCCGGCAATCTAAGAGATATTCTTTTCCATGAAAAGAATATAACTCACGTGAATTGAAGTAATTAAAAAAAATTAATGTAGATTAAAACCGGGTGAAGATAGGTTGAGAGAAAGGAAGTAACGAAATGAATTAAAAATCAAATATCTTCAATTCATTTCAACAAATGGCGAAAATTTAAATTCATTCTTCTGCCAAATATAAACGAACTACGTAAAATTTCCAAAAAATGGCAGCGTTCCGCTTTTGCAGGGCTATAAAAATATATGTTAAAAAACAGCATTTAACGGAATACAGCATTTTAAAGGAGTCGCACTAAGCAGGAAAAGAATCCTCGAGAATCCAGTTTTATCTCAATGGAATAATTGCTATTTACAAAAACACATTGTCTGCTCCTCTGCTCACTCCGAACACCAGAGGCGATCCCTCACGGACTCTTTCCGCCGACCCTCAATCATGGAGGTGATCGCCTGCCCTCCGCCCTCTTCTTTCCCCTTTGTTCACGTTACCCTATGTCCCAAGTTTTGAAACCCAATGAGCACACACTTTGCGATGCAAAAAGTGCGCCAAGAAACAAATGGAAAAGTAGAAATGGAAACCCTGACTTGACACCACCCAAACAACACCTTCCTAATATCAAAATGCTTCCTCTTCAACATTAAAGCAATTCCAACAAATCACGTGTTATTTTCCGATCTTTTTGGAGTAGTTTGTCTACAATAAACTCATTTTCACTATTGATCAGTACTCTACCTGTTCTCTACCCCTTCTTGTTTGGCCCTCAATTTAGAACGAACAATGCCAGTATTATCTTCAAGTGCTTTTGGCGATGACGCAGACTTCCAAACAGAGCTTTGTTATTTACTCTCTGGATCGAAATGATGAAGCATGTCCCATCCGCAGTTATCACATTGTCTAGAACCTCGGGGTCACCATTTTGGCTGTCAGTCGTGGCGGACACGTTATTTTTAGCTCCTGTATTTTTGTGTCCAAACTACGGATCTGTTTCGTGTTAAAAGTGCAGTCTGTTACCAAATGGAAAATTACAACTTCAGGATTCCATTGATAACCATAGTTTTGTGTTATTAGGGCTCTCTAGCGAGTATCTTATTATTTTCCTCCCATCGCTATTCTCTATGCATACTAGCTTTTGGGAGGTGGCCATTCCTTTGTCCGACCACCACAGTTCTATCCTCGTTAATTGGACTGGGGGGGCTGGTTTCTCCCTTCCATGACCTCGAACGAAAGTCGCGTCGGAGCTTTCAGTTTCGCCATATTGTGCCTTGTTTGGGTGTTTACTTCCCTCCTGCACCTACTGTTGTCGAATACTTTGTTTTAATTGCATGCACGCGACGCAAGTTTTCATCATTCGCATAAAAATATTCTGTAAGCCCATTTTTTGCCACGATCAGTTACCAGACTGTCAGGTCTGATAGTTGATTATAATCAGCAAAAATAAATATTTTTGCAAGATTTTTAATTCGATCGTTCCATCATTGCTACCCATTATTTCTTGGCTCTAACTCCCGACTGCCACGAGTGACACATCACTAAACCCGGCGTATCCGATTTTTCGGACTGCTGAATGAGAAGACTGCTTTTCCGGATCGTCCATTATCCGACATTATCTAGAACCTCTAATCTAGCCAAACTTCATGATGTCTGACAGTGAGACGGAGATCATTGAACGATTGCGTACTGCTGGTCTCGCCAGGACTAGAAGTGAGCTCCCCACGCGATACCTCCAAGGAACCTAAGGAGAGTAGATCAGCGCTCGCGTGCGAAAAGTGCGCCAAGAAACAAATGGAAAAGTAGATGATGACCCTCCACAAACCGAGACGATCACCCTGACTTGACACCACCCAAGCAACACCTTCCTGAGGTTGAGGCCCTAGTGCTTCCCGAAGAGAGTATCACAGAACAGATCCTAGCCCTCCAGTTCGACCTATAAGAAATAATGAAAAAGCAAGCAATTGTGTCATCACTGGGACGTATGGTGAAATAATCCACGCATGGAGCAAACTAGAGCACCTTTTAATGAATTTCCATATTGATAATCAAACAACTAAAGCTAAGTTTGAGACTTACATGGAAGGAAGAGAAAACCAACTGCCAGAGGGCTCCCGTTCTTACGGTGATGCATTAACCAGCGGGTTCTGACAATACATGCCTCTACACCACCAAAGAAGTTCTTGCTGAAGGAACCGCATCTCGTCTTAATAAAACCATCTGAAGAATCCACGACTGAAACCAGTCAGGCACTGAAGACCGTAGTAGTAGAAAAGCTTGCTAAGGAAACTACACGCATTAAATCAATACGCAAAACGCGAAACATTGGCGTGCTTATAGAGACAGCCATCCGCCAGGAAGCACAGTCTATCATCAACAATCCTACTGTTTCCTCCATTGGCCTAACCGCTGATTACTCTTTATTGAACAGCCCTCGTATTTTTACGGCTTTTCACAAATTCAAGTGGCTGATTTGAAAACAAACTTTCACCAGATTTGAAAAGAAGTTCGCTCACTGTCCATTGTCGAAAGAAAATCTCTTCTTTAAGCCACATCTCCACATTATTACGAGCTTCTTTCATTTATGTATATTCTGTATGTTCTGTATATTCTATATTTTGTATGTTCTGTATATTCTATATTCTGTATGTTCTGTATATTCTATATTCTTTCAGCTATAGAATATACAGAACTTCGTCAGGTATTTGGTTTTTATTTGTATTATTCTAAATATCTCTAAAATGGAGAGGGTTTAAGAAAGTTAGTGGATTTTAGAAAAAGTAAGCAGGTGGAGGAGGAGGATATGCCAATTATATAGGGGGGAAAGTAAAACATAAATGAGGGCCGAAAGGTGAAGGATCCGCATGACACACACAGAAATGCGTAGCTTCATAGTGTGTTTATCACATTCCTCGCGACTATCAAAGCTTCTCCTCCACGCCGCAGAGTGGGTAACCCTGTGATGGATGAGTTGTTTCAAGATCCCAGATAAGGCTATCTGTGCGGAAAATGGCCTTTACATCATTTATGAGCACCATTAACCCTAACTTCGTTGTTTAGTGTTATGCCAGTCGCCCAACGAAATAAAAGAGTAAAAATCTCTCCACTTTCATAACCATCCCATTTTTCTGTCTAAATAGAGAATTAAGTGCTTGATATTTTAGTTAGAAATCTGTAATCTTTAACTCCTGATAAACTGATGGAAAGTGACGTTAGACAACTTTAACTATGTCCCCTATCAGTTTTCATAACACAGATCTAGATCTGCACTCACTCGCCGATATAAATGATAAAACGATAGCTCTTTTATGAATCCACTACCCAATATTTCCAACTGCTAAAACTTGGACGATACGTTTCGAGTCCTTAATAGGACTCTTCTCAGACAAATTAAGAGAAAAAAACAATGACATACATTACAAAATTCTTTTTTTTATAGGAAAATAGAAATGTTGAAAATAAAATGTCTAAAACAAAAAAGTGTCGATTTTCACGTTGCGCTTCGTTTGGTTGTTTTTTTAATTATCGTCGAGGAAACCAAGGCTGTGAGGCGTCAATGAGTCGTACTTGTAAACTGAGTCTGTCTGAAGATTAAAAATACTCGAGGGAATACAATACACCTTTTAAGAGACTAACTCAACTGCTGTTTCGAAAAGTTCATTAAGTACCTCGAATTACATATACGATTCGAACCCGGATCTTTCCAGACTGGTGCGAGTCAAATACTCTGCCAGAGCTTTTAATAAAGTACATTAGGTCTAATAATGGAATGCGCTGTTAGCAGCTGAAATCAATGGGAAACGATCGTTGAAGTCCAAACATTATTTCGAGGACTTTTCCTCCCTCCCTCCCCCCAACAAAACGCCATAATTAATGCAACATAAATCATTCATCACTGACTATAAAAGTAGAATTTAAAGAGTTCTCGTAAAAACTAAAGTAATTAACAAAAAAATGAATTAAATAAACGAAATGAACAATTTCATAACTCTAGCAGCAGGCAGCAAGGCCGAATATCCGATAAAAGAGTTATCCTCATTACCATCGGCGAAGTTTGTTTTTTTTTTTCCTAAAATGCACGAAGGCACAAATTCTTGAAAAATTCATCAAAAGTACTAATGAAACCGTACTTTTTCCTTGGCGATTTAAAAGTTCATTAAGACATTAATTACGCGGTTAATTAATTTTCCAACTTTGTCGTTTTTGCAGATTAGATACCAGCTCTCTTCAAAAACCATATTATGCAAGATGTACATGAAGATTATTAGGTTAACATTTGTAGAAGATATTCTTTTCGTGTGCTAGTTTTAAAAGAAACGGTGAACCTTTTCTTGAGAACTCAACAGGTGAAATTCATTGGGGAATGAATACGAGTATTTGGCACCACCGTATTGTCAGGATCTTTGTACAATTTAGGCTAATCGTGACTGGGGTTTCCGTTCTTCTATTCACTCAAGAATCATCGATGGAAGAGGTAATGAACCTCAAAGATTTCCTGCTCATTAACTCCTGGTGTTTTAAGCACCGTTGCCCCATTTGCTCCTTATAACAGTCTTGTAATTATTAGGTCCTTTACTTGCTTAAATCAGTATATTAACACGAGCTGACAAACTTTCTCATAAATTTCTGTGGTCCGATAACTACTTCATTAATTTGTAGTTAAAACTGTGACGTGTCCATTGGGATAACTTAACTATAAGCCGCATTCACCAGTTGCAAGTTTAGCTATTGTGTACTGTCGTATCCTTTTAATCTCCACTCACCATCCTACAACAGTCAAGAACTTCCTGTACAAACGGACGTGAGCCAAACTGCGCTGGAACTGACCTTTGCTACATGTGTGATGCTCTTAATCGGAGAGTGATTTATTCGTTGGAAATTGCATTGAATGGGACTATATTAAGAGCTTGTAACAAAGGCTGATGGCTAACGAAATTATAGCAAATTATCAATCGCCTTGTGTGGTTCGCTAATTTAATTACAGTTGTCATTCCCTTTTGTCGGCTTGATTGTATTGTAATCTGTCACGCACGAGCTGGCTGGATACCGCCACTGGACCATTCTTTTGTCTGTGGAGAACCAAGGGAAAAACGCGATTGGCTTCACCTGAAGGAAACAAGATTTCGTTAGAAAAGTGGTCAGTCACCTCTGTGTCCCACAGAAAATACTGTGTCATTGCTATTTATTTTCTTTCCTGTTTTCGCCACTTTTCTCTCAAAAATACTAGAAGCTGTTGTCAGTATATTTTTGTACGTTATATAAATTTTATGACTTATTAATTACGAAACAATGTTCTTTGTCTTTTCTATTGGAAAAATCCATGATTTTCGACTGGATTTCCTAATATGTCTAATCTAGTGGCGTTTAGCCTCTTTATACGCATGCATAATCACGTATTGTCTTCACCAAGTCCGTCCGTCCGTTCACATGTAACAACTCGACTCCCAGTGGACCGATTTTCACGAAATTTTATACTTGGGCCTTTTTAAAAAATATTTGTCGAGCCATTCCAAATATCATCAAATCAAACAAATAGAAATCCGGTAGTTATAATTTTTATTGTCCACAGAATATGTTTGGGAAAAAAAAAATCATGAACTCGTGAACGTGGTGTCGCTTGTGAACAGACACGTATATGTGGAAAATTACGGAAATTACAGCTTCAGTGTTACGGCAGCCGATTCAATAGCGCTCAGTTAAGAATGGATTGTGCATATTTTGTGGGCGCACGAATTCTTGTCTCGCCTCACGTCTGCTGTATTTCTAATTACAACTCTATCTATACGATGATATTGTGTCGTTCTTGTTGTCCGCGCATCGGCAACTATGGCCATAGCATAACGCGCGCGACAAGATAATGTCTTGAAATAGCAGTGGCTGCAGAATAATGGACGGTAATTTTATGGCTTTTATCAGTTTTATAGGCCTGCTATTTTATTGTGCAGCCATCTTCGTGGTTAAGCCTTATTTTACGGTACACATTATATATTTTATTACCATACTAAACTTGAAGTTATATTGTGATTTTTAATGATTGCTATTTTTATTGACTGCTGCATTTTTGGTGACTTACGACTCCTGGTAACTAACTTATTTCATAACTTACGTTTCATTTACCTTGCCTAGGAGGGTAGGTAAATGATACCTAAGTTACATTAAATTACACCATGATATTATTATCAACAAAGTTTGAGAGTTTCACCGTTCACCTATTAGGAACTCGAATTTTAACTCACCTTTTGCACGGACTGTGAGATTCAGAGATGTAAAAGAAAAATTAAAGTCTAAAAGCTTCCAGACAAATTCGCAGTATAGTTAACTCTATTTCTTCAGCTGACACGTTTGGCACTGTTGTTGAAAAGAAATCCACATCAAGTGAATTTATTTTTGATCACAGAAAACTTTAAGATCTTTTGACCATAGAAAACTTGAAGATCTTTTGACCATAGAAAACTTGAAGATCTTTTGACCATAGAAAACTTGAAAATCTTTGGATCAATGAAAACTTGAAGATCTCTTGATCTTGAAGAACTTTTGATCACAGAAAACTTGAAGATCTCTTGATTTTGAAGAACTTTTGATCACAGAAAACTTGAAGAACTTTTGACCACAGAAAACTTGAGATCTTTTGACCACAGAAACTTGAAGATCTTTTGACCACAGAAAACTTGAAGATCTTTTGACCACAGAAAACTTGAAGATCTTTTGATCATAGAAAACTTGAAGACCTTTTGATCATAGAAAACTTGAAGATCTTTTAATCATAGAAAACTTAAAGATCTTTTAATCAAAGAAAATTTGAAGATCTTTTGATCAATGAAAACTTGAAGATCTTTTGACGTTAGAAAAATTGAAGATCTTTTGATCAATGAAAATTTGAAGATCTTTTGATCAATGAAAATTTGAAGATCTTTTGACCTTGAAGAACTTTTGATCATAGAAAACTTGACGTTCAGAGACTTTCATGTTGTTTTTGTATAAATAACGCTGCAGTTCTCAGGAGGGTTTGTTATCTATAGTACTGTGCACAATAATGTCCTACGCTAAGAAGAACAAATTTCTGATCTGTCTAAATAGCAGACTAGTCAGAATTCTGTATACATAAACTCTTATAAAAAAATACTGTGTAAACTCCAAAATATCATTAAATATGTTCTTTGTTACTACAAAAGTTTATTATCATTAGGCACGTTAGCATATATGTCCGTACGTCTGTGTTTAACAACTCAACTTACAGTGGCGGAATTTTCACGAAATTTTATATTTGGACCTTTTAGGAAGACTTGCCGAGCCATCCCAGATTTCGTTTAAATTAGACCAATAGAAATCCGACAATTATTATTTTCTACATCCATCTATCCGTCTGCATGTAATAACTGGCCTCTCGGTGAATTTATTTATTCGACATTTGCCACTACATCAGTATTACGACTTTAATGAATAGAAAGAACATTAGAATCCTTAAACCAGGATTCTAAGATTCAAATAATATGTGCATTGTCCACACACACAGTCTGTGATGATTACCAGAAGTGCTAAGGCTGTTTCGTTTTTTCCAGATCGTCCGTGTCATCGTGCAATATGAGAAGAGACAATGTCCGAGATACAGTCGAAAGGTTAGCTAGCCCGAAGCCTTTTTTAAAATTAATTTATTGTTGCAATTTGGGACTCGTTTGCTGGTCATTCACACCTAAATTGTCGTTAAGGTGAAGTGCTTGGTCTTTAAACCGGATAGGCTTTCTGTGGATGAATGGAATCTCGCTGGCATGTTTTCAGGAAGACCTCAATTAACGCACCACCAGAGGGCGTGTCGTCCAAGTGTATTAAGGCAACACAAAAACCTGAAGATTAGGAAGAACACTTAAATCAGCGGGGATAGGGAGCCTGTTGTGTTTAAACCCTTTCATTTGGGTCAGTTAAAATCTGAAGTGAATAGAAGAGACGACCACCCCTGTTGTATACCACGAATGTGCCGGACAAATTCAATAAAAGACGCGTAGCTGTCATTAGTTCGAGTACCTTCTCCAATTTGATTTACAACTCAGACCAGAGTGCCAAAGCCCATTAACACAACCGCCCAGAAACACTGACACGATCTTCAGTAGGGCAGGGGGAGAAGGGAAACGTACACACCAAAGGGTGAATTACTCTGGTTAGAAAGACGTACTTCAGCCATCCTTTCATTAAAGGATGGCTTCCACGTTAACCTCCAAAATATAATAAAAAAAAAACCTCAAGGTCATGAACGAAGGACGTCCCAGGATGCGATAACATTGATGTTAGAGTGAGTGATTACTCTTTTCTTTTGAATGATGCATCAGTGTACGTATGCACTATGCCAGTGTGCGTTCCCCGTGATTTTCCGCTAACATCCAAGCAATATAAACTCTCCAGGGGGTCAGATTATACAATGGAGTAAGTCACTTGCATGGCAAATCCACTTGTTGACAGCCTGCTTATCATACGTGAATTGTTCTTGAAAAACAGAACAATAAGAACCTATTCAGCAAAGTAAACAGAATTAAAATTAGAATGCAATTTTATATTCTTTTTTTGTAGGTAACAAGTTCTTTAGGGCAATGAAACGTATGAGAGACAGAAGAAGCTTTTTGCGTGTCGTGGGACACATGTAAGCAACAGATGATTAGTCGCTTTTACAGCATAGTGACTTCATGTCGATGGGTTCAAGTACCATCGACAACTGAAAGAATTTCTCAAAGAGCTTTTCGCGCAGAGTTAAAGTTAGCTGATCTCAGACAGTGGTTTGTTATTTTGGTCGCTATATCGTGTGTAACGAATTCTACAATCGATATCTGCTGTAGGATGAAAAACCTGAGTTCAAGAGAGGAAAGAACAATACGGCTATCTCCTGAGACTGACTAACTCGGCCACTGTGAGAAAAGACATATGAAATTTAATTCCCATCCGATAACACTCAAAAACGAGCACACCCATTTTATAATTTGCCTGACCCAGTGAGACAAGCCTTCGAAACAAGGCTTTGAAAGAGTTAAAAAAGATATTGAGATTAAGGGTTAGATGATACGGTTTAAAATTAGAAATGACGATCAAAGACCGGATATATAAGAAATTCTCCTTCAACCCAGTGAATAATCAGCGACTGATGAACTGTCATCAAACCTTGCAGAAGTGAAACGCAAATATAATTTAAAAGGAGAATGGATAAATACGAAAATGTATACGGTTATATTTAGCAGTTTTTTTAAGCTTGAGAGTGCATAAGTGTACACCATTTTCCCAGCACTAAACTCTAAGGTTACTAAACTCCAAGCTGTTGGTTAGTTGGCTTACCAACTAACCAATTCATAATTGATCTTTTTATATAATATAAATACGCTGAAATTGAAGAAAAAGAAAAAAAAAGCATTTCCGGCCAGAAGAAAAGAAGGAAAAATTATAAAAGTGAACTAATTACTATTCATTCGAAACACGTGCAGTTGTTCTTTATGTTACAATTAACATAAATGGGGGGATGAGGGGAAATTGTTATTGATAGGAAAGAGAACGAGTTTAAGAATGGCATAGCACTTTTACCGTGTGAGTAATTTTAAACCACTGCAGCCTGATTGAGATTCCATGTCAGAAAATTCTGAGTGGCAGACAGCAAAACGTGGGTATGGAATTTCGTAGCCATTAGACTCTGGAAACGATTCATTTTTTCTGTTTATTTCTTTGTCTTTCACTCTCTCTTTATCGAAATAATGGGCTTTCCAATGTTACTGTAATGGAAACAAACAGGATCAGATGTAAAACGCGGACGTTATGTGTTTCTAGAAGGAATAAAAGCCGTTCTCACTGACATCATCATTGATGTAGTGAACGTTGCTGTGCGTGGAGAGGGGGTTGGAAAAGTCCAAGCACTGCGGATGTCATTTACTTATACGAAGGAATGAATTAAATAATAACCTATCTCGGAATAATAATGAACAGTGATCTGAAAAAACAACTATGGAAATGTTAGAAATGAAGAACGGTCTCTAAAAGAAAAGTAATTACATCTTGTAATAGCCAAGGGGAGCTTATGGTGCGGGAGCATTAAGAGATAAGACAGCAGACAGAATTAAGAAGATGGATGTCTGTAATAGACCAATTTCTTTTCTTTTACAATGTTTCCAGTTCTTTACGTTCAGTCTGTAGAACTGCGAAGAGGGGGAGGAGAATAGAAATTAAACAGGAAGTCGGTTTCTTAAACATGGTTAAAAATAATAATAAAAAAAAAAAAACGACAAAGTTATTTTAAGAAGAAAAAACAAAGGAAGAAAATGCACTTTCGCTGTGGTTTGAAAAGTACCACACTGAAATTCGTATAATTCATCTTAAATTATGATTAAAAGAAAGCTGTCATTAAAGAGAATATATTCAAATTTCTGAAACTGCAATTACTTAATTTTTTGCTGCTCCCACTCATTGTTCTAAAGTTTTCGGTTTTTATTTCTTTTTCCTGACTTAAAATGCTGAACTAATTGGTTCTCATCCTCCGTGTTTTTTTTTTAATTTTATTCTCTTCGTTTTATTATTTCCTTTTAGTGCACTTAAAATTGAATACTTACTTCGAGGTCATATAAAATTCGTACACTCTAATTGTGAAGTTATTTCTCCCACACCTGTAATAATACGCTCTTGTTCCACCCCACTCCTCTTTACATTCTATTCATTATTTTTGTTCTATTTTCGCATAAAATTATTTAAATTTCTCATTAGAAAAAGAGTGGAGACCAAAAGTTTAGATCAAGCCGCGCATACCTTTTAAAAATATAAGGGGGGCTACAGAATTTAGGCGTGCCAAAATTACTATATCGAGATAGTTGCTAAATAAACAAATTTTGTTCTTTTGTTTTGTTACTTTCTACATTTTCTGGTGTCTAAAATTCATAACATAAATTCATAAAATAGAATAGAGACGGATGGAAATTTATTAAGACAGTTTCCAAATCATTTCTAAAGTGTGATAAATACCAGAACGACGCATGTTAACAGAATTTTTATAAATGCAACGAAAATTTTCTTCTTAAGGAATAAGAAAGTTAAATTCTTTCTTCTGTCAAGGGAAAATAGTCTCAACAGATGGTTATTCTGCTGCTGAAGGGGAGACTCCATCTTATTAGAATCAATACATTTATATTCGAGTGCTTTAAATCTAGTCCTAGTGGTGAACGTTGACCAAATAATTGACCCCCATTGGATATTGACTGATATGGAGATGGAATCAATTAAACAAGAATGGTTGAATTTCATTAAATTTATGAGAAGTAGTATGTTTGATTATTGAAACGTAATCTGAATACATCTCTATGGTAACATATCATCCTTTTGAAACTTCAGCATCAGCAGTGGCAAATGATGCAAGAAAACAAGCTTATTACAGCATCAGCCAAAAATAAAAAAATAAACAGCCACCTCCCATTTCACCGATTCATTCCCTCCAATAGTTTGTCTAGTTCTTCCTTGAATTTATTTAAACTGTCAACATTCACAACAACAGATGGAAATTTGTTTTAACGATCAACCACCCGTTGGTCTCAATTTGAATTTATGTCCCCTCATATGTGTAGTCTGAGCAAGAGGAAGAATTCCACCAGCATCAAGTTTCATCAAACCATTCAAACACTTAAACATCTCAATCAGATCACCTCGCAGGTGCTTAGTCTCCAGAGCCTTTCTTGGTAAAGAGCACCCCTTTATTTCGCACACCAATCTCGCTGCACTTCTTTGCACTCCTTCCAGCAGCTATACATCGTTCCGAAAATGATTCCTCCAGACCTGTATGCAGTACTCAAGACGTAGCCTCACCAATGCCTTATACAAAGGGATAATCACCTCCATATATCAGGCGCCTCCATAGCCAGGTGGGAAGGAGCAGCAGTGAGTAGCACACGCTTCTTGATTAGACCTGGGTTCGAGCCCGTCACTACCAAATACGGAGGATGCGGAAAGGTCAGGGAATGACCACTGCATATCACGGAGCAATATGGCCTTAGTTGCTAATGCTCCTAAAAACCAAATAAACAAACAAACTTCCTT
The DNA here is from genome assembly GCF_048544385.1 of Mastigoproctus giganteus. NCBI lineage: Eukaryota > Metazoa > Arthropoda > Arachnida > Uropygi > Thelyphonidae > Mastigoproctus > Mastigoproctus giganteus. Next base: position 172,867,903 of record NC_143575.1, on the reverse strand, counting down.
ATTCCTACTGCTACGTTATTCTGTGGTTATTGCAGTACTTTGCTTCTGTCAATATTAAACTTCAATTGCCATTTCTCAGCCCATCTGCCTAACTTTTATAGATCCTGTTGAAGTAGCACACCGTTATTACTGTTATTAACTACCCTGCCAATATTTTTATCATCTCCAAACTTGGACATTAAGCCTGATATTCATTCATCAATATCATTAATAAATATAGAAAATAATGGACTCAACACTCTAGGGACTCCACTAATACCATTAGTCCACGAAGATCAATACCTATTGAGCAATGTATATTCCTATCCATAGCAGCGACTTTCCCTTAATGCCACACTACTCCAATTGGTACAGCAGTCTTTAATGTACAATACAGTAGTATCAAGAGCTCTCTTGAAATCCAAATATATATATCAAAGGTTTTTTTGCATCCAATTCCATTGTGACGACATTGTGGTTTCCAATCAAATTGGTCAGAGACGATTTCCCGTTGACAAACTCATGTTGTGTCTGAAGTATACTTGCAGCCTTGTCTAGATGACCCTGCATTATTCTTTTACCAGTGACTCCGTTATTTTTCCTAGAACCATTATTCTCCGTCATGCAGTATGATTGATGTCTTTTGAGGTAATGATGGACATCGTGGCAAGATTCAATCGTCCTTACATTTTGAGTGTACAACTCTAAAACGGTTATTCGCAAGCTGGCCGATAGATAATCCACCGGTCCGAACCTATTGGTAAGTCTCTATAGGCTTCCAGATCACCTGGTTTATAATCTTGCTGCATCTACTCTGCCAGATAGTGACTAGAGGGGTCCGAGTAGTGCGTACGCTCTCTCTTCCAAAGCAGTTTAAATATATGCTGCACTCAATCAACATCCTTTTACTGTCCAACTTCAAACCTCACGGAACGAACTTCTCTTCTTTCTCATTTATTCATTTTCAACTTTCGTTTTTTGGAACAACCTTCCTTCATACGCATTTCCTGAAAATTACAATATACAGAAATTCAATTCTATTGTTAACAAGAATCTTATTTCATCACATCTACCTTCAGCCCATGCACGGTACTAAGTAAAATAGGGTTCTAATACCTCTCGTGTTTGGGGTTTTCATAAAAAAATAAACTTCTCTGGAAAATAATTTAAACTAACAGGCCTGTAACTACTTGTGTCACCCTTTGATCCCCCCCCCCTTTCTGAATTGGGGAAACATTCCCACATCTCCAGTCTGCGGGGATCTCTCATGAATCCAAGGATGCCCTCATAATTATGGTTAGGGGTTTGCTTACTTCCTTTGCCGCCTCCTTTAATATAACTGGATATATCCCATCCACCCCAGGTTCATTGCTTATGTTTAGCTTCAACGATTTCTCCTCCACTTTACTCTCAGTTATTACAAAATCCTTTGGTTCCCTCTTAGAGTTTAATAAGCTTCTGTGCTTCACTTCCCTACAGAATTCCTCATGTATGAATGTAGATGCAAAATACACGTTGTTTGTCAGCTATCTGAGCGGGATCATCAACAGTCGAACCATCGATATCAAGTGCACCAACCGGATTCACCCCCTTCCTTCTACAGTAAATTCACCCCTTCCTTCTATAAGTAAAGAACTCTTTGCTGTTTTTCTTTGCATCCTTTGCCAAAGATTTCTCGTAATCTGCCTAACCTCCTTTGTGACTTGATTACAGACAAGCTTGTATGTGCCATAGGCTTCTGTGTAGCCTGATAATTTATATGCATCCCATGCATTTTCTTTTCTGTCACGAGTCTCATCAGTTCATAATGACATCTATTTTGACCTAAACCTTGAAAAGTATTTCTTAGTTGGTCCCACTGTATAAAATTTAAGAACTGTCCGAAACCACTATAGCTCCCTTCACGAAAGAAAAAGCCCTTCCCTTTACCCTTAATGGTAATTACATCTTTACATTAACGATCTCGCAATCTTATTTCAGTCCGTTAATGTAGAGTGGCAACTCTATGCAGATGATATTAAACTTAGCAAAGTTATTTATTCCTCAATTGACAGCGATGAACCAATCCAGTCTTGATTCCCTCTCACTCTGGCTCAATAAAAGTAATTTGTTTCTAAATCTATTAAAATGCAAATTGTGTCGCTTTCGCTCGAGTCGTGCAGTTAGATTCTCCTTCTTTACTGATTATTATATAGGAAACTCTCTAATTGCAAGTACCGGCACATTCAAGGACTCGGGTACCTGTTTCGATCTGATCTTCATCCCTCTTTCCATATTGTGATATTATTTGTTCCCCACAACAGGAATATCTTTTCTCACAGACTTGAGAGAATTCAATTCTAGTTTATATGGATTTATACTGTTTTGTATTGATTCTGTAATTCTCGGCGTTCTCACCATTTTCTAAGACCTGTGTCCTGTGGGTGAGATGTATGTAAATAAATAAATAAGTATTTCTAAGACTACAATCTTTCTTTAAAAGTCTTTGCAAGCTTAACTACCTCATCTGTTATGAATATGTCTCTTATTGAAAAGCCATTTCATTTCCAATCTTAGTTGGCTTCGCTTGAAAACTATCATTCAATTTTCTTTCATCAGCAAAGCCTTATTCGTGTGATGAAATTAAACAGAATGGTAATTTACTAATAATCACAGCTATATTAGTTACTATTTTCAGTTTATACCCTGAGACGGTAACATCGGATGAGACTGATTGACGTTGTTTTTCCTAAGAGAGAAATTGGCTGCGCATTCCCAGACAGTGGTGGCGTTGATGAGAACACGCGATGTCCGTAATTTTCTCCCTGGGCGCTAATCACTGGCTGTAGTCGCCCCAAGAAGAAGAAATATTGAATTAGTGCATCCTCAAGAGGTTCACAGTTTTATATCGCGACTGTCAGCGGGTAAGACTAGTGCACGAGATGAGATCGCCTACACAGTTAAAGAAATACTCGCCAAACCGTGCGTAACTTTCACTATCGCTAAAAGAGGTGGGGGGAGGGAGTGCGCACAGTCAGCTGGGTAAAGTGACCTCACGAAATTTCCACAAAGGCGGACCTGCCCGGCACTCTAATTGGCATTTCTCCATCCAGCAGACGCCTGTGAGAAAATGTCTGAAGTAACGGCCAAGTCCAGCGTGATGCTCGTGAACTGTGTCTGCAGGTCAATGACGATGCACGTCAGAAAGTGCCATTAGCCATCCCATTGTCTAGCACAGGTTCCGTGATATGGCCGCCTCCAATTCCCCTTTTCCAGAAGGCCACCCGCAACCCTACTGGACCGTAGTACTTCCTCGGATTCTATTGTTTGGCATTCCGACTTTGTCGGCAGAGGTAAGCAAAGGACTTTCCGCTCGTAGGTAGACAAGGTACCGCTACTCAACAGCGAAAAAGAGGGAGACAACATTCTGGCTCAAAAGATACGTTAATGTAGGCACTGTCTCCGCCTTCTACAATGTCCCACGATGCGAAAACCAGAGTTAATTAGCAAAGCCCATTTTCCTTTGGAGAAGATGGACTCGACCTCAACATAGTCGGAGATGGACAAATTACAGATTAGAAGAAACTGCGCTTCCTTTGAAGAAGAAGCGGAAAACCGTTAGGTGATTGTTTGAGAGAGTATAAAATAGAAGGGACAATCTGGTGGAACTTTAAGCTACACTGTGTTTTTTACGTCAGATCTTATGTCCCGATTCCACAAGCTTCGTAATCATTATCATTTCAGTTTCGTGACTTTAATTCACTAGGATTAATTACTATGTCTTATAGCTGCTGTAAGTGCTGTCATCTTTAAAATCAGGATGTCCTCCCCTTACTTACAACTGCGGTTTGCTTCGTTTTCTAACTGCAAGTTAAGAAGAACCATTCCAACTTCTTGTATCAAGTAGGTTTATCATAATATTGAGGAGTAAACTGTGCAGTGTATCGCGTGATTTTTAATCTATCTTTTCCCCTCTTCCCTAAACAAAACAGTGAGTTGTAACAACTGGTTGCCCCTGTCTTGTTATTTTTTGATTTTTTCAATGGACGTGGACCTTGGAACATTGTATCCGGCAATAGAAGCGAACATTTGTTATGTAAGACCACTTAGCATTCCATTGTAGGCCGAGACAGGAAACAGATGCCTAAAATTGGGGGTATTATGTCAAGTTTAGTGGGGAGGAGGGGCAGAAGGGATGTCATTTACCGATTGAGTTAATCCTCTTTGACAATCGTAATTTTTTATCGTTACATTGTGCAACTATACTGCAGATGAGGCTGATAATCCCAACAGTAGCCCGGAATGGAAATTGCTGAATTACACCCGAACTACTGCCAACGTCCTTGAAGATCTGAATTTAAAAAAAAAGTAAGAAAGAAAGAAACGTATCTCTCTCTTTAAATCCTAATATGGGCTGTTGTTCGATTAAAGAGCGGGAAAACTCTCCCTAATTGGGTCCCTGGCATGCAAATGGTAGTCATTGCTTCAGAGGAGTATGCCACTGCGGCTTGCATTCGAACATCGGGTGTAGTGTGTTTACGGAGCAGTTAGCAATCATCCTGTCATCTCCACTGGCATGGATCATTGAACCAGAAATACTCGTCTGACAACACAATGGTTGCCATGGTATTAAAACAATTGTTGCTACAATGTGGTGTTAAAAAGAAATCGGTATGTCATCGCCGTAACAGGCTATACCCAGGAGATGGAACCGATAGGAAAATCCAAAGGAGAAGGATTTTTCTTTGTTATGCTCCACTCGTATAATGATGTAGAAAACAATAAATTTAGTCAGTCTTACGTGAAATCATTCTAATTTTATCTGCGATCGCATCAAATGAGCAGATGCCAATACCTGATCGTAAAGTAGTCGTTATGAGTTCAGTATTACAACAGGGAGGTGGAACTCACTTCCGCCACAAGAGCCATGCACTCACAAGAATTTTTCCCCCTCAGGCGTATGTCATATGCTCGTATTCCAAATGAGTGCTTCAGAAGCTATTGTTGACGTCACAACAATGACAGAGAAATTCTAGATACAGTCAGACAGGGGCAAGCCGACTCCGAGGGTGACAGGGGTGCACTGCCCTGGGAACCAACGTTCACGAGTGCCGCCTGAAAACCTGAAACTCACATACACATATGAAGAAAATTTTAAATGGGGCACCAAATTGTGATTTGCACCCGGGCACCGCATTGCCTAGCCACTCCCCTGCATTCAGATGTTAAATATTTGCACAAAAATGAATGCGCCAGTCATATCTAACCCGTAAAGCTATAATACAATGAATGAGACGCATCATTTAATTAAAATCCTTCATTGTAGCCAGGGGCGTCAGAGCCGGGAGGAAAGCAAAGGAGTCATCTGCCCCAGGCCCGGACATCGTGCAGAGGGCCTCGGATCTTGAGAACTACAGAAGAGAGTAATTAGAGGGAGAAAGGATGGTTTCCCCCCGGATGGTCGTGCTAGCTCTCGATGTCCTTGATTGTAGTCTCCTTGTTTGCTGTCTACTGGATTCTTATAAAGACAATCATCCTCAGAAAAAATCTACAGATTTTATTATATAACTTTCTACTAAACGGAAGACCATTGAAAAAAGATGGTTATTTAGGAAACAAAGAAAATATTTCTGAAGTCGATACACCGATGTCAATTTTGAAGGATACTGCGTTATTTATGGTTTCTATTTATATTGGTTATTTTTACTCCAGAGAACAAACCACCGCTGAAAACGTTTATTACGATACTGAATTACATGTGCGATTTCATTTATTTGTGTTTCAGGTAAAAAGAGGGATTTCTTTTCACGATGGAAAACAAACCAATCACATACACACACACATACACGTACACAATATGAATCGAAAAACTCAGCACTCTTGACAAAATCTCAGATTTCTGCCCTTTGATGGCAAAAGAGCGAAACGTTAGGAATCGTAAAATGTAAATTGGAAAAATAATTTATTTTTTGAGGCTCAATAAAGAAAGGGGATTTCGAAAAGCTATAGGATAAAAACAACAAAATATCGAAAACATAACTAGGAGAAGTATCTGCGGAAATTTTACATCATACAGTAAGATAGCTTATTACGAATGGTGAAAGAAATAAAACAGAGCAGTTACCAAGTTCTTCTGCACCATTTAGAAAATGGTGCGATAGCAATCTGTTCGACTGGTATTGGAATTTCAAGAATAGAGCCAGTGCAGTTTGATTTTTTTTTTTTTTTTTTTTAAGCAAATAAAACGTTACGCAAATTGGAAAACCAGTTCCTATACTGACAGATCTGAGGGTACTTTGAAACAAATCAAAACAAAACAAATTATTTGAATATCACGCAAAATTACACTGAAAGGATAGAATTCATGGGATACCTGGTTCTTGGAAAACGCGACGCTATCACCCCTCTCGCTAGTAGATGAACCCACCCTTGGCAGGTTTATAGGTACACTGTATCACTGCATTCACGTAGACGATAATTCGATGTCAGAATGGATAAACGTCGCGAATTAACCCACTTTAAAAGAGGGATGATAGTGAGTGCCTGACGCATGGGTCACTCTATCGCGGAGGTGGTACAGAAATTGTTCAGCTGTTCGAAGGACCACTGCAGGTCGTTCACGAAAAACAACGCCCAATGATGACCTATATATACTCTTACAGTCCAAGAGAGAGATCGACACCAGACAGCGCGATCCATTGCAAACCAACTGCACAGGACACAGGATATCGCGGTTTACTTTAGCCAAGCGACTCCACAAAGGTCGACTGTTTGCACGACGGCCAGTACGCTGTTTCCTTTTAACACCTGCCCATCGGGGACATCGTTTACAGTGGTGCATCGAACACAGGGACTGGATAACAGCGCAATGGGGAAGGGTACTCTTTAGTGATGAGAGTAGATTCAGTCTCAGCAGCGATTCTGGACAACAGCTGATCTGGCGAGAGGTTGGCACACGGTATCACCGCGCAACCATCATTGAAAGGGATCGATATAGCGATCGAGGTGTTCTCGTCTGGTGAGGCGTTATCTTGGATGGACATACACAACTCTGGATATTGGAGGGCGGTACTGTAACCAGTGCACACTACTGGACTGAGGTAATCCTTACCCATGTGCGTCTGTTCCGGCCAACGATACCAGTGGCCCCGAGTTCGTGTTTATAGATGATAACGCCACACCCCACCGCACTGCAGCTGTTGATATGCTTTTGGAAAGTGAGGACATTGTTCGTATGGATTGGCCTTCCCGTTCCATAGATTTAAATCTCATCGAACTCATATGGGACGCTCTGGGGAGACGCCTAGCGGCACGTCCACACCTACCAAAAAATGTTCACCAGCTGAAGATGGCGCTGACAGAGGAATGGACGATGTTACTGCAAGAACTTATCAACAATATTGTTCTAAATATGGACAGGGGGTGCAAACCCTGCATCGACATTAGGGATGACCATATATCCTACTGAGGACCACCTCTTCCCTTTGTTCCATCTTTGGCAGTGATGCATCTGTATCATGGCAGCCAGTACTACGTTGCCATTTTTGAATAAAGTCCCTCTGTACCGTTTTGTTTCCGTTATTGTGTCGGAGTTGTTTCCTTCATCATTTCTGTACCTCACGAGATTCCTTTGGTATGCTTTTGTATTTTCTCATATTCTTTTGGTATTTTCCCATATCCAACCCACTCCTATGAGAAGCTACAGGTGAAAACCTGACTGGTGCTTAAGTTTTGCAGACCAGTGTATCTAAATACTGATGTACCTGGTCTGCCTCGACGGGGCTGAGTGCGGGAAACGTCGGGGTCCCAGCAGGGGTCTAGCGGCTAAATGGTCAGAGGAACAACGATACACAACACAATACTTTCAAATCCCATACACTTTTAATGAGAAGAGACGAAGCTTTCAAAGAACCAGACGGACCTGGCCACCCCCTGAGACGGATACTCTCAGGCAACAGTACAGGGAGGCCAGGAACACCTATTCTGCGATGATCAGGCAGCGGAAAAAGCTGTCCTGGGCGCATCTGGTCTTTACTGTCGGCAACTCTGATCCCTGGAGAATTATCTACCGGATAACCACAAACAAGCTGCCTAGGGGGGGAGGTAACCCCCTTCCACCGTAACACCACAAGGTAAGGTGTCATGACCAACAACTGGCATGACACAGTTAATAACATACTAAACGTCACTTTCAAAACAATCGAAGGCAACAACACTCCTGAACAGCAACTGCTATGCCAGGCCAATGAAGTATACAAATCCCCCAGAACGGAGGAGCCCTTTACCCAAAACTACAAACTGCCATAAGCAAGATAAGAAATAGGAAAACTCCAGGGCTAGATAAGCTTGAGCCAGAGCTGGTTAGGAAAGTGGCTGAGTACACCCCAGACCTGCTCCTGGACCTTTACAACCACTGTCTCCATTCAGGCTGTTTCCCTCTCGACTGGAAAGTGGCAAACATCAAATTGATCCTAAAAAATCCATCCAAACCACAGCATAAATCGGACTCCTATCGACTAATTGCCCTACTGTCTGTGCTCAGCAAAGTACTGGAGCAGCTGCTCAGACAGAGGATTGAAGTGCACTACACCACTGCTAGCTTAACAGCAATACACCACTGCTAGCTTAACAGCCAACAAACAATTTGGATTTAAGTCAGGAAATTCCACCGTCGACGCACTGGAATCCATCCTTAACATGGCGGAGAGCTGTCGACAAAAATTCTTTCTCCTCATTTCTATTGACTTTGCAGGGACGTTCGACGCCCTTTGGTGGCCGAGCGTCCTCGCTGTTTGTTTGTTATTTGGTGTTTAGGAGCATTAGCAACTAAGGCCATATTGCTCCGGGGGTATGCGGTGGTCATTCCATGACCTTTCCGCATCCTCCGTATTTGGTGGGCACGGGCTCGAACCCCGGTCTAATCAAGAAGAGTGCGCTACGCACTGCTGCTCCTGCCCACCTGGCTACGGAGGCGCCGAGCGTCCTCGCAAGGCTCAGGGCTGCCCAACTGCCGACAAACCTCTATGATTGCGTAAGAAGCTATTTGACCAACCGACGGGTCCTCGTACAGGCCCCCTATTTCAAGGTTGGCCGACAAATACACCGGGGATGCCCGCAGGGCTCTGTCTTAGGACCTCTACTATTGGCCTATGCAGACGACCTGTCCCTAACCCTTACTGCAGATTCAAGAGCCCAACTAGAAACTCTCACGAATGCAGCAGTAACCATACTGCGAGAATGGACGGAAAGGCATCGACTTACCAAATCGGCCACCAAGACCAAATCCATCTTACTTAAGGGCTACCTAACCCCAACTAGACCGCCGCAAATAAGAATCAACAATAGAACAATTCAGCTAGCCACAGAACTAAAGTATCTGGGTGTCCCGAGATACTTTAGTTCTGTGGCTATCTGGATTACGGTATCCTGGACCGTAATCTATCTTTCACCCCACACCTAAAATATATACAAGCTAAGACGAAAAAATATGCTGCCATGCTTGCCAGAGTCACACGTCGCGACTGGGGCCTAAAAAGGCGCACCCTTGCGATCCTTTATAAAGCAGCCATTATTCCGGCAATCGCATACGCCTCCGGTGTCTGGTTCCACAAAGCCTCAACAGTGGTAAACCGCAAACGACTGGATATTATACATAGACCCATTCTATTGACCCTCACCCGATAATCCAAAACAGTCTCTACCCATGCACTACAAGTGATCACGGGTGCTCTCCCTCCTGATCTTGAGGTGACTCGCACCGGCATGCTTCAGCAACTCAGACGCGGCAAAGCCACAACCTTCCAGGACCACACCATGGACCCAGCAAATAATTGTAAAGCTGAGAAGTACAGGCTGCAAACCTACTTAACATCAATATGGCAACAACGCTGGACGATGTCTGACAAAGCAGACGTCACCCGAAGGTTCCTCCCAAACTTGCAATGAGTATACCCAAAATATCCCTCATGGCTCTGCCCTGGTCTCCATGTCACCTACCTTCTCACTGGACATGGAGCCATCCGCTATAAGCTTAACCTCTTCGGACTAACAGATAACCCAGTATGTGTGTGTGGCTCCCTTGAAACCTGGGACCACCTGCTGCACGAGTGTGAGTTGTATGAAGATCTTCGGGATCACTTCATCACACGAGTCCGCTTCAACCCTAAAAACCAATAGCACCATCTACTAGAAGACGAGGCAACCTACAATGCCCTCACTAACTTTGCACAGTGCTTATTTGCAAGACGACAGACTCCACCTATGTCACCAAACCCAGAACCAGAATAAAACAGCATACATACATACTGAAACTGAATATTGATCCATGGACGGGACATTGATCCCATGAGAGAACTGAACCAACGAATGACATAACCTGCATGGACCACCACCCAAATCCTGGCTGACTGTCCGGATTTCCTACTGCCGATCTATGGACGGAGTCACTACCGACGAGGACAAACTCGCTGAACAACGGACGGGACTTGTGTCCCATGAGTGAATACGTAACCAGAACTTACATAAATCACTACCAAACCTAGACCAAAACCTTGGATGGAAACACCCTCCCTGGGTTCCTAGATGGCACAACCCTGTTGCCTTGGCACCTGGCCTGCAGCCTCTTGCATCCAGGCCCTATTGGCGATCTGGGCCAGTCCCCTTGTCTAGCCTACTATTTTTCCCTCTCCCAGCGTGGGAGGGGGAGGAGATGGTTTTGCTGTCTCCTCCCCCTTCTGCCATCCCTTTTTTTCCTTCTGGTGGGGCATGGGCATGCCCCACTGTAAACTGGAGTTGCCTTCCCTTTCGACTCCATATTTCTATCTATCCCCCCCCCAGTCTTCAGCCTTTTCCCCACTCTCTCTGACAGCAACGTGAACACGCCCCACACAATCTAAAGTCACCAATCTAAATTAATTTCGCCGAACATTCAGGACTTCTCCCTAGCGCTTCCCGCGACGCGTATGCGATCATTTTTTTTTTTTTTTTTTTTTTAAGGTCCTAGCCACTGAAATCTCGGGAAATTAGGTGGCAGACCTGCCAGAGTGAACTATAAACTAGTGGGTACCTGGTCTGCCTCCACAGGGCGAAAGTGGTGCAGTGTCGGGCCTCAGTGGGGGTCTGGTGGCTAAACGACCAAAAGAACAACGATACACAACACTACACATGTACAATATCCATACACTTTTAAATCTCTGGCTTTTCCAGTCAACTGGTTCACCCACAATGTAAACTACGCGGAGATGGGGGAAACCCCTGGTGCCGTTTGACCCTAAACACACTTTACACTTGTAAATCTATGGCCTTAACGGTGATCTGTTACACCAACAAAGAACACCACGCGGAGATGGGGGAAACCCCTGGTGACGTTTGACACTAAATACACTTTACACTTATTCCCGTTCGACAGTATCAAGAGCGTATCGGGAATACACCACCTCCGGAATAACATCTCATCGTGGACAGGGCTGTGGGCCGAGAAGGTGGTGGATGAAGGTAGCCGTCGACATCTGTCTCACATTGTTTCAGCCAATAGGAGAGGGACAGTGGCACAAATCACCGCCGACTTCAACGAAGGAGGCGCCAGAAACGTCTCCACCAAGACCATCAGGCGATCTTTAGTCGCACTAGGTTATGGGAGCCGCCGATTCACCAGAGTCCCATTGCTAACACCACGAAACAGGACTCTAAGCCTCAACTGGGCGAAAGGACGTCGGCACTGGACCTTGGATTAGTGTAGACTGGTCTTCTGGTCCGATGAGTCCCGTTTACAGTTATTTCAAAGGGACGGAAAGGTGCGTATCTTGCAGAAATCGCACGAAGCTATGCACCCGTCATGTCAACAAGGAACTGTTCAGGTAGGTGGACAGTCGGTAATGGTCTGGGGTGTGTTCAACTGGCACTCGTTGCGAACTCCGGTACTTCTAGATGCATCTCTGAACGATCCACGTTACGTACCCAACCTTGCAGAACATCTGCACCTCTTCATGATCATTGTGCACCCACAGGGCAATAGACTTTTCCAGCAGGACAATGTGCCTCCCCACAGAGCCGTGGTGACAATAACATGGTTCGAATATCATTTCGCAAATTTCACTACCATGGAATGGCCTCCCTGTTCACCAGACATGAACCCTGTGTGGCATCTTTAGGATCCTGTGGAATCCGTTCGAACTTTGGATCCTTCACCCAGGAATGCGACCGAATTATGGACAGCGGTGCAGCAAGCACGGATGGAAATAACTGTGGATCGTTTCGTGAACTAATGGATTCAATTTCTCGTCATGTGACTGCTCTCATCCGGGCGAAAGGTGGGCCTATCCGTTACTAGGTAGGTATTCCCATGATTTCTGTCCACTCAGTGTACTGTATACTGTTGTATCAGCTAAGATAAACTCCACCCACAGGGAATCTTCGTGTAAAGTAAAAATGATTATTTGTGAATTCTAAACTGATAAGAGTTGTAGAAGTGAATTACGCATCGAAAAACTCAAATATAAACATCATGCTTACAAATATAAACATGGGACGACGAGTTCATCACTCGCTAAGTGGAACTGCTGTTGGAAGTTCCATTTCCCATTTTCATTCAACATTTTGAAGCGGCTCACCACACGTGTCAAAAACCCCATATTTTGATTCGCAATAAAAAAGGCCTATTACTAGACAACAAAAATGCATAAAGAAATAAATCTCAACCTGAATACTGGCATCTATATTTAAAACATCGACGTTCTCTTCCCCTGGTAATTCTTTGTACTTTAATAATTAGCCAGCAAAAACTGGCTAATTATTACAAATAACTATTAATTTAGACCGTTTAGTGTTAAAAACATTCATTGTTCTGTGAGAACTATTTCTAGAGTTTACCTCAGTTTAGGGGTTTAAACTCAATACAAATAAACAGTGAACGTAACGGTACGCAAGTAAGTAACTAACTAACCGTTCATTACTTAAACAAGTTCTCGCTGCAGTACTATAAATATCAATGAAACTAAAACCACAGTGATCACTGCATATAGATTATTAAAATGGAAATAATATAATTTAGACTGCAACTAGCGCATATAGATTTAATGATTGCGTTGTATGTGATTTTAAGGTGAAGCCTGGACAATTTTTCGGAGGTGCTAATAGAAGTTAAAACCACTGTAGAGCAACAATTATGTTTTTTAATAGCGTGGTTTTTGCCACGAATGGTCATTATTTAAGTCGTGGTGAGAATTTGTTCAAGCAAACAAATTAACAACCAAATAGTCGTTTTACTCAGCTTAAAATGCTGTATTTAACATTTCCAGCTCTCTGAATACTAGTACCACGGCCGTGTCTTATTTTCCACATTTTGCGAACATACCTCCGTCTTCTTTTCCACATTCCTTTTAAACTGCGACAAGCATTACAGTTACGAAGCCCCTTTCCCTTTCTCCATAATAACCGAGAGAAGACACTCAACTGTTACCTCTTGACCTCCGGAGGAAATGGCGAAGATAAATCACTAGCAGAGAAAGTTTATGTCCTGCTGGTATTATTCAGTCTAGGGAGAGTCGTTAAGTGTGTAAGATGAGAGAGAGAGAGACGGTGGGGAGACAAACAAATGAACCCAAGGGGTCATCTCACGGAATAGCATGACGAGCCTGGGACTTGCCCGCTGTCATTGTCAGAGGTGTCTTTCACGGCATCTTCATTAATGTTTAAATAACAGAACAAATCGTTAGAGGGAGGTAAGCAAATTCATTCTCTCATAGAGAGAAAGAGAATAAAGAAAGAAAGAAGTCTCCGGGCTGCCATTGTTCCCTCAACAACAACCAGTAAAAGCTAATAATAGGCTTAAGAACTAAGTCTGTAACTATGTTGGTGGTTCAACAAATACCAAAGGGAGAAGGACGAAAGCGAACGGGAAATGAGACAAAAATAATAATAAAAAATGACCCGAACAACTGTATATAGGGAATATCGTTTGACTGTGGCAGAAATAACGGAATGCGAGTGCACTTATCCTTTGGGACTCCTTTCTCGCGAAGCGGGTTCTTTGTATCCGAAGGAGAAAAAAAAAAGAACCGACGGATCAAAGTAAGAGTTAAGGAAAGATTCTGATAGGGTTTATTCTAGCGTTAAAAGACGTCTCTTAAAATAATATCTAGACATGACATACAACTGGAGTGCACGACCTCACCAAGGAACGGTTTTCCGTTGAATTTTTCAAAATAAACACACTCACATGTCATAGTTGAACACTGACTTTTATTTTAGTATCGGAATTCTCAAGTCGTTAGAAACATGAAGAAAATACCGTTCCCCCCCCCCTTTCTCTCTCCGAGTTGGGAAGTTAGTGTTATTTCCTTCACGTTTTCCACAACTCCAAAATTCCATTACTGAAATAAAAGACCCGGATGGCAGCTCTCCAGCACGCGCAATGTACAGTACAATTAAACCGGGACTCCAAATCGTCATAGACGACAGACCAACCCCACAATATAGATCTAACTCTCCCCTTCTCTGATTGTATGTAAGATGCACTTCGAGAAACTAATGTAGGCTGCCGTCCTCTTACTGTGTTTTCAGTGAAGGTGGAGGCATACCTACGTTTCTTTAACGCGAGAAGAAGACATGACAAAAGAATCCATAGCCAATCAACTAGGAGAAAAGCCTTGTTTTCTAGAATTTGAAAGTAGGTATATGTTTGGAGGAGAGTAGCGGTACCTCTGACCTTTAACTTTCCTTCTATATATATATATGTAGATGTCCTTATCTTTTCAAATGGAAATCATCTCTCTCTCTCTCTCTCTCTCGCGATTACCAGATGTTGTTCGGAAATATCATTCAGTTCTGGAGAGACTTACCGTACAGTCAAATAATCTTGTTTATAGAAAGCTTTCTATTCGATTGATTTTAAACATCGAACGTGAAATTTCACTGAAATATATTTATTTAGTTTTCAGTGTTTGATATCAGAATGATAACCCGGAGCACCATCATCATCACTGGCCCGAGATGTCTAACATGATTTTAGCATTATTAGTTCCTTACATTTGTAATCAGTACTTCACCATAATAAACAGTAGTAATGTCCTTGGAAGAACAGCATTTCGATACGTTGTCGAATAACATCTTCTTGGCGAAAATTTATCTTCAGTATTTTCGTTTTCATATCACTATGGTTTTAAGCCAAGAAATAATATTTTCCCAGTCAGCAATTCGTTCTTAGAACTCAATACAATAAACACATCCCTCCACACATCTGTAAAATTACTTTAAAAATAAACTATTTAAATAAATAATTCGTAAAAATTAATAAATATCGAAATTTTCAATTTTATATTTAAAACAGTTCGTGACACGCAAAAGCTGTACAAATAAAAGTTTATTAACGAGCCTTACGTTGTTGTTTAAACATTTTACACATAAATTATCAAAAGCGGTTTTACGTTGTTCATGTTAAAATATAGGTGCACTACCTCGAATATGAGATACAGTACACTTAATGATGTCAATTTATAACTACTGTACTTAAGCAGTTGGCTACGTACAGAAATGATGTTATCGCACTAACTTGTACGCTATTATAGGTGGAGATAAAAATATTTTATTTCATTACTCAGGTAAAACTTAAAAATAAATAAATAAAGCGTTAAAAATAATAGTGCAAATGTATTAAAGTAAGTAGGAAAAAATTAAATATTATTCATCTTAAAGGATATACTCTGTAATAAATTTAATTTGAATGGATATACCAGTTAATAATTTTGATAACTCAGCATGCTATCATTAAGACCATATCGAAAATATTTTCCAAATAGTGTAATTTACTGAAAAGTCATATTTTCAATATACGCAATAAAAGAAAAAAAGTATTATTCAAAAGATGTTCCATTACCAACCCACCACTAATACGACCTTTGTTGTACATACTCGCTTTCTTAACGGCTTATATCGTAAAAGTTCACACAATTCCGAACCGTAAACGGAAGATATACCGCACGAAGGAAAGCATTTTTCAAAGATGTGACTTTGCATCACTAATACAGTATATTCCTGTTATCTTTTCTAGTTCTAGTTCTGGGATACAACGAGGTAGTTAAAATGCATTTCCCCTTCAAATGGGCTGCAACTCGGAAGTACAATTGATAAAACGGGAATCGATCGAATAAAAAGATATTAGCAAAGCGCAACCCAAAAGAGATCTCTGTTGAATCCAGCTAGAGTACAGATAGCTTATCGCCATTGCAGGTGCTTAGCACTAATATTGATGGATCCTCAAAAGGGATACTTTCTATTTAGTTTGGTCTTCTGATTTAAATATGTGTATGTTTCTTTCAATAAACTTAATTAAAACAGAGGAAAATAAACAAAAAACGCAAACCTCTTTATCTAATTTCATTTACGTACTGTTTTTTTATCCGGTTTTACAGTACGCTATTTCTTAAGCAAATTATCTGTCTCTAACGCTTACTAAAAACCATAATATCTGATCCCTAAGGTTATTATAAAAACAAGTGGAAATTCTAACAACGTAAATGTTTTCCTTGAATAAATTAAAAATTAACTGCACAACTTATAAAAAGAAAAATAAACATTCATAAACTTAAATTAAAAAAAACAAAAAAGTCAAAGATCCTTAGAAATGTCATCAGAATGTCATATTTGTTTTTCACGTTGTTGACAATACTGCAATCGATCCTGTGAGGCTAAACTGTTTTATTAAGAATTAAATCATTTTAGTGGTTTGATAATTGGCGCTTTAATATATCGAAAATAAAAGCTGCGGAACTTTTACCGGATAAAAATAACAATAAAAAAAAAATCTATTGAAAGAGATTTTTATCTTTAATGGTTTTCCTTAACTTGGGAAGAAGAAAATCTTTATTGTACAGTAAAGATACAATAATGTGCCCGCCACAGCCAGGAGGCCAGGGGCTTGACAATGATATAGAAATATAAAAATATGTACAGTATAAAAATTTGTGCAGTATAAAATATTACATAACAATTAAAAACGTAGCATTAGCCATTCAATAGATATGAGTATGTACATAGTTGTGAGGCAGACAGTACACCAAGGTATGTACACGTTCATATGTACAAAGCACATATTTAAGCATATTCACACAAGTCAGAAAATTTCACAGTGCCACATTATTGTTCGGTATTGCATTTTCTTGTGAAGACAGTTCGTCGATTTTCCTGCGACGTGCCGTTATGCACCTCATAGGAGATAGAAGATGGAGATATCAGTATGAGTCGACATCAGGGGCCAAACAAAAGGGGAACAAGTTCGGCCAACGAGCGCCTGTAATTGCGATCAGAAGCGAATTTCTGCAGGTCAACTCCGATCATTAGCAGGGCTTGTACTGTAGGAAGTACTTGTCCAGGTAGGAATCTGTCACTGATCTTCAGCCTGTTCCGTTGTAGTTGACAGAAAGCAGCTATCTGCAGAAATCAATGCCAAAATAATGGATGCTGATACACTACGAGTCTTAAAGTGAATGTTATCTGTAAATCTAAAAGACATTTTTCATTAGCCTGGATTTCGAGGTCATGACACGAGTTAACGTTTTGCTCGTCATGAGAGAAGAATAGCGTCACTTCCCGTTGTCAATTAAAAACCTTATCATGTCGCGAAGTAATGCGCAGCATGAATAGAAAAACTTTTACCAAACAGAAGAACATTAATCATACGCGTCACTTATCAGCGGCTTTTGCTTTGATAAGAGCATTGGGACCATAAAAGCTCCCGAAAACGATGGCGCCTCATGACAGAAATACTGATGTCATTTGCTACGCACTCTAAGCAAAGTCATTTAAAACCCTTATCTGGTAGTGTCCCCTATCGTAAGTTTTAAACCTAGAACAGTGTCCAACATTTTCAGATATGTTTACACAGAAGTAAATTTATAGTTCAATAAGTCTCGGGATATTTTTAATGGCTCATTTAATTTGCTAGATGTTTTAAAAGGGTTGAACTTCACGAGAATGCGCTTAATATTCTGAAACTCCCAATAATGAAATAACAACGATAAACATTTAAAACGAACAACAGAATCAATTTGTGTGGAATAACGAATGAAGCAAACATACCGAGAACCAGCACTTGATAAAGACTGAAGAATCATTACCTAAACGTCGTACTCGCTGAATAGTGTTGGTAGTATTTAAAATCACACTTCCAGCTTATTAGTGCGCGTGCGGTTTTCGTTAAGATAAGCCACTGGGTCCGTACCTTTTAGCACGTTTTTACCTAGCTTTACTTTTAATACAAACTTTTATGGACTAAACTTGTTTTGTAAAGTTCAATCGCCCGTTCTTATCTCACCGGGTAGGTTACGATGTGTCGGAGTTAGCGTTCAACTGGACACGGAGCTAGAAGCTAAGAAGATTTTCATCCCTTTTTCGCACAAAACATACGAGCGGAGAAGGAGAACGCACGTTTCGTTCGAACTTTAACCTGTTCGTGTCTGCTTCAGTCGACGGGAATGAATAATGGCTCGCGCCGCAGTATTAATGGCTTGCTCTGTGGCAAATCTCTCCAGAGACAGCGCTTGATTGCCTGTCTGTGAATCGGCAGCGGCTGTGGGGTGCAGCATAAACCTTAATAACGCTCTCCATTTTTATGTGTTTACGTAGCGTTCGGGTAGGAGAAGGAAATTAGCGGGCTATTTACAAGGAACCGTTTTATCTCAGGAGAGATGTTACACAAAGCGTAATTAATAGCTTATTACTAGCCTCGATAATGGACGAGTTTTGTGGGTAATTGTCCTTCTCTTGCTGTCCTAATGATATTTGGCTAGTGGGTGGTAGAGAGGTTTTGACTGATTATGATGTATTTTGTAATCCTCTCCCCCACTCTTTCGTCCACCTCCCCCCTTCTTGCTACCCAAGCGCTCCTTTCCTCCGGTTGTCAGAGCAATTTCCGGTAAATGCAGACTTTGATGGATTCAACCCTCAAAAATGTACGCGCAGTAATGAAACAATCCTTCTACGCGCATGCAGTTCTCAGAATATGAAGTAAGGAATATACGTTGCTCTTCAATTTATCTATGTATAGAGGATTAACTATTATGAAAACCTCATCCATCAGTTTATTTTTTTTTTTAAAAAGGGGAAAAAAGCGTTTGCCCGTTGCTGTGGAAAATATTCCAGGACTTGCAGTGCGTCGTTTCTTTTCTTCAGATACTTTTTTCTTATGATTATTTTATCAATACTGTAAACTACTGACAAAAATGATAAAATCAATACTTTGCACACATCGTGTAAAATAAAAAATAATAAATAAATAAAAAAAATCGCGCGATCATGTTTTATCCATTATACAGATATTGTCCGCTTTAGTTGTTTAGAATTTGAACCAATGCAGTGAAGGTCTATGAAGCATCATTATATCTTGCCTGCAAACTGAGTAGTCTGTGGTTGTTTGCCTACATGTCGGGATGGAAAAAAATACATCCAACCTTCGCCCGAGAGCGATTATTCAGCCACTATATAAAAAGAGCCCATAAAAGTTTAACCCATATCCTGACGAGAAGTATTTCTCAAGTTCAGCTGGCGACAAGGTTCAAAACCAGCCTTTATCTTGCGGTGGGAGGAAGAAGAGACGCTCTCCACTGCGCCATTCGTGAAAGCTAGAGTGGAAAGTATATTGCTTAAAATCACTCGGAATTTTTACTTCATGATTACTTGGTACTTGATTCATGGTAGTTTTCGAAGTCCTCTGCAATTCTGTACCCAATCCTGCATGGCAGGCTAACCTCGAGTAAATTTTAGATGATTGTTTTTTTTTTTTATTTATTTATTTAATTTTAGCGAAAAATTTGATAAACGCAGGAGACACAATTCCTAAAAAAATTTGGAGTTATAGTCCTTTGTGCTACAAATATTCCCACCGACATGTATTTATTAGTGATGGGTATAAACGAGATTATACCCATCACTAATAAATACATGTCGCAAGCAATGGAATTTCTGTATTGTCATACCAGTTTGGCTCTACTAATTCTTGCTTGGAACACCATCACTTTTCATAAGAATGGTCTGTAGCATTAATTGAATCCACCTGTCCACGATGCACGAACTGATTGATTCGGTTCCACAAAAATCATTCCTCTAAATTATTTCAGTTCATTAATTCTTTGATCATTCAATAGTGTGAAAGATATATTACGTATACCTTTCAATACATCTTTGGCAGATCCTTTTCCCATAACCTTTTACCTAAAATTGAGACTAGTTTCAACACTCGTGTTGAAACTAGTAATAATTTTATTTTCATCTGTTGCATCAACATAATGAAATTCTCTCCAGCGCTTCCCCAACTGATCTTGGAGGCATGAACAATACACTATAACCCTTTTAATAAGAACATGTTGGATTGGATTTTTTTATCCAAGTTAATAATAGTATCCCTGAACTTTTAAAGCTGGCACATTAAATTTACAAATCTTCTTGTGCCTTTCTGATAATGCACTTCATTAGAACAAAGATTTTATTATCCAACCAGATGGGAAGTCATGCTGAGAAAAATCTCACTCCATAATCCTGAGTTAGTTTCTCCAGCCTAGAGCGATAAGATCCTATCATATCTTCTCTCCTATTAAGTGATAAACCTCTCTCGTTCAATGCCTAGACAAAACTTTACCCGGACACGTTATCCATGTTACCTTAAGCCACAGCGTTTGTGACATTTTCTCAATATCCCATCATATACTTGGGAATAGGTCTTCAGACAATCTGTCTCTAATGTCATTACCTCCAGCCTGGATAACAATACATCCATCTGTATCCTTGAAAGACATAAATGGATGAGTGATACGATGTACTGTTGTCCCCGGGGGGGGGGGCATGCTCTGGTTCTGTTTTATTCGTCTTGCTTACATAGGACGCTGTCAAGTCGCAAGCAATGGAATTTCTGTATTGTCATACCAGTTTGGCTCTACTAATTCTTGCTTGGAACACCATCACTTTTAATAAGAATGGTCTGTAGCATTAATTGAATCCACCTGTCCACGATGCACGAACTGATTGATTCGGTTCCACAAAAACTAATTTGTCTTCTTAAATGCTCAGTGTCATCCACAAAAATACGAAATTTCTCCCATTTTAATTAAAAACTCTTCTATGTTTAATGCATGCGATGACGCGAAGAATTTTTATTGGCTTTTTTTTCACAGCATAGCTGGGTTAGTCGGTGTGGCGAAAATTGTACTGTGTTTTCCTCCAGGAAACGCAGATTATTCGTCCAGTAAACTAACCTAAAAATACACCAGCTTATCATTAGTCACATTTCTTCCTTTGTCTCGTGCAATTACTCTTCAGCAATCTTCTCCATTTCATTAAGAATTACAGCAAAATATTACACCATATTACCATAAGCACAACTCATTCCATTTCATTCTGTGCAGAGTCGTAAAACAAATCTCCACTACTTCAAAAAAATGTTGGAGGCAATTCAAACCCTTGAAATATGGGTTCTAACCGAGAACTTACTCTATCGATTTAAATCGGCCTGAGATCACGAATCACAAAATTTAACCTCACATGTCTGTAACATGCTATATAAATCAGGCGGACAGATGCGTAGGGATGCTGTATGAGAACGGGCAATATGAAAGATTTAAGTGACTCTGAACGTGGCATGGTAGTTGGCGCAGACGCGCTGGTATGAATATCTCGGAAGCTGCAACCCTGCTGGAGTTTTCTGTGTCTTGAGTAATCGAGATTAGTCCAATAACTAAATTGCACGACCAATAATTTGGCCAACCACAAGATCGCTGTTGACGATCTTGTGGTTCGAAACAGCTCGTTGATGGGAGAGGCTAAAGGAGTCTTACATAGCTTGTGCACGGAAACAGAAAAGCTTCAGTCAGTCAAATAAGAACCCAGTACAACAGTGGTAATCGCAGAGGAATTTCAGAACGTACAACTCGTCGCATCTTGTCAGGATTGAGGTATCGCAGCCAACGATTGTGCCAGGTTCCACTCCTGTCAGCAAAACAAGAAGGTGTGGTTATAATGGACGCAGGAACAACAGCACTCAGCAGTGGAGATTGTGAAGAAAAAGTTGGGCTAATAAATCCCGGTTCTTTCTGTTTCACGATGATAGGAGGACCAGAACATGGCGAAAATAGCATGAATCTGCGGACTTCTAAGATCATAAGATCCTCTCCTGTTGGGTGTCAACAATAGCAGTATAAAGTGCGGGGCAATTCCACCCTGATACCAGTGGAGCAACATATCGACGCCACACGTAATGGAAACTGATTCCGACCAAGAGCATCCCTTAATGGTTGCAATGTATCCACCTGCGAATAGGTTCTTCCATCATGATAATGCGCCATGTCACAAGACCTCGAACTGTACAAAATTGATTCATGACAGTGAATTTAGACTATTGTGGTGGCCTCCCCAGTCATGAGATCTCAATTTAATCGAGTACTTGGATGAGGCGGAAAAATGTTTCGGTGCAGAGATCCGAAAACGTCTAGTTCGTCGTGTCAGAAGCAGTTCAGTCAACAGGGATCAGTGTCCCTGTGGCACATTTTGGGCACCTCAAGTCCGCATTACAAATGCAAACTATTCTGAGGACTGAAGGAAGACCTACTCCCTATTAGACATACCTAATTAATTGGCCACTCAGTATATAGTGGGGCCTTGAGGTGTTAGTTATGTGCTGAGTATTTGATCTTCTTGAATTAGATCTTTCGAAACCAACAGAAAAGTACGTTAATAATGTTCTTTAGCTGAAATTCCTTACCAAGTATAATTTATTTTACATTATTTTATTAAAGTAGCTTTTTGTACAGATTTCTTTTAAAGACATCTGTTACACATGAACATGTTATTTTATTTGTTCAGTTTTAATCCCTGTATACAGCCTTTTAGGACGATTATTTCCCCTTATTTTCCACTATACAGAGTAATCCAGTTTACAATACCGCGCGTAGAGATACATTAAACAGAGAGAAACATAAAGCATGAATCAAAGTAATAGAAAGGGAGATATCACCTGACAGAGCGAAATCATGGAGAGGAAAAGGAGAGGCAAGACATAAGATTTCAGAAGAAGAAAAGGAGAGTGAGAAAGAAGAAGATTAAAAAAATTAAAAGTACAGATAAATGATGTACGGAACGTAGGATGGAGTGAATGCGAACACAGAACAAGTTTTATTTGATGAAGCAGTAAAGATAAAGCGCATGACTGAAGCGAACGCAAAAAGTGGATACAAAAAGAAATTTTTCTCGCTCATCTCTACTTCACATTTCCTCGTGTTTAATCGCGAATTGGCCCGGTGTCAGTTGTGGCGTATATT